>NC_138740.1:29444811-29570151 GCF_965113295.1 Leuciscus leuciscus | reverse complement strand
GCGACTCAAAGGTTCAGTTAATGAGGTATGCTGTCATCAAATGGTTTCAGTGGATTGACAGATTATTATAACATCATGACATCCGAGACACTCACGCAGAGCTATACTCGTGACATCAGTGAGCTCGTCTTACCCATAGAGCTTCGGACGCGTCAAGGATGGCCTGAGCTTTGGCACTGTCCATTGTGATCTCCTCCATAGCTTCCAGCATCTCCTCACTCAGTTCCTTTCTGTTCCCGATCAGCTTGGCCATTTTACAGTATGTACTGTTATCACTCACTATCTTTATAAGCTCTGGGAAGTGGTAACCGTACCATTCACTGCACAGATAAGAGAAAGAGAATTAGAAACTGTGCCAAAGGCTGCACTATTTGGAAAAATTTAAAAATAAATAATTTATCCTGCTACTGTGATTTAGTTTAAAAAATGTTTTCCAACATTGTTAAAATCTCCAGATTTGATTAATACATGTTTTCCAACATTGTTAAAATCTCCAGATTTGATTAATACTACAACTATTGTTATTACCCAAAAATAAAAACAAAAAGATTCATTTTACTAAAAAACACTATCAAAGAAACTAATGCCATAAAAAGTATAGCCGTCTTAATTTCTTCATTTTCAGGGGTTAAACTAAGCTTTAATTTTCGATTAGATGTAACTAAGACATAATCGTGATTTATTTATTATTTTGATTATTCGTGTAGCCATTCATTACGAAATCTAAGCTCCAAATAACAAGTGTGAAGCCACTCAAAGGTCTGTCTCCCCCTCTGGTTGTGTCCGCTCCAGTTTGAGGGAACAAACACCCCAGAGGAAGGACCTTACTGTGCCTCCACTTTCTGTACAGCCAGTGCGCTAGGAGGCGCTGTCTGCGGTAAGCATTAGGAGGTGGCTGGATTAGAGCCAACTACAGGAAAGTCCCACAAAAAACATCTTACCGCACACGCATGGAGAACGTGTTGATGTCCTTGTCAAGCTGGTCCAGGAGGGCGATTGACTGGATGATCATGTTGTCCGCCCTATTGACATTGAACTTGACTTTGGCTCTGGAGTAGCTGTGACCCAAACCCAATTGAGCTTTGGACGCGGCCAGAGCAGTGAGTCCCTTTACCAGGGAATGGAAGTGCAGACGCACACCTGTCAATTACAAACAGATGCATTAACAACAGTTGACACTGTTGGACTCTTAAAAACAATTTTTTTTTGCCTGTCTGTTCAGCTTTTCAGTATAAAGCATCAGAAATCAGGTTATCTAGGTACATCATTACAGCAGGCTGTTCAAAACTGTTTGGATATGCGATTTGCATAAAAAGGATTTAAACCAGGGGTTTTCAACCTGAGGTCCAAGGGATCCCCAAGTAAAAATTATGTTTTAGTAGAAAAAAAAGTATGGGAATAAATAATCAAACTAAAATATTTCAAATACATTCAACATATGTAACACTACAATAGTGACTATGGAAAACAACAATATAAACTACATTTTTTCCAAATAATCTCAGATTTGTCATTTTTACAGTAAAATTGGGTCTTTATAAATGAAAATATATAGCTGCCTTTTACATGTTAAGATTGGATGTCCATTCCACGAAGTCGATCATATTTGGGGGTCCATGGCACCTTAAAGATTGAAAACCCCTGATTTGTATCATCATGCTCACCTCTTATGATTTCAGCTACAACTCCTCCAGTCTGAATGGACAGATTAAGCTCTTCCTGAAGCGCTGCACCAATCTTAGCATCGGACACCCCCAACATGGACTTCTTTTTACCCCCGGACGGAATGTTGGTCTCCAAGAACAACTTGAGATCCGCATGGACAACTCCTGCCAGGATCAGATGAGGAACAAAGTGTCGCTAATTGTAGGTCACAATTTGTAAGTCAACAAATCAACCTCAAATGATCAGTTTGTAGGTATGCTGTCATCACAATAATTCAGTGGATTGACAGATTATATGTACATCATTTCATCAGTGGAGCAATTTGAAATAACCTTCTTGTCTCTTACCTTCTGAAATGGCATTGATATTTTCCAGAGCAGTCTGGGCGGATTTAAAGGGGTAGAATGCACTCAGTCGGACTACGCTACTGAATTTGCCAACATTTAGGACACTTTCCTCCACCTATGAAAGACCAAGAATCATAATTAGTATTAGTCATTTAAAACACTAAAAATAAAACACTTAAAATACATTAGCCACTTTCGCACTGGGTTGTTCCAGGAACTAGCCACCAGGGTGTAAATGTTCCCCCCTAGGGCCTTTTTCCTGGTTGCATTCGCACCACCAATAGGAACGCAGAAGAGACTTAAGCCATACTTCTTGTGACTTATTTTTTGACGGTGTGGCGCTGAGAACGCCAGAGCCTGATCACACGGCGCTCATTCTCAGTGTTCCTTAGTTTACGATCCGTCTAACACGTTATTAGATAGAACTGTTATAAAAAAATATCTGCCGTGGTGTGGTAGATATCCAATGTCGCCATCTAAACAGAAATATCTAATCATGTTTCTCTCGGTTTCCTCCAAGTTGCGTTGGATTTTCTCCTTAGCGTAAAGGTTGAAAGGTCCATCTATCACCGGTTTCCATGTTTGCAGAATTAGTTTGTGGAGTACATTTAGGCTATAATCTAAAAAAAAAAAGGCACTAAAAATTCATTTACAATTAGATTTATAACATGCATTTAGAAAAATTAATTATATTAAAAAAATGCATCTTAAAATCCTACAATCTTTGAATTCTATGCTTTTCAATGGTACTTTTATGGCTGGGATTTGAATCAACAACCTTCTGAATACATGCCCAAATCTCTGAAACCTTCTCCACATTGTTAGTATGGACAAAAATGTACTTCCGTTTAAATGTCCTTAATATACAAACCTGAGGTAGCAGCATTCCAATCTCTTCAACTTCTTTGACAGCAAATAATGCATATCCAGCTGCATGCTCAAACAACACGTGTAAAAGCACCTGAGAGAGAGAGAAAGAGTCAAATTATTAATTACCACTAATACCATAAAAATAAATTACAACAAAAAGGGACAATGTCCTAAATGCTTAATTCCCATATTAACAACCAACAAATACAAATAAATGTTGTGAATCTGAACTGTTAAAGTTGCAGGTCAACACCAGCACGTGGTGGTGGCACTTCCAGGCACAAAGACTGTTTTTTAAGTATTTAATATGATAATACAGCATTACGTAAGCAGACGATAACAACAGTCGTTAATAAACTACCCATGTTTAGATTTTATTACATTAGAGCTTGAAGCTGGGGAGAAACACATTAGCATGGGTTAGCACAGACACACCACGTGCTACTCCAGTGGATCAAATACTCAGCGTGTCACTTTTAGAATTAAACAATATCTTACAGCACTGAGATCAGAACCAGAACATCGGTCCAAAACACTAACAGGAGGTGAGTGAAACATTACGAGCTCGTTAGATTGAACTAAATGGCTGCCGTGGGCTTTAATATCACATTAAGGCCTTGTGTTACCGGATTCGCCAATTTATCCTCTCGAGTAACGGTTAGGCTGCAATATTTGAATATATGCGGTTTGTATAGTGCGAGCGCATAATAAATGCTCAATAAACTAATTAAAACAATTGTTATAACTCTGTAACAGCAACAAAGCGCAAATCTACAAACATGCACGTCGGCCATCATAAAAGCCAGATTTATAATACAACAATGTGGAGATGTTTAAAACGTTTCAAAACTCTGATCTACTAATTTCTAAAGATTGCATAAAGAAATAGTGCATGTTTTACCATGTTTACTGATCTCGTGCGCCACGCACGAGGGAGCGTTCCGTTCCTTCGGATCACTTGAACAGGAAAGAATTCACATGCGCTCAAGTACGAAAACTCACATGATTCAGCCACGCAGCCTATCGCGAGATTTCAAAAGGGCGGGATTTTGCGGAAATGTGTGCGTCGCCTGTTGGAAATGCATGGAAATGCAAGATGCGTGGCACACGAATGGACATCCCGTTTGCTGGAGAAAAATGAATTATTATTGTAGAATTGATGCCCATGTGAGGAATGATAAAATATTATAAAAAGTACCACAATTTAATAGAGTGTACTGGTAACCAAGGGTAGGCATAATTCGCATAGTAGCCTAGCCTGGGCTACTTAAATCGTTTTATGTGCAATTAATTAGAGAATTGATATGTACAGTTTTTATGCATAAATAGTTACAATAAAATGAATCACTGTGTTAATTATTCTGGTGTATGGTATATTAATATAAGTTATTCTGATTTAAATAATCGTATATCAATTCAATAGGCTAGTTTATGTCAAAAAAAACGACAACGACCAGCCTGTAGCCTATTTAAATCTTGTTAATTTAAAGTTTAATGTAGGCCTATAATATATATTTAAATAATAGTTTTTCAAACACATTAATACGTCTCAAAAAGTTTAATATGTGCTTCTTTCTAATCTGAATAAGCCAATCTAGCTACATGCTAAGCATTTGCCCCAATAAAACTTTATTAATGTGACTCAGAGTGTTTAGGAAAGACAAATTGGCAAAATATATCTGATGCAGGAAACATTTCAAGAGTTATGATAGGAAACAGTGCTGGTTGCACACTCATGCTTCCACTAATTATCAGACAAATGTGCCATAATGTACGACCCACAGCAATAAATACCAGTGTTGACTTCATATTTTAAAAGAGAATTGAATTTATGACTTTATATACATCAGATGGGAATGCAGAGTCCTTAGAAACAACAAAACGCACACACTTAGGAATAAAAGGAATAATCTAATTTTGCCCTTATAGTTCACCCAAAAAATGGTACAAAATGGTCCAACTGTTTGGTTATCCATACCCTTTTGTGTTCAGCAGAATAAATAAATTCATACAGGTTTTGGGTGACTTGAGGGTTAGTAAATGTTTTACATGATTTTCATTTTTGGGTGAACTATCCCTATAATGTTTTAACGTTGTATTCTGGAATACTCAACATTCTTAATACCCAATATCAACAGGAAATGTTCTCAGAACTTTGGCTAATGTTCTGGCAAGGTTCTCTCAAAGTTATAAACAAATGTTCTTTAAAAGAACGTTAGTTCAAAGTTATCTGGTCTTTCATAATATTCACAGAACGTTAGCACAAAAACATTATTTATACATTTATACATTTCCTCAAACATTTTAGTTGGACGTTCATCAACCTTTTTTTTTTGAAAGAACATTTAGAAAACATTCAAAAGTAGCGTTCCCTAGTGTTTGCAGAATTATAGAATGGAATGTTCCTTTAACGTTAGCATAACAAAGAAAAAACGTTTTTAAAACATTGAAAAAAAAAAATACTGGAGGTATACAACCAAGTTATGTCAAGTCCTTATAGTGTCTCTCGTTTGTCTCCATGGTCAAGGTGGAGGAGTTTATGGAAACATACGTCAGAGATAGTAAATAAAAGCTTTGAGGGTTCCTATAAATCTGACTGCTATCTGACCACTGACACAAACATTAAGCCTGTCACGGAGGCCACCTGCATGCTGTACAAAGGTACAACTCTCTCGACCTCTCTGTCTCTCTCACTCTTCCTGATTTAATCATAAAATAGATGATATCTCTAATTCTCTCTAATGTATGTCACAACTGGAGCTAACTTATCAACAAAAGCAAGAGTAGCATACACTGTTATCTCCCATGTTGTGTTTAACACTTGCTGATTTGTGTTTTTTCTCCCAAAGATGCGCGGAGTGTTTACAGGATGTTTGGTCCTGGTGTATATTGTTGCTCTTCAGGCTGACCAAGCATATGGACACATCACATTCTTCAGCCCCAAAGAGATGAGAGAGCTCAGGGTGAGTATTCATTTCAATTCAACCTCCAGTTAAACCTGAGTTGTCCAAGAAAGAAGTTGTTTTGTTTCTCCCTTTATCTACAACAGGAAAAGGAGGGAAGGAAGGATGCTGATCCACAGGCAGAGGAAGTTTTGATTGATGAAACTGGAGGAGAGCCAGTGGTGAGGGATCTCAGCATTTTTTTTAATGGATTTCATAATGTTTTCGAGTTTCTGATTGGCTGATTCCATTTGAAGGGCCAGCCTATAGAAATAGGGCTGAAGCTCACTGCTAAAAAGGGCCAGATTGGATCCGCTTTTGGTAAGATGCTGCAGAGCATTGTAGAAGAGCCAGAGACGGGTAAGGAGAATTTAAATCCATGCAGGAAAATGTCTTTCTATATTTCATATATAGACGCTGACCACTCTGATGTGTTTTGTGCTCTATTTTGACAGTGAAATAAGGCTGGAATTTGAATCTGCATTCAACGACAATTGCAGTCTGATGATTCGCCACAATTGCAAGCACAAATATTTGGTCTATAATGTAAATGAATCACAATAAAATGAAATTACATGCAAATTCAGTTTCTTGTCATATATAGATTAATTTTTAAACTGTTAAACAACATGCTAAATTGCTGTTTGCAATTTTGTTAAATTTGTTACTATTTCTTTATTAATGAATATCGTCATTTAATATACCAAATGGTTACAGAAAAATTATCTCAGCTTTACATTTTATACCTTGCGATTTACACTACCATTCAAAATTTTTTTTTTTTTTTTTTTTTTAAAGAAGTCCCTTTACTCACCAATGCTGCATTTGATGAAAACACAGTCAAGTGTATTTTATTCCTGTGATGGCAAAGCTGAATTTTTAACATCATTACTCCAGCATTTAGTGTCACATGATCCTTCAGAAATCATTCTAATATGCTAATTTGCTGCTCGAAATATTTATTAGTTATGCTGCTTAACATTTTTAAAGAACAGCCTAGAAATAGAAATATAATTTTTTAAACAATGTAAAAGTCTTGACTGTCACTTTCAATCAATTGAATGCATCCTCGCTCAATAAAATTATAACCAATAAATTTCTTATAAAATCTTACCAACCACAAACTTTTAAATGGTAGGATGATGTGTTTGTCATAAATAGCATAAATGTGTTTGTGTGAATTGAATGTTCACAGTGGTTTCAGTGTCAGCTTGAGAGGTCAGCATGTTGGTTGGAAATAATAGGAAACATGCCCAGATGTTTTTTATTTATTTCTTAATGAGGCAGTCTGTTACTGCAAAACTCTTTATAGCAAACAGAGAACATATTTTGAATCCTTTGGATGTGTTTACATGGGAAAAGTGGGAATTCACATTGCATTTTGAGAGTGCTACTTCATTCCGTTTCCCATTGGTAAGTTTGAGAAAATAACTACCACATTGCAGAAGATAACATCAAAAACATCATGTTTGAAAGATCAAAGTTGTTGAGTGGACAAAAAAGAGAGACATAATGGCATAAAATAACGTTATTTATTTAAAGAGGTTTTGTAAAATATGTTTAATATGCTAGATCTGCTCTATAAAAAGGTTTAACGTTACAGCAATCAGAAACAGCCGATTCTGACCCTGATGGAGCTTAAGGAAAAGTTAATATTGGGCAAAAGTAATATTTCAGTCTGTTCCCCACATTAAGCTTTCAAAAGATGGTATCAAAACACTTGGAATATAGCACATGATGGGTCACATCATGGACTTCTTACATGGTGCATCTGTGTTCGGTGTATGGTGAAGAACAGCATGGCCATTCCTCTAAACTAAGAAACATGATGGTGAATTAATGATGACAGAATTTCTATTCTTGATGGACTGTCCCTTTATGGTTTAGCAGTCAGTCTCTCACAGAACTCATATTCCTTCACTCCAATTGCATGATCTCTGGCAGGAGGTGCAGGAAGAACAAGGGAACAGTCACTGTCGAAGTATTTTCCACTTACTCCATCTGTTTCCTCCGACACTGCACAGTATATTGGACTGAAAGCCCCCTCTTCAGCAGTCTGTGGTGGAAACATTTCGGATATTACTTTTGATGCAGTAATATAGCTGTTTGTGAATTTAAAAGGTCTGCAAAGTTTCAAAGATCAAAGTGCAATAAAAAAAACATTGTCCCCCAAAAGAAAGAACCGATTCTGAACTGCCTGAAACGAGTCATCAGTAATTCCAGTCTTACTTCCTGCACAAACCTATGTAAGTTTGTCACAAATTTGACCCGCCCTCAAACACTAGTTGATAGAGACTGGAAGACGCCAGTTGTGTTGTGGAAATGCCAAGAAGACGCTGTTTTCTGCACTGCGAAAAACAAATCAACTTTGCAAGCACTTCCAAAAGACGAGGACTCGGGCTCGAATTGATATGGTAAAATCGACTCCATCCTTACTGTTGTATCACTGTGTATCAAGCACTGAGGTAGCCTCCGGAGCTGAAATCCAGATATGGTGATAGTGTTTTGTTTCTGACACGTGCTGTAAGCGGTAGACCAATCACAACAGACTGGGCCGTCTGACCAATCGGGTGCGTTTCCCGTTCAACGACGTAACTTTCTGCTCAACTACCATAGTATGATAGGCTCGTTCTTACGTAGCAGAGAATGTTCGCACATGCGCACTCTTCAAAAACAACGCTTTAAATCTCTTGACAAACTAAAAGACGTAAATGACATTTGTATACACTCTAACTAAAATATATAGATTGTACTGAATGTCAGCTTGCTTATTTTACTCAAGGATTTATTAAGTCCACATGTCATGCAAACTAGAAACTATGCTTCTAACCACAGCTCGAGAGCTGTCGTTCCAACCACATAACTTGTGATGCTGTTTGTGAATGTTTGTTGGAACTATGCTTTCGGGAAACACCGACTCGTTGAATAATGCTGATAATGACGGAAACACAGTTGGCTAACCATGCTTTTGGGAAACGCACCCCAGAGCAGAGTAGACCAATCACAACAGACTGGGCCATCTGACCAATCAGAGCAGAGGGGTTTAGAGAGACTGAATCTTCGAAATAACCTTTTTCGACTTTGATAAATGAGGAGATATGCAATGTATATTATGAGAATATTAAAGTGTTTATTGACCTTTGATGCATGTAAACCTATAATAGGAGTCCATCAAAACAAAATTAGGAACCTTTAAAACAGCATAACACTTTAAACTAACCAAACTAAATAAAACAGAAAAACAGCAACGAACTTCTAAGTTTAGTAGCTCCTGAGTACAGCTGAACTTCAGATGTTATTAAATGTAATGTTTAGGAATTTGTTCCAGAATTGCAGTAAAAATGAAAAGCACTAACACATGTCATCTATTTTAGGAACTAGTCCACTATAGTGGTGCCAGAGAAATTGGCAGAAAGCAGCCAGGATATGTTGTGTGTTGTTTAACGTCATTGAATTGATAGGGGACTCACTTTGAAGAAGAAAAAGCCGATCAAGTTGAAGAGGAATCGGATAATGAAGTTATAGTTTCTCATTACATCTGTCATAACTACACCTGGATGCAGAGAGTTTGCCGTCACTCCTGAAACACACACACAAAATCATGGTTTGAATGGAAGTAAAATCCTCATCTTTCCAACATGTGTCTTGCCTTTCCATCAAAAACATGTTCAGTCATAAATAAACTTTTGTTTGAAATGAAAGTGAAAACACATGTGTGACGCCCAGTTCTCTCTCTGTCGCTCAACTTGAGAGTTTTGAGTCAGGACGTTGTTTTAGGAAAAATGTATACAAATTTTTAGCTATAGAGTGCAATAAATTGATCATGGTTATAATATAACATCATAAGTTGTAATGTATTTATTATATTGCATGCTCATTTTCTAATGACAGACAGCAGACAGTCAGTATTCAGTTTGGACATGTATACCCGTGCCATGAAGTCTGCGTGCCAATTCATTGGTCCAAATGACATTGTGCAGCTTGGTGTGGTTATATGCAGCATCCATCGCATAGTTTAGATTGTCCCCACGGAAATGACCGAAGTCCACTTCCCCTTTCCAGTGATTCATTGAAGAAACATTTACAATGCGAGCTGGGGCTGATTTCTTCAAAAGGTCTGTGTGACAATAAAAAGAAAAGGCATTATTTATGAGTGTTGCTTGCAGATGTGTCTTTGTGAGATTGGGAATGTTTGACCTAAAAGCAAACTGGTGAGCAGGAACGGCCCAACGTGGTTGGTTGCAAATGTAATTTCCAACCCATCAGCGGTGATCTTACTGGGTAGGCCTGTAGGAATGAACAAACCACTGTTTGTATGGACATATACAACACAAATTTGGACATATATGAGAAAGAGAGCGAGCGAATTGGCCGTTCCACCTGAGGCCCCAGCGTTATTGACCAGGATGTGTAATTCCTTCTCTTCCTCCAAGACCCGTGCTGCAAACTTCCGGACAGACTCGAGCGACGAGGTGTCAAGCAGACGCAGATGCACGTTCTGGTTCCCACTGCTGTCTCTGATTTCTTGCAGCGCTGCAGTCCCACGAGCCTCGCTCCGGCACGCCAGGATCACCCGCGCCCCACGACGGGCAAAGTCCAGGGCAATGAACTTCCCAATCCCTGAGAGGTAAAAACAAGAGTTGAATGGCCCAGCAGTACACTCTTAAAAATAAAAGGTTCCAAAAGGGGGTGATGCTATAGAAGAACCTTTTAGTGAACCTGTTCTTCTTGTTGTGAAGAGCATTTTAATAATCTAAAGAACCTTTTGTGAAATTGAAAGGTTCCATGGATGTTACAGATTCTTCAAGAAACCATGATAATAAAGAACCTTTATTTTTAAATTGTACTGGGGAATAATATAATTATTTAAGACTTCATGCAACAGAACAGCACATTCCAACAGCGTTTTGGTTATAAAATATATAATAATATATTTATTATAATCATGTTAAACTTCAATTAATCTCCACCATGAACTAAACCAGTCATGCCAGATACATACCACAAATGTGAAACATCT
The DNA here is from genome assembly GCF_965113295.1 of Leuciscus leuciscus. Classification (NCBI taxonomy): domain Eukaryota; kingdom Metazoa; phylum Chordata; class Actinopteri; order Cypriniformes; family Leuciscidae; genus Leuciscus; species Leuciscus leuciscus. The sequence continues at coordinate 29,559,307 of NC_138740.1, read as the reverse complement.
GCTACTACATTCACGAGCCTGTCTGCTGGTTTAACCAGTTTGCCAGAGCTTTTACATGACTCTGCGTGAATATGAAAGCAAACTAGTTTAGGCTTTCTAATAATAAAACATGTTTTAAACTTCCTTGTATTTTCCCCACAGTTATTTATTGTTTCATTATAGATACTGTCATTCGTCTTTGCATAAAGGGGATTTATTCTTCAATTCTTCTCAGATAAGCATTTGTATGCTCACCAACATTCATTAAAAACCTATTTAAAAAAAAATATTTTAATTGTTAACAGCGAGATTCTTACCGGTGTTTGCTCCAGTGATAATCGCAGTTTTCCCTTTTAACTCCACGGGACACGCGCGCGGGTTCCACCGGGCTTTCCGCTGCGCGCGAACAATTATGGCCAAGATCGCCGTTGAAAACATCCATAACGGATGGGAATATATGTTACTCCACTCCCAGTTCATTTAACAAGTCCGTGTAACTCAGTTAAAATCCTCGGTTTACTTAGAAGAGACAATATGCCTAGTCCGAATGAATGCCCACTGGATGCAGGACTGCGCACTGTGCGCGCGAACAGGGCAATGACTATAAATTCACTGAAGTCATTCAAGACTACCTCTTCCAAACAGAGTAAACACAGGCTCCTCTGGGTCTTAACGTCGGAAATACTTTTATAATAGTCCTGCAGCTATGAGCCTACAATTATGAGTAAAAGCAGCCCCAATTACAGTAGGCCTATATATTTTCAGAGCATGATTGTTGTGTTGTTGTTGCAGATAAGGCATGTTGAAGATTCACTTGCTATGTAGCCTACAAGTAGCCTACACAAAAAGTGTATAATTATTAATTATTCATAATAATATATATATTTTTAACTAATAAATAAATGAATGTATTTTATTTATGAAATGTGGATTTACTACTCTGACATATTTGCAACACCGTATGGATGGTGTGAATATATTTTTCTTTAGGTTCCCATACTTAAAATAGCTTGAAACCCCTAAAAAAGTATTTGGAATCCATAAATCTTTTATAATGAATGATATAGCCTAGGCTACTAAATCAATAACACACAAGCAAGATAATTATATTTTTATACACTAATTCACAGACAATTATAGGCTATAATAAGCAGGAAACCCAAATTGCCCTCTTGTGTGTGGAACTACTTGCACCAGAAATCAGGATCTGCCTTTGTTAAAAGAAAAAAATGTTGACATTAGAACCCGACGGCTAACATATTCATACTAAAAGCCCAACATTTTTTTTGGACGTTTGTGGACCATTGTGGACGTTATTGAGTGCACTTATTCAATCTCACATTCAATTCCACTACTGGAACTGTGCTTATAGAAATAAATTTGATATTGATATGAGGGTATAGGGGTGATTTCGGACACAACCAATATCTGATTAATGTGAATATTATTACTAGTCTTCTCGACTAGATGTCATCCTTTTTTTTCTTCCATTTTTTTTTTTTTTTTTCTACCTTGTAGGATGTTACAACGGGGTCCCTGTCATCAGAAGTGGACAGTAAAGTACATTTACTTGAGTACTGTACTTAAGTACACTTTTTTGACTATCTTTACTGAGTATTATTTTTTCTGGAAACTTTTTATTTTAACTTCACTACATTTGAAAGACAAATATTGTACTTTTTACTCCACTACATTACTGACAAGGTCCTTGAGTAAGAAGTAGTAATGTCAGTCAATGGATGATTTTTTTTTTTCATCTTGATTGAATTTTTGCAGGTGACAGACAGCCTATCAGTAATCACTCTTGTATGGTCACGTGTCGTGAAGTTCAGCGATTTCCCATCAATTTCTTTGAACACTAATCAACTGCTGGCAAAATGGACGAAGACAGATCCTCGGCGCAGTGCGTGCATCCATGGCAAATAGGTCTTTCTGTTTTGCTGTTTGTTAATTGCTGTTGGGCTGTTATACAACTATGGTTGTGTAGCTGGGTTTTAAACCAGGTTGGATTTTTATAGACCACTTGATTCAAATGTGCATGAATGGATACACATAGATGTGTACTTCTTTTGTTGGGGTGGTAGGAGTGTTAAATAAAAAAATTAAGATGATTATGGCTGTCTTTTTTTGTCAATTCAGTTGTTTTATTTCTATAGGTTTTATAACATTCTAAAAGCTCTTAATTCCACAGATACTAACTGGTAGGTGTATTCAGGTTGCTTCAGAGGCATAAGGTACTGTATTACATACAACAACGCAACAATAATAAAACAATGCATTGACATTTACTTTTTACTTTTGATACTTAAGAAGCCATACTTCTAAACACGAGTACTTCTGAACAGTAAAAATCGGTCTTTACAACTTTTACTTGTTGTAGCTTATCTGTACTTTCACTCAAGTAAGGAACTTTGTCCACCTCTGCTTTATTACTTTGTCTGATTTTGGTCTGCAAACGAAAATACTTCCAAACAGAGCCGCAACAGTAGTGATGTTTTGGTCCTGAATGATTTTTGAACAAATCAGTTGAGTGAATGACTCAACTGTCATTGAGTGATTCATTTACCAAGCCTTGTATTTCATGAGTGTTTGCTGAAGCACAGAACCGGTATCAGCAAACCAGATGCAGGACGGGTCCTTGCAACCACAGGTGTAGGCTAGATGTCACATAAAAACCTAAATAATATTCCCCTTATAGTTTTAGTAATATACATTTTTAATCCATTCAGGTATGGGGAAGAGTAGGCCTATTTCTTCCTCTAATGGTAAAACCTGTTTGGAAACTTTTTTTTATTTTTTTTTGGTGATGCTATGTGAAGGGGTGGATTCTGGAATCCACTGCTGCTTCAATGTATATCTAATGAGTTCCTTTACCTCTGTACAGATTAACGTTGTCGGGATAATTCCTGTTCATGTGGCTACGCGGAAGCGATCAATTCTGTAGCCTATTATTATATTTATTATAAGGCAAGACAAGTTTGTTGAGGGTTGGTTTGTAAAGAAGGCCTACACACCTGCACACATATTCAAACACGCATAAACACGTAATACGCATGTGCACGCCGTCAGCGTTCTCACAGGTTCGCGTTTTTTTAAGTTTGCGCAGAAATAACTTTTTTTTTCTTTTTCTCAAGGCTTGTAGGCCTATACCTTGGAACCTATTTCATGGTTTGCGTTCTCGAGCCACTAGGCACTGTTGTGTGCAAATGAACGGCCGGAGCGCATTAAAGGTACAATATGTAAGAATTTTGCATTAAAATATCCCAAAATCTCAAGGCCAGTGTTATATATTTTGTTAAGTTGATTACTTACAATATCCCAAATGTTTCCAACTATTTTTAAATCGTGAGAAAATTGCGATTTTAACCAAGGAAACGGGGCGTTAGAGCAGGGGGGAGCTGGGAGTCGCCAGTCAATTGCGTCATATCCGCGTCACCCTCGGTTTCCGCTCGTACTGCGTGGAGTCCTGGACAAATGCGGAAGTTGTAGTTGTAGCGTCTATCAAGCTACAAACTTTAGCTTGTTTCTTGCAGTCGTTATGGGACACAATTATTCTTTACCGATTGCAGCTGGTTCTGTCGACAAAGCATGCTTAATTTTATATTTTCCAAATGTAGCATTCGGTAATAGTTATGTTTATGTAAGGAAAGTATTATTGCTTTAGATTTGTGTTTAGTTTATTGACATTGTTTATCACGTCTGGTGTTTATGGCCATGTAAATAAACATAGCATGTGTTATACATAAAGATTAATCAGTATTTTGGCAAATGATGTGGGCATGTTCGAATGTACTTTTACAACAATTGTTTAGAACATGTAAAACTGCGCAGCGTTATCACAACAATGAATTCAACAAATACAGTAACATCTATGAAGTATTAAACCTTACTTTTCTTGCGGTTAATTCATTTTAATGAAATAAAAGTGTGATGAGGTTTAAGAGTCAGGAAGGAAGAAGACGCGTCGTCGTGACTGGGACTCGTACTTTATTAAAATAAAGCAAAACAAACAAAAGCCGCGCACAACGGGCATTCACTGTGGCAACCGCGACGGCACAAAACAGTTCAAAAATGAGAGCTCGGATCCACCGGTTTTCTTCCTCTGCGTCCAATTTTCTCTCCAGTCTCTCTCTCGTTCCAGCGCGGCTTATAAGCGGTCTCTCCACGCTGATCACTGCAATAAGACACAGGTGCATTTGCACTTGACCTACTTGCTCGTCTCTTTTCTCTCCCATCACAGACCGCGCTGAACCACGCCAGCCTCGCCACTAAAAGCATGTCATTAAACGCAACATTTATAAAAACAGAACTTAGCCTCATCCATGAACATGATTTTTCGATTCCCGTCTGACTGATTTACATCCACGGTGGAGTTTAAAACGACAGTTCCCATCATTCCACGCTCCTTCACATCGTCATCAAGCTACGCCGTTGTTGTTGTTTGGAATGTAGCGCCATCTAGCGGCAAAAATTCTTGCATATTGTACCTTTAAGGGTTTTCTGTTAGAAGAACGGTGTCGTGTTAGTTAATAATGATCGTTCCGACGGAAGTGAATCAATCAAAACTAACTTAAGCTGGACGATAACTTTATTCTAGAGCTGCTGTAAAGCCAAAATAATCTCTCTGACTTTAATTTCCTATTATCACTGTAAACCCAGCAAACACACAACGTTGTCACAACGTTGACATATTTTATTTGTTGGATCAAAATGTTAAAGCACTTTATCATGGTAAGTAAGTAGGCTAAGTAAGTGAGTAAGATTTGGGGTTGTTTTGAATAACTGTCTGTTAGTTAATACCTACCTAAATCTAATAAATAGTTTTCTTAAGTTCATAAATTGTCTTCGTCACATGCGCTTTAGATGTTATTTTGTGTTAGTAACGCTCTGCAGACGATGCATAATCTCAGCCTTGAAATGCATATTAAAGGACTAGTTATTCCAAAAATGATCATTCTGACGTCATTTACTCACCATCATGTGCAAATCTTACTTTCAGTGGAAGACAAAGGGACATTTTTGAATATGTAATGTAGACTCTTCTTGTCGATGTAATGAAAGTGAATGAGTAACGTTAGCCTACTGGGGGCTGTCACGCAAAAAATAATCATAATAAAATACAACAAAAAAAACATCACAAAAGTATCATAAAAGTGATCTAATACGAGTCGTCCGTTACATTAATATCGTTATGTATTCATGATAGCTTTATGTGACGAACAAACAGCAATTCAAGTCGTTATATTATAATAACTGATGAGCTTTACCTCTTGGTAGCTTTTAATCGCAGCCGAATCGTGAGTGAATCATTCAAAAAGATTCGACTTGAAGGATTCATTCATTTCGATATTTGTGTTTCTTCTCTATAATTGAACATCTGTTCTTTCGGACAGATATGGCAGTCTTTTATGATCTTCGGCTGATGTCTCTGGCTGTGCTGATGCCAGTGTCTCAGACTCTGCCAGCGCTGCTGTTCGGATTAGATAGATTATTTCATTCATGCCAAACAGCCGAACAGCAGCAGATTCATAGATTCATTCATGACATCGCCCCGACTCTCATGAACGCGCGCCATGAAGCTCTATTTCTCACAGCATATTGATATGCATCGGTACTCTTTACCAATTGGGGTAAGTCTGGGGCAGATAATAATGGACAAAAGAAAACTGGGGGTAACAAATAAGGATCGGAGCCTAAAATTGTAATTTTCTCCAGGTATCTCTGTGACTCTCTTTCTCATTCAAATAGGCAGTTTGGGCGGCCATGGGCGAGATCGGTCGTAAATATGGCGGCGTTCTATTTGGTAGTGACGTAGGTGGCATCTATGAATTGCATGTCCAGTTTGAATCTAAACAGCCCAGATTTCACGTCACAAACAAACACGTGAGTTAATTGAGCCTATATGACATCACCATTGTGACCATTGTGATGTCATAGGGATCTGTAGAATGAACAACTGAATGCAGAGGCATTTTGTAGTGAGTCGGCGAATGATCGTAAGTATGCTTTTTATTCAGGGTTTGGAGATTTGAATTCTTATATTTGTATTACTCAGATTAGAATCTACTTAAACAATAGAATGTTATTGACTGATTCAGATACATGAATAGGCATGCTATACAGTGGTAATTTGTGTGGAAAATTTTGGGGAGGCTAATATGTAAATTGGGTTTGATGTTTTTAATATACTAACGTTAGCTATTTGTTGATATGCTTCCATACACAGATGATATCCTCCTATATTCTTGATATTTAATGACACATTATTATCTCAATCAACAAAACACATTAAATCAACAAATACAGACTATGACCATTTTAATATTCATAAATGGAGAGCTCCATTGACGTTATCTTGTCTTTGGATCTCCACCACTCCTTTAATATGATCTTAGCATCTTAGTTAACCACATTAGTAGTTAAATTGATAAAAATATAACTGAACTTTTTCAGCTTAATTGGTCATTTTGAAAAGATTTTAAGGAGGCTCTTGGACTGGACTCCCTTGTCTCTTCTGATTGACAGCCATGGGCATACACTGTAGAAAATATTTTTTTTCGAGTATTTTGATAACTAAGACAAACAGTTTCCAGGTTTGTATGTGTTTACTCAACTCATCTCTTCCATTTCTCTGTCTTTCACAGTGTTTTACATATAGAGATTGCACAAAGGCAGTATTGTTCAGTTCTTTAGATCATCATCAAATCCGAATCAATATGAGTACGTCAACCTTTCCCATCGGTTTTCTTGAGAGTGCAGAGCGGTCCTTTTGTCCTGAACTCTCAGATGAGCTCACCATGGCCCTTGCTGCAGGGGAGTGGTGGGCAATAATGGAGGTTTCACATCCCATCTCTGAGGAGCCTGAGTATGGGGATCTCACCTCAGGGCTGTGGTGGGGAACAGTGGAGGCAGGAGAAACTCCATGCCCCACATCCCTGAAGTCCATGAAGCAGAACAAGGCAGAGGGAGCACCTGTGCCCACCAGGTCCCAACAGGAATCAACTGTGCATACCAGTTCTAAAAAGTTGAACCTCACCTCATCCCTGGCCTTCAAGGATGCATCTGAGAAGGCCCTGAACTTAGATACAACACTGAAATCCATAGAACAGCAGAGAATGTGGAGGCAGAAAAAGCCACAGGAAGCACCAGTGGCTGTCGAGTCCCCACAGAAAGCACCTGTGCCCACTAGGTCTCCACGGGGAGAACCTGTGCCCCAGTCTCTACAGAGACCACCTGTGCCTGCCCCAAAGGTGCTCGCATGTTCCTCACATCGAGCACCCATGCCAGAAAAGGTCCCAGATAGGCGAAAGCTAAATATCTCTGAGCTTCTTAGGCAGGAGCGGCTGCAGCAGCAGAAGCCTCAAGCTCCTTCTCTTCAGGGAAAACTGCCTGACAACATATTAAAGAGGCCAAAGATCCCTGAGCCTCTGAGACGGGAGCTGCTGCAGCAGAGGCCTCAAGCTTCTTCTCCTCGAGGAGCACCCATTCCTGACAAGACCTCAAAGAGGGAAAAACTAGAGGTCCCTGAGCCACTGAGACAAGAGCTTCTGCAGCTGAAGCCTCAAGCTTCTCTTCAGGGAACACTGCCTGACAATATCTCAAAGAGGCAAAAGCTAAAGATCCCTGAGCCTCTGAGACGGGAGCTGCTGCTGCAGAGGCCTCAAGCTTCCTCTCTTCAGGGAGCACCCGTTCCTGACAAGACCTCAAAGAGGGAAAAACTGGAGGTCCCTGAGCCACTGAGACAAGAGCTACTGCAGCTGAAGCCTCAAGCTTCTCTTCAGGGAACACTGCCTAACAAAATCTCAAAGAGGCAAAAGCTAAAGATTCCTGAGCCTCTGAGACGGGAGCTGCTGCAGCAGAGGCCTCAAGCTTCTTCTCTTCAGCAAGCACCCGTGCCTGACAAGACCGCAAACAGGGAAAAACTAGAGGTCCCTGAGCCACTGAGACAAGAGCTACTGCAGCTGAAGCCTCAAGCTTCTCTTCAGGGAACACTGCCTGCCAGAATCTCAAAGAGGCAAAAGCTAAAGATTCCTGAGCCTCTGAGACGGGAGCTGCTGCTGCAGAGGCCTCAAGCTTTTTCTCTTCAGGAAGCACCCGTGCCTGACAAGACCGCAAACAGGGAAAAACTAGAGGTCCCTGAGGCACTGAGACAAGAGCTACTGCAGCTGAAGCCTCAAGCTTCTCTTCAGGGAACACTGCCTGACAAAATCTCAAAGAGGCAAAAGCTAAAGATTCCTGAGCCTCTGAGACGGGAGCTGCTGCAGCAGAGGCCTCAAGCTTCTTCTCTTCAGGAAGCACCCGTGCCTGACAAGACCGCAAACAGGGAAAAACTAGAGGTCCCTGAGGCACTGAGACAAGAGCTACTGCAGCTGAAGCCTCAAGCTTCTCTTCAGGGAACACTGCCTGACAAAATCTCAAAGAGGCAAAAGCTAAAGATTCCTGAGCCTCTGAGACGGGAGCTGCTGCAGCAGAGGCCTCAAGCTTCTTCTCTTCAGGAAGCACCCGTGCCTGACAAGACCGCAAACAGGGAAAAACTAAAGATCCTGGAGCCACTGATGCAGGAGATGCTTCAGCAGAAGCCTGTCTGTTGTGCACTGGGATCACCTGTTCCTAAGAAGGTTCCAGAGAAGATAAATCGGATCTCTGAGCTACTGAGGTTGGAGCTGGTGCAGAAGAAGCCCCAAGCCAATAAACTTTTGCCTGACAGGACCCCAGTGGGAGCGTCTGAGCATGCCAGGACCCCACAGGGAGCAGCAGTGCCTGCCAGGAATCCACAGGCAGCGGCAGTGCCCTCTGAAATGGAGCACAGAAGCCCTCAGTGGAGCACAGAAGCATCTGTAAGTCCCTTCCATCTCTTGTTTTGACTTATTTTCATATTTATAAAAAAATAAATAAAATGTAAACATTGACCTCGAATATGCTTCTATGTTTTCTAGGTCCTCTATTCAAATCCTTTTATATAGTATTTCAAAACTATAGAAAGATATGTGTTTAGATTAAGTCTAACAAGCACTCATTAATGATTATGTTTGTTTCTTCAACAGGACAATGTAGGTGTGTGTCAGCCACCTCCCCAAAATAAAATGTGTGTGGAAATTGACAAGAAGGTGCAGCTGAATCCTAAACTGAGGAGCCAGAATAAGATAAGCACTTCACACCTGGACCAGAGCAGCCTTCAGCCCAGGTCCCAGCTGAACCGGAAGAGAGCATTGGTAAGTTCCATCCTTTTTTTCAGATTTAAAAATGTAAACACTTTAATAATTTAATATATGACTAGTATCATATTCTTTTCAGTTTATAGAACCCTAATATTGAAATTGTAGAAGGGACATGTATTAAGATTTTCTCTAAGAATCACTCATTAAATCTGCAGCGTGACATGATATGTCTGTTCCTTCAACAGGACAATGCAGGTGTGGACCAGGCACCTCCACAAAAAATGCAGCGCTTGGCAATCAAAGTCAAGGACCAGCAGTTGGAACCAGGCAGCTTGAAGAAAATGTGCTATTTATGTAGCATATACATACATTTTTGTAACGTTTTAAATATTTAATAGATATATGTTATATTGCGTTGGTACGTTTTGATTGGAATGCATAATAAAAAAATCAAATATAAACTGTGCTTTTGTTTATATATCCAGGACAACACACATCAATTAACACTAATGTTATATAAATGTGCACTTCAAGCCAAAATAGATTAAATTCAATTCAATTCAAATTTATTTGTATAGCGCTTTTCACAATACATATTGTCTCAAAGCAGCTTTACAGAAAGTGCATTTCAGAAATGTACATAGAAAAATACAGTTAGTTAATCATGTATTAATTTAGGGCATAACATATCGCCGGCGTCGAGTCGTCTCTTCACAAGCTCATTTTCAAAATGATCATTTTCATCTTCACAAGATCATTTTCATCTCCTGCTGATTAAATGTTCAAAATAAGCTGCACACTAAGCCAAAGGACAACATTGTAACAGCATACAGTACTGTGCAAAAGTAATAATATCAAAACAAATAATCAGTTTACATTTCCAAACATTCTTTTTGCCATTAATTGTAATAATCCAGTGAGATTTCTGTATGCACAAGGAGTCTGACAACATCCAGGATGATCTGATCTCACCATCATCGAGTCCGTCTGTGATTACATGAAGAAACAGAAAAAACTGAGACAAACTAAATCCAGAAGAACTGCGGGAACGTCTGCAAGATGCTTGAAGAAACCTTCCTGCAAAGCGAGTACCGTACTGTGAAAAGTACTGGCACTTGTGTTAAAATGCTGTAAAGTGAGAATGCTTTAAAAAATAAAATCACCAATTTAATTTATTTATGATTTAACTTCTATGAACTAATTCAAATCAATATGGTGTAACGACCCTTTGCGTTTAAAATGGCTTTTGTCCAGGTACACTTGCGCATAGTTTTTCAGGTAGCTTTGCAGGAAGGTTTCTTCAAGCATCTTGGAGACGTTCCCACAGTTCTTCTGGATTCAGTCTGTCTCTGTTATTTCTGGGATATTAACAAGCCTAAGACTTTTGCACAGTACTGTATATTATTTCTATTTTCTACAAAAGATTTGATCCCCAAGCTCTTCAATGTTCTGGCGGTAAGAAATCAGACAGGTGGATATACGCGCATGGCCCGCATTCCTAACAGAGAGAATCTGGACCACCTTCAGGACCAATGTATAGCTGGAATAAAAGTTAGCTGGAATTGAGTCTGAACTCCACAAACCCCTGCACGGTATTACCTGCTATTATGGAACGATTAATTAATGGAAATAAATTATATACATTAATAAGTGCAGCCTCATACTTTTCAACACAGCTTTACATTACTGGTAATGTAAACACTAAAATTTCATTCATGCCATATGTATGTACATCCAAGTTCACTCGACTACATGACGTCATATACTCACACTATCAGTGAATCAGCACAAAATAAAATCCTAACAAAGAATGAATGAATAAAGGATAACATTAAACACATACAGTACCACTACATAATCTGTATTTGATCTCCGCATAATTTACACTAATGGTGGCGGCACCGATCGTTAACACAAAATAGAGTTTACAGACATAACACGCTCATATAGGTCTACATCGGAAAACAATTAATGTGAACAGTCCACAATGATGGCGTGCATTTTATTTTATACCTGTAAAAGACGATATTAATATGAATAGGCTACACGTTCAAGCGATGCCCCTTCACTGTTGCTTATCGAGAATGAAGTGTATCGTAGAACTCCCTATACAAATATAGGCTATATATATTAGAATTAAGAAATAAGAAGCTGTTAATTTTGATAATTATTCAGCATAGCTACCATGCACCTGAAAAGAAAAAAAAATGGTCATAAACTTCAGTACAAGGGTAAAACAGATATGTTTATGAACAATCATAGATTAAATATGATTAGTCACTCTAGCATAAAAACTAAAAATTGTCAGAACGTCATCTCTCAGTTGCTGAATGTCGCGCAACAACGCTGCTACAGCCCTGTCGTTGTTACAATGTTGCGAGCACGTAGACAGCGACTTTGCCATAGCAGAAATGCAACGTGCCACAGACGTTGCCACAACGTATATCCGTTCTTCTAGCTCACCATGACGATTATAGGTCACAAGGGTCATTGGAAACAATAGTTTAAGTGACCATTTCTTATAGCTAAAGTGCCCTCTCCTTGAGAAAAAAGAACGTTATCTTGATGTTTTGAGAAGACTCTCCTGTTTATAGTTAGAGCCTGACCAAATCCAACCTTGAAGAAGCTTTGTGTCTGTGTGCCTGTTAGTATTCTTGGTTACAGGTTAAGGAACAAGTTGTTATTGGAGATTATTGGAGATTGACTGACTTGTTTTCTTCGACATGTTGGCGCCCAGCAACCCAGATCTGCGACCTGGAAGGTCAAGAAGTGCCTAAATTCAGGGTCCGAGTGTCAGCCACATCGATGGAGATATGCTTCATTCTATCAGTTTATATATTTACTATGTTTATCTATTTCTTAGCCAATCAGTATCATTTAACCTGAAGCAAGGACGTAGCTTAGACCTTGGTGTAGACTGTAGAGTATAATTGCTGTGATCTTTGTAACTGTAAAACTCCTTGTGAGTCTTAAGCTGACTTCTGCCTGATGAAACTGCAAACTATCTCTTATTCAATTTTGAATCTTGTCTTAAATTGACTGCACTTCTAACTCCTGGTCTTTATTATTCATATCTGGTCCTTGGGTCTTTAACTGTAAATCCCCTAATTAGTGGTACCTTTAATTTCACAATAATAATAAAAAAAATCCATATTGCAACTGGCTAACCAGCTAATAAGTGTTGCTAGATGAAAAACTAAAAGAAAATGAGAAAGGTTGCCTTGCAACTAACTAAAATAATTTGAAGTTGAAGTATAACTGAAATAAAACTAAAAATGAAATAAAAAAAAAAAATATTTAGAAATAGTTGGAAAAAAGATGAATAAAAATGACAGGATCACATAAAAAAATATAACTCATTGAATTGAACTAATTGAAAATGAAATCTGAAAATATAAAAATAAAAGCTATTAAAAAATAAAATCAAAATATTACTACACACACTATTGTGTTGTACTTTGGTCAGCTATTAGCTGTTTTAGCTGTTTATCTCTTAAAACTTCATTCCTTAATACAAATCATTTAGAGATAAACTATCTTTATAACATGCACAATATTATGAGAGTACAGAGTGCAAAGAAGAGTAAATGATTCAATAATTACTTATTTATTTATCAAACTATTTAAATAAGGTTTTTGTCAGGTGTGGGTATATATCAGAGGTGTGCAGTGGTGTTTAAAAGTGAGGAGGCAAATTCCTCAAATTTTTTTTTATATACTTATATCAAATGTAAATTTAAGTCTGCTACACTTATAGTTTTCCTAAACATTACATAAAAAAGAGAGTCCAAATACAATTATTTTATTTAATTTTTTGCAATAACTATGTAATGTTCTGTTTATTAAAACCAAGTATAAATTTCAACAAGTTAGTATTTTTACGCATTTTTACATTTATTCCATAATTAAGACGGCTACAATTTAAACAATATATATTATTTGTGAACTAATGTTCAGCTTTTCTTTTTAATAGTCAACTTATTTTCAGCAGTCATGAAAGCAGTGGTGAAACGGCTTAGTTTAGGCTACTTAGCCTACTTTTTAATTAGTCTTCCCATTAATGCCATCATTGTCTTCATTCAGGCCGACGAGAACGCGCACAAAAACAAGAGGCTGGATTTATCGCACAAACCGATCATAGGCTACCCCCATTCATTATTGGTGCTTGCCAAAGAAGACAAGGAAAAGTTTGGCGCGCTAATCCTCCCGCAGCGTTTGTCACAGACCCATGAATGAGGTCATCCTCAATGGAGGGATGTGGGTTGAAATCCCACAATGACGCATGGTGTTGCTGGCTGGGGCCTCCTTTATAACCGTTGCGTACGCACAAAACAGGCCCTGAAAGAGGCGTACGCCACTTCCGACGCATAAGTTGTGATTTATAAAAACAAACTTTACGGGAAAATGTGCGCACCTGCACGCAAACTCTGACCCATGCGTACGAACGTTTTGGAGATGGAGCAGTTTGGCGACACCGATGGTGAGTTAAATGTCTTTTTGGTCACTTTTAGACAGAAAATCTAAAGAAAATTAAACATACAGAAAGATAATACACATATAATCTCACTCACCAAGCCTATCACTTGAAGCAAATAGCCATCCCTTCTTAAATGTCCGCGCCATGCGAGCGCGTTGGGCCGTTTAGTGAAACTGACGCAAATAACAGTTTAAATAAATACAATAATGATTTAAACTATTTTTTACTTATGATATAAACATTTAGATTAAATATGCCATTCAAATTAATGGAGTTAAACACTTAAACATTAAATCATTACTGAGAAGTTAGAACTTTTTTTTATATTCAATCAATAGAAATATTTATTGTGGATGCGATGTTTTTGAACACTTTTCCTGTGGCGTGCCGTGTTTTAATGTTTTAACCACAGAGATAATTGCTTATGATAAATAATACCAGATTGTCTGGGAAAATAGTTTCGTGCAGGTGCAAATAATGCCCAGTTAAGGCCTATCTGTTTCAATTAAAAATATAAATCAATTAAAAATACAATTCGGCCAGTGGAAAAGATTGAGAAAAACTTTCTCTGAAATGTATTTTACACTATTTGATTTATGTATTCAAAAACAAGGCAAGGATAGGCTACTACATGATTTTTGTTAATGTAATGTGTCTTGTACCGTTAAACGTTATCACGTGGATGAATAATCATATGCAAATGGTTGCAAATAATCATATGCAAATGATTGCAAATAATCATATGCAAATGATATGCAGATGAGGATCTGCATAGTAAAACTAGGCGTTGTAAGCTCCATATAAGGTTATTTCGGGGTGGAGACGCATGTGCGCACAATCTTCCGCTGACTGGGATTTATAAAGTGAATTCTTCGCAGGTTCTGGCGTACGAACGGTTTTATAAGTCTGAATATTTTTTGGCGTATGCCATTTTTGTGAATGCCGTTCTGTTGTTCACCCACTCCACAAAATTCCCCTCTGTCAAGCTCCTGAAATTTGCAGACGACACCACCGTCATCGGTCTCATCCAAAATGGTGATGAGTCTGCTTACAGACTGGGGGTTGAACAGCTGGCTGTCTGGTGCAGCTATAACAACCTTGAGCTGAACACGCTCAAAACAGTGGAGATGATTGTGGATTTCAGGAGAAAATCCCCAGCACTCCCCCCTCTCACCATCATGAACAGCACTGTGGAAGCAGTGGAGTCACTCAGGTTCCTGGGCTCTACCATCTCTCAGGACCTGAAGTGGGCAAATCACATTGACTCCATTGTGAAAAAGGCCCAGCAGAGACTGTACTTCCTTCGCCAGCTGAAGAAGTTCAATCTGCCACAGGAGCTGCTGATCCAGTTCTACTCAGCCGTCATTGAGTCTGTTTTAAGCACTTCCATCACTGTCTGGTTTGGTTCAGCTACCAAATCGGACATCAGGAGACTACAACGGACAGTCCGGACTGCAGAGAGGATTATTGGTGCCCCCTTGCCAACCCTCCAGGACCTGTACTCTTCCAGAGTGAGGAAGAGAGCAGGTAAAATCATCACAGACTCCACTCACCCTGGACACCCCCTGTTTGAACTGTTACCGTCAGGACGGCGACACAGATCACTGGCCACAAGAACATCCAGGCACAGGAACAGTTTCTTTCCACAGGCCATTTCCCTTCTGAACACTTAACATGCCCCCCAAGGCATATGCCTGCAAGTGCAATACTCCCACTGTCTAGTGCAATATTCTCTAACTCAGGTGATATTTATATTTATATTATTCATACTACTCAAAATACTGTAAATATGTTCATAATCTGTAACATGCACTAGACTCCCACTGTCTAGTGTAATATTCTCTAACTCAGGTGATATTTATACTTATATTATTCATACTACTCAAAATACTGTAAATATGTTCATAATCTGTAAATGTTTATTCAGACTAAACCCAACTGTGACCCCTTTTTTTACTTTTATACTATTTTTATTATTTTTATTTTTTTAAATATATTTTATTCTTAGAATTTGTATTACTATGTTTCTTGTTGTATTTGTATTTGTATATGTGCACTGGAAGCTTCAGTACCAAGAAAAATTCCTTGTGGGTGCAAGCACACTTGGCAATAAAGCTCTTTCTGATTCTGATTCTGAAAAGTGGCGAAATTCACCCAAAGACCCACACCGTGTCGTGCTTGATGTGTTCAGCTGGTAAATCCATGTCTGTTTTTCTGTCAGGCGTGGGTGTATAAATCACACGATAGAGGAGATTAGAAATGAGTCTTTAATTGGAGGAGAAACAACATTACACAACCACTACATAAAGACAAGAACGGACAAATAGGCTATCTGAACAAAACAGGTAGAATAAAAACTAAATGAGACACAGCTAAACAGAATGATTAACTGATGGGAAACTGAGGCAACTAACAAGGACACAGGCAGGCACAGAACAGAAAACAGAATACACGTGACAGTTGTAAATATAGCTGAGACTTTGAACCAATTCAGTTGTGAAATCGAATGTGTTAAATCACAGTTGCATACACATACACATACACATACACATGCGTGAGGTTAAATTGGAAGTGAATTATTAGTTTTGCTGTAAGAACATAATAGTATCAGTTCATATATATGATAGCCTATATTACAGGATTATAATTGATACTGATGGACCATTTGAA
This sequence comes from Leuciscus leuciscus, assembly GCF_965113295.1. Lineage (NCBI taxonomy): Eukaryota > Metazoa > Chordata > Actinopteri > Cypriniformes > Leuciscidae > Leuciscus > Leuciscus leuciscus. The sequence goes on along the minus strand of NC_138740.1, from coordinate 29,543,023 downwards.
AGTTTGAATAACTCGTGATACTGCTGTCAATGTGTGTTTTTTGTCTATTTCCTGTCCCTCTCCCTGTACCAATGGGTACAGGCATGAGTAATAGGGAGGGGCAAAGACTTCATATAAATAGACATCGCTGACAAACACTGCAGTACAAGAAACTTTCAATGGCAACCCTTCAAAAAACCTAAATAGCAAACTTGGGGAGAAGAGCCCTTTGCAGAAAAAGAGCGAGAGGAAATGAAACAGGAAGTCAACATAATGGAGGACGGTTTTCAAGGCCATATGGCACCTACTGTGGTATCCATGTTGAAGATCAAGAATGAATGCATTCGAGTGGTCCTGGCAGAGACCCTCTGCACATTTATCATGATGGTGAGATGGTTTAATAGTGGCTCATTTGCATGTTCATTGCTGGAATAATTGTCACTGTGTGATGATGCCAAGCTTGGAAAACAATTTACTGTTGAGTATTTTACTGATGATTTCTTTCATTGTTCATTGAATTATTCATTCTTCAGAATAGACTAGAGCATTGTCATTGTAATGCTTTGGATCACATAGCCACAGTCGGGTCAGTAGGCTGTGGTCAGTGCATTGGTGATTGGCGCCAGATCATGTGCTACATAATTCTATTCTTAGAAAAACTGGCTGGACATACTTTTTTCCATGATCAGGTGAAATCAATGTGACCATGTCAATTGCAAAAACTTGGCCAACAGCAATGCTAACTGACCAGTCATTTGCGAAACCTATGTTCCAAATTGAGTAGCTGGAATCAGTCCAGTTTTATTTTAGTATAGGCCTACACTATTATAGTTTTATTAATATTATGAATTAGCTTTTGTTTTTATATTTTCAGTTTTCATTTTAATTGTACTTCAATTTTGAGTTGTTATGTGCTTTTGTCATTTTTATTAGTTTTTGTTCAACAATAAGGTCTCATTTGTTAACAATAGGAAATGCATTAACATGAACTAACGATGAAAAATGTTTTTACTGCATTTTTTTTAACCTTTATGAATGTTAATACAAAAGTTCACACAGTGCATTAACTAATGTTAACAGATACAACTTTTTAAAATGCTGTAGAAGTATTGTTCTTTGTTCATGTTAACTAATGTAGTTAACTTATGTTAACAAATAAAACCTTATGTGTTACCTTTTATTTTGGTTTTAGTATTAGTTCAGTTTTAGTTTTAGTTTTAATTTATTTCCATTTAGTACTTTTAGTGCTTCAACTTAAACTGATTTCAGATAGTTTCCAATGTAACATTTCTAATTTTTGTTTAGGTTAAGGTTTAATCTTTAATTAAAATAACAACAATGTTTTTAACCCTGGTGCTGTTCGGCCATTTTTGACTGGAAAAAGTTTTACTTTTTAAAGAATTTTTTACTTCATCGGAATGGTACGAAGTTTGGTGAAGGTTTTGCCACTTTGCCGCGCGCACGCACGCGCACGCACGCACGCACGCACGCACACGCACGCACGCACGCACACACACACACACACAATATTATGGACATGATTCGAAAAGGTTAAATGGTCCTGAAAAAAATATTCATAGCAATGGGAAATTAATTTCATCTAGTGGAAACGTTTGGTACTGCACCCAAACAAAATCTTATTGAAAGCTCTTTTTCCCCCCGGAGATATCAAGTTCAAATTTGGAACACAACTGGTTTAGATTTATATGGCTTTGGTTTTCTTATAGTTTTAGAGTAAAACTGTTATTTATTTCTGTTAAACTATTATTTGGAAAATATATATTTCATATAAAATGTTAAAATAGTCATTTTTATGCATTTTTCATAATAATAAACTTAAACTTCTATAACTTTTTTTTAAATTCCACCTTTTAAACCTTTCACTTAAGCAATATTCTGCCAAGTGTCATCTTTAAAAAAAGACCAAACTTAAGTCTGTGCTCCAAAGCAATCAAGATTTCAAGATTTTTAATTGAATTGCTATGCTAAGTGGTTAACAGGCAATAAATGGATCAAAACTATATACATTAAATTTAGTACCACAAAATCCCCTAAAAATACAAAATATTAAATTAAAAACATTATCGAACTAAAATACAGAAAATTCATTTCATTGAAGTAAAAAATAAATAAATAAAAAAGCTGTCATTTTTGACCACCATAGTTTTACTTGCAGTTTTAGTTAACAATAATGTCTAATTGTGGTCTCTTTAGTTAAAACTATCATGTTCATTTATAAAATGCTCACTCTTTATCTGAGAAGTAGCCATGAAATAAGCCTTGAATCAGGGTTTATTTTCCTGTCTGGCTGCACATCATCCATGATAAGCATGTTCAGTTTCTCTGACAGACTATTTTTGAATTCCAGGTGTTCGGCCTTGGCTGTGTTGCACAAGTGGTCACAGGAAATGGTTTCTTCGGAGATTACCTCAGCATGAATATAGGCTTTGGACTGAGTGTGGCTATGGGTGTGCACATTGGTGGAAAAGTGTCAGGTGAGACCCTGTTGTCCCCAAGGTCAGAGCTCTCCCCTAATTCACTGCTTTCCATTTTAATGACAATTAATAATGCAATATGTTTTACTCCATCGCATAGGAGCTCATATGAATGCAGCTGTTTCCTTCACAATGTGTGTGTTCGGCCGTTTGCGCTGGAAGATGCTGCCACTGTATGTTTTCGCCCAGTTTCTGGGTTCCTTCCTCGCTGCCGGGACCATTTTTTCACTTTATTACGGTGAGAAGGAGTTATTTTTGTTCTTAGTGTTGGAATAGTTCATATAAATTGCCACAAGGTTTCTTCACTCACATCTGTACTGTGCTTTATAGATGCTATACATCATTACTGTGGGGGTAATTTCACTGTGTCTGGTCCCAAAGCAACAGCTGGGATCTTTGCCACATATCCAGCACCTTACATCTCAATCTACACTGGATTCTTCGACCAGGTATTTCAAAATGAATCGTGTGCAAAAAATATTGCTCAACTGTACCCATTAAGCACTTTTAGAGGAAGATATTTTTAAATTCTCCGAATCAGGTTGTGGGCACCGCCATGCTGTTGCTGTGTCTGATGGCTCTGGCAGACCAGAGAAACCAGCCGGTTGTGGCTGGAGGTGAGCCTGTTGGTGTGGGGCTCGTGGTGCTGCTCATTGGTGTCTCTATGGGGAGCAACAGCGGCTATGCCATCAATCCCACACGAGATCTGGGGCCAAGAGTCTTCACACTGATGGCAGGTTGGGGCATGGAGGTTTTCAGGTGAATAAATATAAAATCAAGCTATAAAACACTCTTTGTTATTTGTTTGGATCAGGGTTAATGATTTGTAACACCTCCTGCTTTTTCAGCCACAATAACCCTGAATTCTTGATATGCATCACTGGAAATTATGTTTTGGATTTTGATAAAGTAAGTCACTGTTATCTAGAGAGCACCTAAAGGGAAATGGTGATGAAAAAAATATGAGATGGGAGGATAAAAATATTTCAATTCTTTTGCGTTCCCTTGAGAAACTTTGCATTCGCATGCAAAGAACTCGAAAGGTTTCTCAGGGGAACACAAACATTTTGCAAGCGAACACAAAGTTTCTCAAGAGAACGCATTTTTTTCGTCCCCATGTGCCTTTAGGGAAGTGTTCCTCAAATCAGATCCTGGAGGGCCACTGCCCTGCAGAGTTTAGTTCTAACCCTAATCAGACACCTGAACAAAGCTAATCAAAGTTTTCTGAGTTACTAGAAAATTGCAGGTAAGTGAGTTCATGGGATAAACTCTGCAGGACAGTGGATTTGAGGAACCCTGCTTTAGGGGCCCTGTAATGATCAGATCAGATCTATAACAGGAAAATATTTTGGTAACACTCTACAATAAGGTCTCAAGGTCTCATAACATTTCAACTAATGTTAACAAATACAACTTTTGATTTTAATAATGCATTAGTAAATGTTGAAATAAATATTTAACTAATGTTAACTAAAGTTGTATGCCTAAAAACAAAAATAATGTATTATGTTTACATGATTGTTTATTAAAATAATATTGAATTATTAAAATTATGTAGACATAATACATATTACATTATTATTTAATCAGACATTGATTAAAGAAACATCCATTGTGATTTTACTTAAAAAGTTGACAATAGGGGGGAAAAATACAATTATCAGATCAGATATGTAACAAGAAAAAAAGAAAAGAAAACATTTAAAGTAGTATGCCTAAATTTGGTGTATGATCACTGTAAAAATGTAAAACTATGTAACATTTAGTTTTATGAACTTTATTTAATAATAAATAATATATTTTTAATTATTAAATTATTAAAACATTTAATTACATGGAAATATAAAATAATATATTATTTTACATTTTTATTTATTGGAAAGAATAATTAATAAAGCAAAAAAAAAATTTACATTATTTATCATTTAATTTGAAAGTGTAAATTACAGTAACAGTACAGCATAATTTGATTACATTTAATTAAAGTGTTGCCTCAATGTATTTCCAGGGCAGGCAATGGATGGTGGTGGGTACCTTTGGTGGCCCCCTTTATTGGCGGCGTGACTGGGGCTTCAATCTACAAAGCATTTGTAGAGCTACACCACCCTGATCTTAAAAGCACTCAGACACAGTCTACAGGAGATCCTGAATGTGTTCCTTTGGAAAAGTGCAAGAATGGCAGTACAGAGATATCTGTGTGAGACCATCTCAAGTTAAGGACCAAGAATGTTACAGAGACCAAAGAAAGAAAGTGCCATTTCTACCCAGGGCAGCTGGGATGTTTACAGGAATAATATGAAACATGGATAATGGCTGAAAAGCATATGGGGTAAAACTTTCTCAGTCCAGTGTGTACTACACTACAGTACTACCTTTTGAGCTATAGAGGAATAAGCTACTGAAGAATCTCAGGACTCAGGATTGTCCATGTTTGATCTTTAATAAATACACACACTCACACAGACTTAAGGGCATCAAATGAAGAAATTAAGCTGCTTAAGTCATGATAAATGCTCAGCATTAGCCAAAAGAACAGTCAACATGCCTGTATGGTAGGGGTGGGCGGTATGAGACGGATAGATACATTATTTAAGGTTATTTCTATTTGTTATGATATTGATATATTGTTGTCAAGTAAGCCCCGATGCGAGCATGTGCATTCCTCTAAACTGTCCGGGTGCTGCACTGCTGCGCCTTTCCCCCCGAAAATATCACGTTAACAACAACCCTTTAGAAAACATAATTCCTTTCTGGATCCTCTTGATCTGCTTTCTCCATGTTTCTTTGACAAATCTCAGTGTCTGCATGTGAGTTAACCACGCCCACTAAACAAATCTGTTGCAGTTGACATTTTCTACCGCGGTAACGATATATACCGTCATACCGCCCAGCCCTACTATGGGAACAGTCAGTGGGCATTTGTTGGGACAGCGGGGTCACCGTTTAGTCACGCTGTGTCTCCACGAGACCCCCTGTCCTTTGGCTGTACTGCCACCACTCGCTGGGACCTGTGCTGGCTGCTTCTTCTTGGGAGTGGGTGGCTTGGCCTTGCCGCGGAATGCCTTGGCTGGGTCCAGCTTGTTCAATAAAGGTTCACTGGATGTGTCAAGATAGGGATCACCATAGAACGTCAGGGGTTGGTAGAGAGCGGCCCATTGCTGTATCAAGAAATGAATGGAGAAGTTGCTTATATATATATATATATATATATATATATATATATGAAGAGTTCAGATGCAAAAGCCTCTAAATGCCATCTGAAATGTTCTTATAGAATGATCATTTTTATCAAGCTTGTATATTTAAGTTCAGTAAATTCACTTCAATGACAATTAATAGGTAATCTTCATTGCCATTTAAGTGAAAATATAGAATTTAAATATACGAGCTTGATAAAAATGATCATTCTATAAGAAAATTTCAGATGGCATTTAGAGGCTTTTGCATCTGAACTCTTCATATATATATATATATATATATATATATATACACTGCTCAAAAAAATTAAAGGAACACTTTGAAAACACATCAGATCTCAATGGGGAAAAATATCATGCTGGATATCTATACTAATATGGACTGGGTAATGTGTTATGAACGAAGGATGCCACATCGTTTGATGAAAATGAAAATGATCAACCTACAGAGGATTGAATTCAAAGACACCCCGGAAATCTAAGTGAAAAAATGATGCAGCAGGCTTGTCAATTTTGCTGAAATTTCATTGCAGCAACTCAAAATGGTACTCAGTAGTTTGTATGGCCCCCACGTGCTTGTATGCATGCCTGACACCGTCGGGGCATACTCCTAATGAGACGACGGATGGTGTCCTGGGGTATTTCCTCCCAGATCTGGACCAGCGCATCACTGAGCTCCTGGACAGTCTGAGGTGCAACCAGGTGATGTCAGATGGACCGAAACACAATGTCCCAGAGGTGTTCTATTGGATGTAGGTCAGGTGAGCGTGGTGGCCCTTCAATGGTATCATTCCTTCATCCTCCAGGAACTGCCTGCATGCTCTCGCCACATGAGGCCGGGCATTGTTGTGCACCAGGAGGAACCCAGGACCCACTGCACCAGCATAGGGTTTGACAATGGATCCAAGGATTTCATCCCGATACCTAATGGCAGTCAGGGTGCCAATGTCTAGCCTGCAGAGGTCTGTTCGTCCCTCCATGGATATGCCTCCCCAGACCATCACTGACCCACCACCAAACCGGTCATGCTGAACGATGTTACAGGCAGCATAACATTCTCCACGGCTTCTCCAGACCCTTTCCTGTCTGTCACGTGCTCAGGGTGAACCTGCTCTCATTTGTGAAAACCACAGGGCACCAGTGGCAGACCTGCCAATTCTGGTGTTCAATGGGAAATGCCAATCGAGCTCCCTGGTGCTGGGCAGTGAGCACAGGGCCCACTAGAGGACGTCGGGCCCCCAGGCCACCCTCATGAAGTCTGTTTCTGATTGTTTGGTCAGAGACATTCACACCAGTGGCCTGCTGGAGGTCATTTAGTAGGGCTCTGGCAGTGTTCATCATGTTCCTCCTCGCACAAAGGAGCAGATACCGGTCCTGCTGATGGGTTAAGGACCTTCTACGGCCCTGTCCAGCTCTCCTAGAGTAGCTGTCTGTCTTCCTGGAATCTCCTCCATGCTCTTGAGACTGTGCTGGGAGACACAGCAAACCTTCTGGCAATGGCACGTATTGATGAGCCATCCTGAAGGAGCTGGACTGCCTGCGCAACCTCTGTAGGGTCCAGGTATCGCCTCATGCTACCAGTAGTGACACTGACCCTAGCCAAATGCAAAACTGGTGAAAAACAGTCCGAAAAGATGAGTAGGGAAAAAATGTTAGTGGCCTCCACCTGTAAAACCATTCCTGTTTTGGGGGTTGTCTCACTGTTGCCCATCTAGAGCACCTGCTGTTAATGTCATTAACACTAAACAGCTGAAACTGATTACCAACCCCCTCTGTTACTTAACTGACCAGATCAATATCCCAGGAGTTTAACTGACTTGATGCTATTCTCTGATTAAAAAGTGTTCCCTTTATTTTTTTGAGCAGTGTATATATATATATATATATATATTCTTCTAGCTCACCATGACAACTATAGGTCACAAGGGTCATTGGAACCTATAGTTTAAGTGACCATTTCTTAGTTAAAGCATTTACATTGCTTACTTATATTAAAGCATCCTCTCACTGAAAGAACACATTATCTGGATGTTTTGGGAAGAGCCTCCTGTTGAAAGTTAGAGCCTGACCAAATCCAACCTTGAAGAAGCTTTGTGTCTGTGTGTGTGTGTGTGTGTGTGAGTGTGTAAGTATTCTTGGTGACAGGTTAAGGAACAAGTGGCATTATTGGAGATCGACTGACTTGTTTTCTGCAAACTATCTTAAGTAAAAATGTTATAATTCTGACTCTTGTCTTAAATTTACTGCACTCCTAACTCCTGTTCTTCATTAATCATATTTGGTTCTTGGGTCTTTAACTGTAAATTCCCAAACAATATCATTTAAAAGTTTGGGCACAGTAAGATTTTTATTATTTTTTCTTCAAAGAAATTAATACTTTTATTAAGCAAGCACACATTAAAAGTTAAAAGTTTAACTAATTAAAAGTGATTTATATTTCAAATAAATAATTTCAGAGTTTCCACAAAAATATGAAACAAAATATTAGGCAGCATAACTGTTTTCAACACAGATACAAATTTTTTTATAATTCTTAAGCACTAAATCAGCATATTAGAAGGATCATGTGACACTGAAGACTGGAACGCTGTGATTGCCATCACAGGAATAAATTACATTTTAAAATATATTTAAATAGTTCTTTTAATTTGTAATCAAAATTACACAATAATACTGTTTTCCTGTATATTTGATCCAAAAATTCAGCATTAGTGAGCTGTGAGCATAAGAGAGTTCTTTCAAAAACAATAAAAAGTCTTACCAACCCCACACTTTTACTACAGATGGTAGTGTATTTAAAACAGGCCATTTAAAGTCAATGAAGTGATTGTTACTTTATACACGTTTGCATATATTAAATAAAATGTACAGAATAAAATGAAGTCAAAAGCTATTAAGTATTTTAACAGAAAAAAATACACACATCTCCTTTAATTCAATTTGTTCTGGCTGTAAAAAAAAAAAATACAAATACAAATGTTGTATCCATATACTGTATCTGCCACCAAATATAAATGTGTAAAAACAAACAGTATGAATATATGTTTTAGAAAACATTTTTGTGTAAACTTTAGTCAAATAAAAAAACATAATAATTTAATAATAATAATAATTTAAATATTCTGATTTGATAGAACTGAATAGATAATGCTGACCTTAGCTTGTGGGCTGGGGCCATACGGAGTGAAATTACACTGCCACTCGGGAAGCCCCAGATGAGTGATCATAAGTCGGTAGTAGGCAGTGAAGGAGGGGGTGAGATAGTGCCAGAAAAGTGATCGGTCCAAGAACCACACCTCACACTGCTGGGCCATTACATCTACACAGAACGGGCCAGCAGACACAGGGCCAGATGGTAGATTAAAATGATAGAGCCTAAACCTTTTTTGTATGCTAACACTTCATATCCTTCTGGATTAAGTGTGGGATGCATAATCACCTGGAGTGCATTTCTTGTAAACAAGGCAGACTTTGCCATTACCATTGCAGGGGTCCAGTTCAAATATGCTACTACGACAATCAAAGTGAGGTTGTTCAGGGCCATCAGATTCTAAAAAAAAAAGACATGACATGAGTATATAATTCATGCAAGTTTGCATGCAATGAAATGAAGATAAAATGCCTCAAGATGAAAGAAAATCTCACCTTGTAAATCATCATCGAAGTCAAGATCAGCTAAGGTAGGTGCATTGGGGAGGGAATATACATTTGACTGAATCAGGGGTCGTAGCTGAGCAACACTGTTTATCACCATGCATCCCACTGGAACCACTTCATCTGGAAGACACAAACCATGAATAGTTTTTTATAATAAAAGCGTAACCATAATATATATATATATATATAAAAAAAAAAAATTATGTGCATGTATAATGAAGTGGTCACAGAAGTAAAACACTGATCAGATATAAAAAAGCAGTATAATAGGGCTAAATTTAAAGCATCGTTATGGTTTAACCACATTATAATGGGTTTCATTTGATCAGTGCATGTTTCAGGATGCTCACTTTCCAGCTTGGAGTTCCAGGCAAGCATGAAGCCATCTGTTGTGAGATAGAAATCTCTGAGATCTTCCGGCAAAGCACAGTTGTTTTTCTGGAGAACACACAGGAAAAACACACCCGATATAAATATACCCACATCAAAGACCTGCTTTGAGAAGATTCTCTGTTATATTGAAATACTTCCATACTTGCTCCCAGGAGAGAAGGCATCTCTTTTCTGCAGGGGCTTTCTCTGCAAATCGTACATCCAGCACACCAGGGAGGTTCTCTGTCAAGCAGAAAATATGCCAAAGAATCACGCACATACATGCATATGTAATAACATTGAAATCGGACTTGGTTTGCATTAGTGCTAAGACAGCCACACACACACACACACACACTTGTTTTTATACTGTTTTTTTTATACTGTACAAACTGTATATTCTCTCCCCCTACACTTACCCTACCTATAAACCCTAACCTATACATCACAGAAAACTAAAAAAACATCACTTGGTGTGATTTTTAAGCTGTTTTCCTCATGGTGCATGGCCAAATGTCCCCACAATGTAAACATTTTCACGTTTAACTGTCTTTGTGGAGACATTTGGTCCTCTCAGTGTAACTTAGGTTAAACAAGAACACAAATACACACTCACAAAATATTAAATCACCCTAAGCTGCTTTGTTGGTCTTAGCTGGTTTAAGATGGTCTCCCAGTCTAGCCAAGCCGGTCGTCAGCTGGCCTCCCAGCCTGATCCACTAACACGAACCCAAAACCAGACCAACCCGGGAGACCAGCTACTAAGCCATGATGTTTTCTTCAGCAGGGCATGCAGCCTATTGTAGGATGCAGCCTACAATTATTTTTATTAAACATCGTCCACTCACCCAAAACCCGAGTAATACCGAGGGTGAGTCTATCTACAAACACCTTGAATGTCTTCTCATCTTTTATCTCCTCCATTCCAAAATAACACAAAAAGCATCTATATAATTCTATGACATGTATTCTCTTGCTGCAGTCACACTGACGGATGCTGAGGTTACCAAGCACGCAGAACCAAAACATTGCCGTTCTGCACTCCTATTGGCTGAGAAAATGAGAGATGAGTGATTTGACCAATAGTATACTGGATGGGCGGGCGAAGCAAGTTAATGCATCCAATCACACTCACCAACGATGAAAAAGAGGAGAGGCTCCTGCACGCAATCTGGAAGTGGCGGTTGTTTCAGTATGGCGTCTGTTGCTGAGGGCGCAAATGGCAATGGAATCTACTGGATTCATGACAGTATCCTTACGTTTTGTCGTATTTTTGTTCGATGAGTCGGTTTAAATTAGTTATATTATTTTGGTTTGGCAAACATAAAGGTTAACCGTGGTCAGTGGTCTGTGGTCAGTGTGTATGAGGGAAGGGAGGCTAATAACTTATTAGCGGATTTTCATTGTCAGCTTAACCGAACTCTAGTTTTAGTAACGTACACAAAGCTGCAGTTGAACGGAACTATACATGTACTGTTCTGAACTTAAGTTGTATTATTGAAAAGACACATAGAGTGTAGATAGTGAACGTAGTACAATACTATGCAATACTACAGTAAAATGCATGCAATTACAGTTCTTATGCCTAGAACTGTAAAAGCATCATCACATAACTGCATTGTTATCATGTAGATTTGAGTACTACTGCTGTAGTCTTATGTTATTCTGTTCAATATATTTGTAGACTGTTTGGTTCCTTTTATTTTTTATTGTAGGCTTAGCTGCTTCTCTTGTGTTTTCTTTAACTTGCAAAGAATCAGATGAAGAACAAGGACAGCCCATGGTTTTTGTTACAGGTGAGACTCTTTTAAAAATTTAGTCTGTTACTGTTATAGCCTACTAAAATATCCTGTTCATCATTCTGGCACCTCATGTTTGATATTTGAAAACTCTGACTTCCATCGTCTTTTAGGGATGAGCAGGAACGTCGGTCTAAAGTTTGGTTCAGCAAATAATACAGAGGGAAAGATAAAAAGGAGAGCTGGCAGCATGGATAAAAGTGGCAAGAAACCAGGATTGCATTTGGGAATACAAAATGCTGAGATGGCAGCGGGAAAAGCTTCAGATCGGAAGCTGCCTTCTACTGTAGCCAAATCCAAAACCACTACACCTGCACCAGAACCAGACCTGCCTCCTTTCACTTCAGCTCAGGTGAGCAGTGACTTCTGAATATTTACAGTGTTTGTGTGGTGAAATGCTTTTGACTTTTTACAATTGTCTGCAGGAATGCAAAATTGACGCTGTTAGCAGAAAAAAGTCATTTGTGGGATTTCACCAAACACTCTTCCCATATTTGAAAGAATCATTTATAAATCGGTCAAACAAAAGAGACGTTTTAAAGTCGGCATGAAATGGATCATCTTTTCTTCCCTATTGTGACATATCCGAGTGAAATGGCTTTTCGAATCAGAATTTTTTTTTTTTAGTGCAGGACATGATTTTGTACTTCTCTGGAATTAATTGGATCGTTGTCGTTTTAACATTTTTCTCATCCTCCTTACAGTGGTTGCATCTTTGTCACAAGTTTACATTTCTGCTTCTCTAATTAATTAAACCCCAATCAATTAACACTAGTCAAAAGTCTGTTCATTCTTTATTATTACTAATTTCCATGTTCAATAATACAGTTATCAAAACTATGAAATGGCACACATGGAGGTTTGAAAGTTATGCAGTGACCCAAATATGTTTATTAAATCCAAAAATATATTATATTTGACCTATAATTGAACTGGACATTTCAATAGATGCTGGACTCCTTTTGACTGATTTTTCAATATCCACTCCAGCATCCATTAAAAAATATTAAAATAAATTGAGAAAGTTGTATTGTTTATTTGTTTACAAAACTAATTTCAAGCATATAGGCCTAAGCATTGGCCTTAAAGTTCTTTTTTGGAGCTTTTGAAAAACATGCAAATGTTTCCAAATGATGTCCTGTACTATTATGTTTTAGTTTTTATTACTAATCACAATTAATCCAACAGCCAATTAGTTTAGGATTTTTGATGATTTCAGCAGGATAGATTTTAGATATTTTGCACATAAATGTTTGCATGTTGTGTTTTAATTTTTTTTTAATTTTTTTTTTTTTTTATGAATATTGAAAACCTTTGTTTGTTAATTAATGTAAGAATGTGTTTTGTGAAGGCCCCTTAAGAAATGCATCTAATCAGGGTAAAGTGAACCTGAAACCAACTAAATTATTCAGGTTTTCAATAAGACCAGTCACCTTGTTGATTTTGTCAATGTGTTGTTTTGCCTTTTTCCCTATGATGTATGTAAACTTAATATTTGCATATTCATTTTTTGTCTGTATCAAACATCACCTTGCAAGAACTGATATTTCCTTTAGGAAATGTAAAATCTAACTATCTTTGACAGTCATAAATTGGCAGTTTTATTTTTCTTAAGGATGTACAAAGAACCTATCCAGGTTTGTTTATTTGATTTGTACATGAAATCTTCTGGAACATCTTGTTCTATAGATGTTCAATAAAACTGAAAGTGTCTGTTCTGGATTGCAGACTCCCTTCAGCGCTGCCCAAGCCAAAAGTAAGCCATCGCTGAAGGATCTCTGCCCAGAGGACAAGCGTCGGATTGCCAATCTCATCCAGGAGCTGGCCAGGTAAAGCCCTCTCATTATAGTGGTCTGATGAATGAATGATTACAGTAGACCTCAAGCCAATGTGATTTACTGTGCATGGATCTGATTTTGTTTACGTGTTTCTTTTCAGAGTGAGTGAAGAAAAAGAGGAATCTGTACAGAAACTCAGGGATGAACAGGAAACCTTTGAGAAACAAATCATACAGTTAGAGCAACAAAACCAGCTCATCGTACAAGAGAGAGAAAGTATCCTTTTACAACAGAAACAGTAAGAATGCTTATGTTTAGGTTATCGAGTTTAGGTTTTAGGCTTTCATTTAAATGAAAAGCTGCCATAAATCACATCAAATTAACATCAATTACATTTAAATGGAAAACAGTCAGTGGGCTATGACCGATCTCATATTATTGTATACGTTTTTATTTCACAATATAGTTATTTTTTGCTGGTGACATATCAGTAGGATTTCAGATTTTACTTTTTCAAAGTGTTTGTTTGTTTGTTTTATTCCTCATGCAACAGGCCACTGATCAATTTGGTGCATCCTTGCTGAATAAAAGTATTAATTTCTTTAAAAAATAAATAAATAAAAACCTATTGACCCTAAACTTTTGAACGGTAGTGTAATTCACAATGTGGTGACTCAAATCACAGTCCTCTCTTTAGAGAAAGTGAAGGACTGTTTTGTATTTTAGACTGACAGGGGGCAGTGTTGTCTAAGCATTGGATTCATGTTCAGTCGTGACTGCTGTAGGGGCAATATAACCACAGGATGTCATTGAGACGGTTGCTGAATTACACTTGTACTTGAAGGGGTGAGGATCCACTTTCTTTGGCATTATGTGTCACATTGGACTACTCTAATATTGAATCTTTTCATTGAAGATGAAATAGGCTTTATTTGCAGCATGATTGTGTGAAATGTAACAGACAAACAACAGAAAGAATGCACACTGTGTTAGGTTTAATATTTACTATTTTAGATGCCAGTTTTTGAGCTCAGGGATCGGACCCGTCCTTGGTTTGGGTTGAAATGCTTTTAATTTTCGTTTGAAATTGAAAGAGCTGGCACTGATCTCATGACCACTGGGAACGGCGTGGGTTTCTTCTCGTGCCAACCTGTCATCCGACTGGCACATCACAAACTTCGCACAGTTCGGATGCTCCCTTTTTTTCCTTGCGGCTCTGCCAGTTTCGGTGATCTTGCTTTGGTCAAAAGACATGGCGAGCCATCAGTTTCGTCCAACACTGTGAAATACGAAGAGCAATCGCAGGCTGCTAAATTGCAGATTTGGCAGGCGAGCTCAGAAATTAGGCGAGCTCAACTCAATTAAATGCACTTTGGCTCCGCGGCCTGGCATTTCCACTAAAATTCAAAACTCCATTAAAAAGAGATTGTAGTGCAAGACAAACTGTATGAAAGCCCCCTGTGGAGACAGGGCGGTCTCTAAAGGTATCAGACAGATGCTGGCCCACAGAAGCTGGTCTTAAAGGTTAAGGGGGACGCAAAAAGACAAACTGAGTCATGAGGCTCTGTATAGAATAATTGCTCGCATTGTCTCCATCTTATCTGCCGGGATTGCGATTATCAAGAGGAAATATCTCCGTAGGAGGGGGAGAAAAATTATAAGTTACATTCTGTGCGTAGGAAGAATTTGAAGCCCGTGTACGGAATGAAATTAGAATTTTCTCAAGCCTGTCTTTGGCATTCTACACCACGTCTCTGAGCGGTAGATTCTATTACAGAGAAGCTCGCAATCTTTGTTCTTCACAAGGAATTTACATCAAGAAGCATGGAAGACACAAAGGAGAAGTTGAATGCATTCATCAATATCATTAATCTTATTGAAGTTTGCATGGTCGCTTTTCCGAACGCTTCGGATGGATCAGAGGAGCAGAAGTCCTTTTGTAATAGTTTGTTTGACTAGTTCTGAATCCGTGCATCCTGGCGGGATGAGCTTAGGTGGGGCATAAGCCCTCACAGAAATGCCACTTAATCACAAACCCACTGCTTGCATATTGTTTATGACCAATTAGTTTTGTAGACACACTAATAATTGGAAGTAATAAACCACATGCTCCCAGCAAATGAAGTCCCATGATATATAAATAATCAAATCATCAGTGGCTTGGTGAGTCATTTTCACTGTTATTTAAATCGAAGCGTGCGGTTGTGTGAACTGTCCTCCTATCGATTTACATCTCAACCTAACACACGCAGACCATCCTGCCGAGTGGCCCCGTAAAATATTCTCTTCGGCGCAATTTTGTTCTACCTCGAGGTGGATTTCATTATTTTATTTCTGTGCCGGGCTGACAGGGGAGTGAATCATGTTGACAGCGCCTGTCTGAAATATCGAATGCAAACTCTGATTTTGTGTATTTTTGGATGGGGGTGGAGACGTGCCTGCAGCTTTCTTTTCTCCTGATGTAGGCCCTCGGAATGAGCTCTGATTGGCCGGCAGCCAACAGAGGTGCCTGCGCGGCGGGAAGCGAGAGAGAATCTTATCAGTCCCGCTCCAGTCGCTCCAGATTACCAGGCGCTGAGCGTTCCTGCACGCCCTTCTGTTAATGTATTAATATGTGTGTTTACGCCCAACCTGTCTATCAGAGTATCAGAAGCCTCTCGTCAGCTGCGAGGTAGATGCCTGTGTGTGATGCACTCTATCTACGAGACAGGCTCTTGGTTCTCATTACAAATGAGAGGCCTTTTTATGGTAAGGGTTCTTGTTGAACAGTTACTCATTTCATACCTGGAATTATACAGAGGTTTGACATGCAGCTGTCATAAAGGACATTGTATGTTGGCACCTCTGGATTTCATATGCCTTTGTATCCTCTTATTTTAGACAGTCAGATGTTGACTGATGATCTTGAATGAGCTATAATAATAAACCTGATGGATTTAGGTGAGATATTTTTAGATAAGATATTTCCTTAACAAGGAATCAACCGTCAGTTTGTGGTTCCGCTTTCTTTTTGCGACCTGAGCATGTAGAACAAGGATGTCAAACTCCTGTTTGCGTCACCTGACCTTACGCGAGGGTTTACAATTTAAACATTTTAAAAAAGTTTTTCAAAAAAGTATCTTTTTGCTCAACGAGGCTGCATTTATTTAATCAATTATTTGAACAGTAAAGACCGTTTCTATTTGAATATATTTTAAAATGTAATTTATTCCTGTGATGGCGAAGCTGAATTTTCAGCATCATTACTGCATTCTTCAGTGTCACATGATCCTTCAGAAATCATTCTGATTTGGTGATCAAAAAACATTTCTTATTTTTATTATTATTATCAATGTTGTGCTGCTTAATATTTTGTTTAATATTTTTGTGGAAACTGTGAAAAGAACAGCATTTATTTGAAATATAAATATCTTTTAACATTATAAATGACTTTACTGTAACTTTTGTTCAATTTAATATAAGTATAAATTTTTTAACCTAAAATAACAATAGACATCTTATTATCCCGGAATTGTATATTTGTTTGATCTGATACAGTCCGGAATCAACTTAAAAAATAAATAAATCTGCTTTAAAAAACAATATTGGGGTAAAAGAACATGGTAGCAGATGGAATTTGCAAATTTGATTTATCAGAGGCCTTTATATTACATTTCTAATCACCAAATTAAACTGGTGGTAATTGGGGAATATTAGAACCACTCACTCTCTTGGTTCTTAACTTTAGGTTTTAATATATTTAATACTTCAATAATCTGAAACTGAGCATTAACACAAAGTTAGTAATTTGTAGTAATTTTATGGCTAATTGTAATTACAGGCCTGCTTCTCATTCAAACTGACAGCACTGAATCAGTGGTATTAGTGTATAGTGTATACATTTTTTATATCACAAATTTATATTATGCGTGAATACTGAATGTAGTTTGTAATCAAGCAAAACGTTACCACTTTAAGATGCAAGCTATAACGTGCAACACAACACATTGAATAATTGATCTGTCCTCCATGACCTGTTTAACTGACTGACTTCTGTGAAATGCAAGAGAAGATATTTCAAGACAACACTGGACCCCATTGGGTTTCATTATATGGGCAATTCATTTTATGTTCTGCAGAATAAAGTAAGTCATACAGGTCTGGAATAACATGGGTGAGTGAAGGATGATTTTGGGTGAATTCTTCTTTAATGCACCATATTGCTTGGCAACTGTAAGGAAGTTATTTTACATACATCATACATATATTACTTTAATTATTTATTAAACACTGGTGTCCTGGTTCGTTCTTATACCAATAAGCCAGTGTGATTATACCACTTTACCTTGCCTTTACCAAGGTAAACATCACTAATCCATGGCCTTGTGGGTTATTTTTATATTTATGAAATTCCTCTTCCTTTTTCTATTGTGCAGTATTCTGGAGATTTTAAAACTAGCCTTTGTTTTTAGGTAAGATTTACCATGCTTATCTTATGGGTATTGGATTGAGAGGCTGTTGAGCAGAGGCTGGATTTAGTGCTTATTGACATTGTAATAACAGAGATATGAGGACTATAAATAATCTCTATATCGTTCTAACTTTCAGTCGGTTTGATCTGTGTTGCCCCTTTCGAGTTCATGGGCCTTGAGGTATTATGATGATCGCTGAGCGTTTGTGCTCTACAGCCAGGCTGATTATTAAGAAGAAAGACCAAAAAAAGTCGCTTTCCATTATTGCTTTCCACATTGGAAAATTAGATCTACCGAATGGATTTCTGCAAAGCGTGTGAGAGTAAGCGGGCGTACGTCACACTGTCATTAGTCGGCGCAGTCGGCGTGGCTGTGGTTCTGCTCCAGATCAGTTGAGTTCTGCCCAATGCTGCATACGTGCCAGCTCTCTCTGTCTCTCAGCCTGGCATTCTGCCCGCCCCTGCCCAGTCAGACCCAGATGGAGGAGTGTGTGAAGCCCTCACCCCGAAGAAACGCTTCTATCTCTTCTCTGCAGTGCTGCTGTCTCTTCTCGCTTTCTTCTCTGTCTGTGCACTTTTTCAAAAAGTCACAAACATGACTCCAGGTATTGGCGGCTGGGATTCAGCCAGAGAGACTCAAATGTCAGGAGGCAGAGTAGAAGTCCAACTGGTCTCCTCTTTTTGATATAAGGACACTGGACAACTGAGCTCTCTGTGGGAGAATTTGTTTTATATATTTTAAGTTCTTCTTGTAGCTTTTCCAGTTATACCTAAGCTTATTCAGTTGAATTTTTGTACCTGGCCAGTCTTATCGAAGACTATAGAATAACACAAGATGCGTCACGCGTATTGTTTTGAATGGGGAAAAGTGCAATGCTCAATATGGTGGAATAAGTCCCGCCTACTAAATAAGAGCCAATCACTGATTGGTAAAGTCATCGCTTAATTGCAGCTGCCGTTAGAAGAGCCGGTTCCTATAGAAACAATCAGACCACTGCGCATGCGCATTAGCTTGATCCAGCCTGAAAAATTTCTTTTTCTGTCATGATTTGAACGTTTAGAAACAAAATTTATGAGACAGTTGTTGTCAGAGTCGGTGGTGATTTCAAATACGAATCGTAAGCTCGGCGAAACGTTTTGGAGAATTTGATGTTTCCCCATTCAAAGAGATAGGAGCTGTATTTGCAAGCCCGAGAGGCGTTTCAAAGATGGCCACTGAGTGAAATGACTTTTCTTAAAGGGACTTTGGTTGTATTTTATTTAAATTTATTTTGAACTTTTTTTTTTTTCAACAAAACTGGATGATACAGATTTAGATTTTGGCATTCTCTGAAAAAACATCCAAATTATAACCTTTGGTTATGACCATTACCTTTGGTTTATTCCATATTCAGTGTTGCTTGTTACTGATACTGGTCTGAAAAACATTATAAATTAATTTCATCCAAACAAATTTGCCTAGCCATCCGAAAATATAGAAATATATAAAATTACCACCTCAAATCTTAGGGAAAACGCCAACTTCCTCAAAACGATGAACTGATATTTTAAGTACTGTACTTTTTTTCTTTTTTCTTTTTTTTTAATCACCCTGTCAACTTGCAGACCACTGACCTAGACCAATCTTGAAATGTTATTTGTTTTACCTCTCAAGCTTGATTGAAAATATATTTGAGTGTTTTCCTTGACATACAGCTGATTTTACAGTTACTAATTACCTTTGGGACACTACCTTGAGGGAGGTTTTTTTCTTTTTGTACCTTCTGTATAAAGTCTCCTGCCTGCTCAGCATTAGCTTGGCAACACTACATGGGGGGAAATGGATTACCATGTTTGGCTTGGGAGGAGAGAGGGTTTTAGTCTAAGTGGGAACAGTGGCAGAGTTATTCAGTGCGTGTTGACCCTTGACCCACGGCACAGGCCTGCAGCACCAGTACCGAGAGTGTCAGGAGCTGCTGGGACTCTATCAGCAGTACCTCTCCCAACAGCAAGAGAAACTCAACAAGTCTATCACACTGCTCAATCAGTCCTGCTCCCACAGCAAGGTGAGTACTAAGAGAGAGCGTGTCTGTGTGTGGGAGAGAGCGATAGATAGAGGCCACAAATGGCTCAGACTGAACATGTGCGTGCACTGAATTTGTATCCTCAATGCTATGTTGGAATTTTAGCTGATCAGTCACGGCATTGTATAACCATAGCAGGTAGAAATTCATTTGTATAGCCCGCTATCTTTATAACCTGGCAGACCAACCAATTTATCGGCTGATATTTGGCCATTTTGAGATTTTGAATGCAAGCCCAGCAAATTTTCCGTTTTCCTTAAAAAGTAAATATTGGGCGAATTTGTTATTTCGATTACACATTTGCAAGATTCTTTTATCTAGAATGACTTTATATATATTTGTTTCGATGTATAAGACTGACCTTGAATACATGACGATAACTTTGCTCACCGCAGGCGTGTGGAAGTCCACCAGTAATTCCCTAGATTAGATTGTGCTTGGCCAGTTGTGTCATTTTCCCAGCTACAGAGGTTTTTTTTTCCTGTATTTGTCCCTCTGTCTTGCACATGGTCAAAGAGAGAGATAAGACCACCAAGGTTGCACGAAACATGAAATGGCATTCATAATTCATTTTACTTGTGTAATATGACATTTTGAAATGAAAGAATATTTGACAAGGAAAAATGAATGCCACAGTTTAATATTATCCATCTGAAGTTGTTTGGACATCAGCTGAATTTATTGCTGTGGCAGAATATGTGTACGTATGTATTTTTACTAGTGCTGTCAAAAGTAACGCTTTAACGCATGCAATTATTTTTTTCAGTTTAACACGTTAAAAATATATTAACGCAAAATGTCCATTTTGTCGAGTATCCTCGCCAGCACAGTCTTAAATTATTTAAATTAAGTCTTAAACGTAAAGAGTGAGAAAATGGGATGCGTGTCAGATCCGCGTCGTGCAGAATGTATTAAAGTGACAGCAGCCTAATAAACCCGCAGTCATTATGGATAGTCAAAGAACAAAATAAAAAGAGAAAATTACTGCTCTTGACTGAATAACATTTGTAGCTTTAATAAGGAATAATCTACATTTAATTTATAATTTATGCAGTGAAGAATGTGAAGTGTTTAATAACTTTATTCAATTTCTGCATATATCCATACTGTTAGACTTACCTAAAAATATTAAAGCACTGTTTACAAGGTTCCATGGGTCAAAAACAACGAAAACAATAACTTTTTGTGCAATTTGAATGGGCAAGTAAAAATCTGAACTGGTCTGACTGGGCCAATAGAAAAAAATGCGCCCTGATATATTGAAGCGCACAGGTAAATGTGACTTTTTATTATGTAAATTTTAACACACAGTTGGAACAGTTTTTGCAACATAACTATTCATGCAAATTCTCAATTTCATAAAAAAAATAACTTTATAAAGAAATTATAAATTAATTGCATCCCAAAAAACTGCACTGTATGAATCTGAATAACAAACACCCCATACCTGGGGGAGACCCCCAAGTATTTAGTGATATGAAAAGTACCCTTAGTTAGAACCCCTATTCAAAATTGGTGTATTTATTTATTTATTTATTTATTTATTTCAACCTGCTGACCACTTTTATGACCTCGTAAATCTTTCATGACCATCAGTGACACATCCGGTCTGAACTGGGTAACTAACAGATATTCAACGAATAAAAAAAACTTAATACCGACCTCCTTTTGTTGCTCAAAATGATCATAGATCTTAAGATTAGTAACGTTGCTCACAGCAGGCAATTTGAAGTCCAACAGTTATTGCCTTGAAATGTGTTGAAGGTAAATTTGTTACAAAAGCTCTGTTTTGATGGCTCTATCGGCGGTGCTTTTAAAGAGGATGGATTTAGAGAAGCAGCCTCTCAGAGAGGGGTTTTGCATTGTTGACACTTTTAGCATCTATAACTGTTAACCTGTCAGCACACTAAAACAGTCTCAGAGAAGTTCCATCTTTAAATTCATACCCTTTAAAGCACTGTCGCTAAAAATATCAAAGCTAAAACAAAATAAAACTCACTAACCGACACTGTAAAACTCATCGGTTGTTTTAGTTTAGAACGTGCCCCCTGTGCACCCTCCATCTTAAGCTTGTATAAGGGAAATGAGCTTGTCCTCTCTGAAACCTTGGCTGTGAGTAATGCATGTTTACATGCTCCACGACCTCCTCTTGAATTAGTCAGTGGCCCATTTCTGTCCCCTCAGAGGCGGACGATTCTCCTTTGTCCTGAATGTTTATCTCTTCGGTGATTGACCTTGGGTTGTTGCGTCCTTTTGGGATGAGCCCACCCTCTCTGACTCCCTTGAGTAAAACCTGCTTTCGTTACTACATTATTAAAAGGTCAGAGGTGACGTGTATACTTTCTCTACCTCTGCTTCATCCCACAGATTCCTTGCAGCGAAGGGGTGCCCAGGAGGTCTCCGTGTAGGAGAGGAACTGCTTTAGACGGATCTTACTTGGACCTTCCTTTATCAGGAAGTAGAACTGAGAGAGGTGGGTCAGTGGAGTGCACTCATTCTTTCTCGACAGGACCTTTCAGTGCACCCTCCAGCAACGAGCAGAACTGTGGAGTCCATGACAAGCACACCAATCACAATTCTGAAGGTGGACATAGTGATCCCAGCTTCTCCAACAGGGAGCCCTCAGCCTGTGATGCCCTGAAGCGGCCTTGTGCCTCTGAACCCAAGTGCTCTCATCAGTGCCACAGAATGGAGAGTGACAACATGCGTGGTGCTAATCGAACCGGACTTGCTCCGCCTCCTGGTCAGGAGAACTGGGAGGAGAAACGGCAGTGTCTATTCCTGCAGAAGAAACAGCTGGAGATGGAGAGGGAGAGAATTCAAGCTCGGTTGGTTCAACAGGAAGAGAAACTTCTGCTCCAGAACCAGCAACTCCGTCAGTCTTACCTTCAGTACAGCAGGTAAGAGCCTGGCACGGGCCTTTTGTTTAAACAGTAGATAATAATGCATACACATAACTAATAATGCATACACAGAAGGTCATGCACCTAAAAATTGTTCTAGTTCACTGTACAATAATCATGACTTTTGTCTCATTAAAAAACAGTGACGAGTCCTGCTATTTTTGGTGCAAATCAACATTATGCCACAAATTCTGTTAATCCAGCCTAACTTTCGCAAATATTCTTACAATTTTTGTCTTTTGAAGGCTTCAGCAAGCAACCACAACAGATTTTGAGAAGCACTTAAATGGAGACAGCCGTTTTAATGAAGGTCCACAGTCCTGTTTTGTTATGGATCAGGTAACACACAGGTAAAGATTGTCTTAAAAATAGCATTGAATGCAAAAAAGAGCTGGAGAGATAAAGAAAAAGTCAAAAGTCAAAATCTTTAAATATACAAAAGTTCCCTATTCAAAAGATTGGGGTCAGTGAGATTTGTTTTTGAAAGAATAATTTTCATCAAAGAATCCTGAAAAAAAAAATATATATTACAGTTTTCAAAAAAATATGAAGCAGCCGCACAACTGTTTTCAATTGATTCTTGAGCACCAGTTCAGCATATTAGATGGATTTCTGAAGGATCATGTGACACGTTGACTGTAATAATGACTGCTGAAATTTCAGCTTTGCCATACCAAGAATAAATTCCATTTTAAAATATTTTAAAGGTGCATTGTGTAATCTGTAGACAGAAATGCAACATAATATACATAACTATGTTTTCAGTGGTGTATAAAGACTTACTTAATGAACCGTTATGTGAAAATGAACCTTACATTGAAATGGTTGCAATTCGTAACCTCACCACTAGATGGCGCTAAAAATCATACACTGCACCTTTAAAATAGAAAAGATTACATTGTAATAAAATCTCATAATATGACTATTTTTACTTTTAAATGGTGTAGAATAGTATCTTTCTCTCTCTTTCTTTTTCAGCAGTGAAATAAAAGAGCGAGAGTCACACGTTCTGCAGAGAAGTGTTCGACAACCGTTGAGTAACATACAGTCACAGGAACAAACATCAAGTATTCAGCAACCTACACCCAAGCTTTCACAAGGTACGTTAACAAGAAATTATGCTCAATAAGTTATTCCTTTCTGCTTTTTACTTTACCTTCTTAATGGGAAATTTGCATTACATCATTTCAAGTATCTCTAATTTTCTCCCTGCAGAAATCTCCATTACCAAGAAGGATATGGCCACTTCTCCTGTGATTCCAGAAAGCTTCCGGACATCTGCTCTTCCCAAAATTCCTCCTCTTGGCCTTCCCAGGACTCCACAGGCCTCCAGGTGAGTTAAGGTGTCCCTCAGGGTTCTGTCTTTGGTCCACTTCTGTTTTCTATGCCATGGATTAGTTTCTTTACACACTCATCTAAGTCATCACAGCCTGTCTAGGCCCATCTGTCTAACACAACTAATGTGTTTTTCCACACCCTTTCTGTATTTTTAGATGAGCAAAACATTTAATTTTGCCATTTGTGTGGCCACTCTGCCAATTTGGGATTCTGTAGAGAGGCTGCTGTTGCAATTTAAAGATGGGGGGAAAACTCCTGGTGCTTGAGATAAGCCACTTTCAGGAAACTCAATGAAAAGAACCATACAAGTAAATACAATTTAACAAGTTCAATTCAAGAAGGAGTGAAAAGAGGGAAATGACAGCAATTTTGGCTCAACAGCACAGCAGGGGCCAAGCCCATGTATTAATTGTGTTTTTGGAGTCCCTGCCTTTGTGATAGAGCTTCTTAATGCAAGAATGTGAAAGAGGAGAAGGGGAGGGAGAACTGATATATGGGGGAATCCAAATAAAACAGGGGAAAAGGGAGAAGAAGAGAAAAAAAGAGAAAGCTGGTCTGGGCCCAACGCAGTGCGAGGCCTTTTTGATGAGTTAAATGAAGATTTTTGCCGGCCAGCGCTGAGGCTGACAGGAGCCAAGCTGAGTCCCATTAGCTGACGTAGCAGGGCCCAGCAGCAGGTGTAATTGAACCGAGTCTTCCAGCTCGGGCCGAGAATGCGCCACCTCCCTCAGCTTAATGAGAAAGAGTGAGGCAGAGAATGAATCACTGACCGCTAGCGCGAGACACACTCTGGGATAGGGAAGGAAATTCATTACCGTTTTCTTTTAACGTAGAAAGGTAATTAATGTGACAGCATGTCTTTTTTCCCGTCCCCCAACCCTCACTGCGAGAGTATGAGCATGTCTCGTTTAACATGCCATCTCTGAAAAATGCAGATTATTTGTAAGTCGTTTGTTAGGCGTATTTCTTCTTCTTTTTTCTAGGAGAAAATGTACTGACTTCAGAAGTAATTGCCTTTTTTCTCCCTGTATTATATGTTATGGTGAATATTTTGCATTAATATGTTCCTTTCTGTCTCAGATGTTTCATTACCAAGCCAGAACTTTTACAGGGTCTGGGAAAATTAGGTTGCTTTGTGTGCAGCCATGCTATTTGTGGGAGGCATACCAAGAGAATGTCAGAACTGACAGGGAATTGAATACTTGCATATGCTTAATATGTACAGTACTAGGGAACTTGATAAGGGCCAAATGTGAACTAAGTCTAAGGCAGAGATGTGTATCTTAATGAAGTCAAACTGTTGAATTTTAAGTGACCGTTCCGGATTCACCTTTCATTGTGACGTCAAACAGCTTTAAATCAAAAGTCAAAGATATGTGATCAAATAGGCGATAAAATAGATCTTTAGTTAGACATTTCTCTAAGCACTGTCTATTGATTAAAGATTTTAGTTGAATAAATGTTACGCCAGTTAAGGTATCTTACTTGTCAATATTTACTGAGAAAAGCCTCTAGATTAAATTGCTCAAATGGTAAGAAAATCTTTACAGAATTTAAAAAGGAATTAAAATAAATATAGAAACATTTATTTTAATTATGTAAATAATGAATGGAAATAGAACATTAGATTTCTGTACATCTGGCATGCAAGTCATATTTTGATTTAAAAGGACACACTTGCCTTTGCTAATCTTGACATGGTTAGAAGAGCATCATGGGAAACACTAATGCTAAAAAGGTGCATAAACTCTAACAAGATGACCGTTTACCCTAACCAGCACTATGGAAAGTATATATATATATATAGACGATAAATATTTTATTGCATCCCGCTGTCTGGAGGGTACTTTTGCATTATTCAAAACCAAACCTGATTTGAGGAAATCAATGAAGCGAGTCGTTTATTTATTTATTTTTAAGAAGCCAGAGGTTGGATGCTGCCAGGACAACCTCAGGTCTGATGGGTCTGATGCCACAGGGATACACTTTAGAAGAACTACCGAATGCCCCTGTCAGCCAGCAATGAATCAATAGACAAGCACTGTATTACTAAGAGTTTGCTTAAAAGGAGAAAGATGCCCTGGGGATAAAAGTTTGGGTTAATGAAATGATTATGGATTATGGATCTTGTGTCTGCTAGAAATCATAACATTTCACTCTACCTGAAACGGGTAGTTTTCTTTGATTGTCAGTATCCTTCGGGTGTGTGATCCCAAGTACTGATTCTTGCATTGTTACACACTTAGATTGGTCTTGCCTTTCAAATTGAGGGATTTTAAAGTTTTGCTAAGGCAAGTGTCACTATTACTATTTTTCATACTTTGTGGTAGAAATGTTGAACCCAATATATTAAACTTTGGCATGTTTGTTGTCCCACACATTTTGTGGAAAATGAATGATTGAGGAGACTTACTATTTTCACGTGGTTGGCGATAAAACTGAGACTCTTTGACTTAGTAAAAAAAAAAAAAAAAAAAAATATATATATATATATATAGTAATATATATATATATATATATTACTACTAAAATAAATTCATACCACCATGATGGTGTATTTTGCATTGCTAGCTCCACTCACATTTCCTTTTGAAAATATTAAGTTTTTTTTCGAGTTGATCTCACTCAGAAGAGTGGAAGGAAGAGTGGAGAAGGCGATGAATTATGCAGTCAGACTGATAAAACTCAACAACCTCTGCAAGAATCGTCAAAACAATACACTCATCAAACCACGTCCTTCTTTCAAATTACCTTCACCTTTTCAAATTAACCTGTGCAGTGCAGACTTGGGCCGTCTCTTGTAAACTCCTCATCACTTTACATTGTGTATCATTAAAATTTTCAGGGCTATTTTGATAGAGCTGAAGTGAGAAATGTCAGTGCTCCTGCCCATGGCCTGTGCTTCTCCTCTGCTTACTATTGATTTGAAAGAAAATTGACATGCAGTTTTGTCAGTGCTTTCCGTTTAGGATTTTTATATTACTGTTTGGGTACAAATTTGTTTGGGCTTTCAGGCGTGACAGACATTTTTAATGAGAACAGTAAAATAGCTGGAGTCAGAGGCAAAGGAAACTGATAAACTGTCTTTTGTTTGGAGTAACTGAAGTAGAACCTGATTCTTTTTCAGTGTCTTTCATCATCTCTCTGCATTTTACTCTCACATTGATGAGAGTAGGAGCTGGAGTTGATGAGTTAACCGGTAGAGATATATTTATATAATATTTATTTCATTTAAAAATTTAATATAAAAAATATGTTTATTTTGTTAGTTTTGTTGAATTTAAGATTTAGTATTTATTTTATTTTTCTCTTCAATAATCTAGAGAGTTAAATACTGCTATTGTAGTGCTCAGCTCAACTTTTTTTTTTCTCGGGCATCTTGAACTCTGTTCCCAATGCCTAGCTGATCCGTTGAATGAACAGATAGCGTTAGGGATTAGCAAACCTCCTCTTAAGTGATATTAATGTCTCGTGGTCATTCGCCAGTGGACCTTGTGAAAAGCAATGAAAGCTTTTGGGTAAATATGACTGCCAAACACATTAGCATTCTCTCCGGCAATTTCCTCCTACCAACGCCCTAACATCCCCCTCCCCCGCCCAAACTACACCTACCCCTTCCCTTGTTATAGATTGTGACCGGCGGTAAGAAATGCATTATTCATATCGGCAATGTCGTCCGTTGATGGATGGCTGTTTGAGAGGCCTGTCCGTTAAATAAATCAACAAATAAAAATGCTAATTCTCACATTTCTAGAGGGAGCCTTGCCAAAGTCCCACCCCAACAGCCATCCACCCTCAGTGTAAGCTCTCTTTCTCTGTCTCTTTCCCTCTGATGCAAATGTACAAAAGAATTGTCGGATGACAATCGATTGTCATTCGCCAAAACGACAAAATGAGATTCCCGGATTGGACATTACTATCATTGTCATAGGACTGGATGTCAACGAAACTTAGATTCAAGTTTCGGGCTTAAAAGCAAAAGAACATTAGGCAGCTTGATCCATTATGATGTCATGAAATATTTGTAGCAATTTTTTATTCTGAGTAAATATATAAAGTTGCATACTGACATTCAGTGAGCAGGTCTCTTTCTCAAACAGGCTTGTAACTGGCTGTGTAATCGCTAGCAAATGAAACATACCTGACAGATAAAGTGCAAAAGTTGTTTGCTTTTGTTAGTTATGATCATAATTCTTGTTACATAAAATGTATTGCAAAGTAATTTCATTAAGAAATCTCCATTTATATAAAATAACAGCAACATCAATGAGAGTGCACAAAAACATTCAGTGTAAAGTTGCAAGAGTGAAATGAAACATTCTTGATTATATATGTATTACTGGAATATGTTTTGACAGGTTAACAGTGCAAAAACAGTGTAGGAGTCAACATTAACTGTTTTATGCTGTTGCTGATACTGTGTTCAAGAATTGGAAATGTGCAATGTAGTTACTTCTCACTATGGTTGCATCCATGAGTATAATGAGGGTGGCCACGAAGATAAGCAGGGAAGATACCTGCTCTTTTCCAAAATCTAGTGAACCACCTACTTCGGCAGTATTTTAAGGCATCACTTTGCAAAAGGTAAACCTAAACTTCTTGTGTGCTATTTATTTTGTTTATTAGAGTATTATCATCATTAGCTTAGCAACATGTTGTTAAAAATTATTTTCATTAATTGAAATAAAGCTGAAATAAAATATTAGATAAAAAACTTAAAGGGGGAATGAATTGAGGAATCCAGTTTACCTTGATCTTTTGACACGCAAGTTTCAGAACTCAAAACTTCCTTGTTAGTCAAAAAAAAGCTTTTATTGAAACCAAAACCAAGGAAAACGACACGTTTTCACTGGACTAAAAATAACATTACCTTCCAAAGGATCCTAATGCTAGAAAAGTGGTTATTTATTTACAAATATCTGAATGTCTCTCATAGGGCTGTAATCTCCCAGTCGATTATTTGGTCGATACGTTCTGGCTCGACCAAAATTCTGATTGGTCGATTTTTTTGCCGCGTTCATTTCATCAGTTTTGCCGCGTTCATTTAATTAGTTTTGCCGCGTTCATTTCATCAGGTGGAAAGCACTAATTGCTAATGGGGGTGTTTTCAGAGCACCTGTGTTTCACAGGTAACAGTCTGTCTTCGGAACACCCCCCTTGTTTTCACTTCTTTTGGATTAGCCCAACCCACTGGAGAAGAGAGACAGATTGAAGAAAGTAGGCTACTAGAAGGTTTGCTGAATATTATTTATTTAATTGTGAGAGCGTTTAATTCATAGTAAGTCAGTCCTCTTCTACCATGTCAACAAAGACATCGGCAGTGTGGCAGCATTTTTTTAAAAGAGCGGCTGCACAGAGCGGCTGAAATTATAGCGTCTGTCAGTTATTATAATACATATGACAAAAACATTTGTCTAAATTATGTTGCATATTCCTCAAAAGTTCTTGTGATTGATATCACTAGTTGACAACAGTACTATTTTCGGAAATCATAGGCTCTGATATTGCGCAGGTGCACGTGATGCAACGCTGTCAGAGCCGACAGACTCGTGTCAGACTCATTTCAGTGCAAAATAATTAGGTCAAAAACGATTTAATATACTGCAAATAGCCTACTAGTTTTTTGTTTATTTATAATTCATTTAGGCGGACAACAAGGCTACCAATACTGCGCACAGTGCGCAGCTAATTCATTTAACGTTTTTTTCCCCTAACGTAATTTTTAGTCGATTTTTTTTTAGTCGAAAATTTCAGGACTTCAGTCGACCAAGATTTTCTTTGGTTGATTACAGCCCTAGTCTCTCAGCATAACTTGTTTGTTCGGTGCATTTCACTGTGGGTTCTTTGGTAAATCAGTCGCAATTTCAGCGCAGGCAGGCAACACTTTTACTGTAAGATATGAACCTGACAGTAATGCCACAACATGCAAGTAACCGTGTTAATTCTAATGCTTTATCTGTGATCAGTGATTTAATATGTAATGATTCTAATATGTAATGATTCATGTACAGTCAGACATACTTTCTTTAAAATCGTTTATTGCTTTTTATGCGTCAGTAAATCACGCCAGTGAGTAAATGGTCAACTTCACATTGCTTCTCTTAGTAGCATGAAAATGTGTTATTTAAATTTGATTAAATTATATATAGAAAGTGATCAAAGAACCCTCGTTTTATAATTGCTGGAGCTGTCAATCACACAGGGTGAGTGTATATGTGACTGAAGGTGTGTTCATGCCATGTTGTAATTACCATAATTATGAGATTTCAACTTGTTAAAAGCTTTTACATCCTTGTAGAACTCGTAATTACAGCTTGTAAGATTGGAATTTTCTGAGAGCTCCTACTTGTACCATGTGACTGCTGTATCACCTGACCTCTGCAGATTAATTTCGGCGTTGATAGTTTTGCCATAGACACTTTCCAGTCTAAGGGCGTGAACAGCATATAATAGAACGTCATGTGTTGTCATCTTGAGCACCTGTTATGTGCACCCCTGGTTATAATCGATGAGGCTGTCTACACTGCACAATTAATCTCTTATTTACATCGTGTTTGCACTGTTAGTTATGGTGAAAGCATTCATGAGAGTGCAGAAATAGTTGCAATGATGAGAGCACTGCATTCATGCGCTCAACAGACATGACTGTCATCGGCTAGAATGCTCATCACTGCAACCTTTCATGCAACGGGAGTAATGCTATAATCACGATTAGCTAATCTCGACAGCTCTGATAGTAAAAACATTGTAAAAGATTTGGAGAGAGTTTCACATGTAATACTTAATTCATATGCAAAGGTGTTTACCAATCACATTGAAGTCTCACCGCAGATACGCCCCTTCCAATGGAGTGTTCTCGGCTGCGTTCCAGTCCGAAATTGCCATGCCCTTCACTTGCTAACTTCCCTCCGTCTAGTTCACTCGGTTGTACGTCATTGCTTACGTTGCATGAGTGCCCACTACTGGCGGAACCTTTGCAATAGGCTGAATTGGAACGTGCTAAGCCCTTGATCACTTCGGGGTTGATCCACTATGGGGTTGATTTATTATAATTTTTTTTCCCTTACGAAATTGTTTAATGCAGCATTCTACATGTATATAGGTCTGTTTGAGTTGTTTAAAAAAAACAAAAAAAAACATAGAGTGGTTTGTGGTGGGGTAAATTAAACGCAATATGCGTTGACGTCACAATCGTGTTACATTGTGGTAGATGGAGCTGCCTTAAGTGTACATGTGAAATAGACTCGCTCCCTCTGTCAGAATCGAGGGAATGAGGGTCTGTCCATATAAACTTCACGAAGTGGAACGCACTTCAAAATGGCGGCAGGGATTCCCCCGAGGGGAAGTGCTTTGGGAAGTTCGCAAGTGCGTGTCTAAAAGTGGACTATAACGCAGCCCAAATCAGAGGGCTAAAATAGAAAATGGTCTTTTATTTCTAAATTATGACACATACTAAATACAGTACTAAAATAACGCTACATCAAACTTTTTTGTAGTATGCAGATTAGTCCCTTATGAAGAATCTCTCATATAGGCAGTAAACAGCAAGCTATTGTTTTTTTCTGATGGCAGTAGGCAGAACAGCCAGTATAGTGCTGCATATGTAGGTTTGTTTATGGTGAACCTCCAGAGTCCAGGGTCAGAGCTGTATCAGTGGTTAACAAACTGCGGTGGGTCCAGGTGGTCTGTCTAAGCACCGGCTTCTCAGAGGCCTTCGTAAAGTGTGAAGTGAGATCAACTGGCCTGTAGTCCTCAGGGATCCGGGGGTTTCCGATCTTTGGCAGCAGAACAATGCAGGATGTCTTCCAGAGCTAGGGCACCTTCATCAGTCCCAGCATGAGGAACAGGTGCTCAGGAACCCCACTGAGCTGGCTGTGTGAACATGTGTTCAACACTCTGGGGATCAATCCGTCAGCCTCAAAACTTATCCTTACCTGTGCAGAGATTCACCAGTTTGCTCAGTCCTCACCTGGTAAACTGAAATAGACATTTGAAGGGTGAGAGGAGTAGGTATAATTTTAGGTTTTAAAGGCATAGGTCACCTGAAAGTAAATAGTCTATCATCATTTATTCACTCTGATGTTGTTTCAAACCCTTAATATTTGAGATAGTCTTTCTGCAAATATTTTAATAGTGTCCCATGTAAGAAGTTTTGGCTGCTTTTTTTTTTCATTCAATGAAAATTGTTTGGGTGGCAAGCCTAAAAAATGACAACAAAAAAACACCATAAAGGTGCTGTCACATTTACTGTTATTTGGCAAATTCTCATGGCCGAAATCCAGTTATTTCAATAGGAATGCAAGGATTTTCCTACGTAGATTTCGCAATTGATTCAAGTTGGTCACACGCTGCGTTGACTAAACAGAAAGCTGTTTGGTTTCAAAGTGACTTCTGTGTGAGTCGTGCATCATGCATCACTACACTTTTGTCAGTGTACCTTTTTTCCCTGTGAAATTCTGTGACTGCACCTTAAAATGAGGCCATACATATAACATTCACTATATTTCCCTGTAGTCCTACAAGAACTTTTGTGAGAAACAGGCTGGAATTTAAATATTAATTCAAAATCATTCCTTTTTTTTAAAAGCATCTCGATGCACGTCTCTGGTTTGATGTCAGTGACGATCAGTTATGTGACACCTAAGAACCAATGATGTTTGATCTCAAATTGGGTGACACGTCTTGATGTGCAAGAATATGATATTGAGTGACAGATTTACTTACCTCTGTTCCAAAATCTAGTGAGCTGCCTACCCAGACTGCATTTAAGGCATCTCAGGCATGCTTATCGACATCTCAGTTAGGATGTTGTCTTAAGGCCCCGATATACTCACGGCGAAGTTCTTTTTCTTTTTTCGTAGTAGTAAATAGACCTTATTCAGAGCAGCGCCATAACTGGTATGAAAGCAAGGCTGTGACAGATAGACTTGACATTTTCCACTGGCATCCGCTGTAAAAAGCTCCTAGATCCCTTATTTTCTATGGCTCATCATGTTGCCTGTGGTTTTTTGTCTTTTGAAATTTCTTGAAAAGATGTTTCGTCAGCAAAACAATCCAAAAACGCATTATATAGTAGTACAACCCACTGAAGAGATGCATGTCTATGTCTCACAGCCTCACTTTCATTCCCGCTAAAAATCAAAGATGACGCTGATTTGAATAAGGTCTATTCTGTTAGTGAACATCCCTAAGCCGTCCACACTGCCGAGAGTGACGTTTAGATGAATATGGAAATATGTGCTGTGTGCTTTTCTTTTCAATAACAAAATAAACAACAAAAATGACAGCGGTGAGAGAACAGTAGTTATGAAAGAATCTGATCATAGCTATGTGGATATGTTTGCACGAGCTCTGTAATTCAGCACTCCAGTAAATTCACATCGTGTTTATTTATATAGCACTTTATACAATAGATTGTTTAAAATCAAGCAGCTTTACTGTATTAAACATGAAAAAACTTTCAATTAGAATTACAACTTAAATTTCTACTATAAAGCGGCTCTCTGGTGTATTCATGTTTTTACTCACGGATATCAGACTTCGATGGACTGAAAAGAAGAAATGAACCAAAGAAGATTTCCACGTCAAAGAAGGCGGGGCCTCAGAGCACACCTACCTATTACATCATCGCCAAAAACCAATGGTAGTATGAAGGTGTTTACCAGCCAGAGCAAACTTTTCCGGAAAGTTTTTGAACTCCCGAAAGGCACACAAAACAAACTTAGTTTTGGCCTGATTTTGTTCAAAATGACATCACACAGTTTGTTCTTCAATTTCACTTGAAGTATATCGGGGCCTTTAGAAGTGTAGGCTGTAAAGAGCTCACTTGGTTTTGGAACAGAGCTTATGTGTTGCCTGAGAAGGATGAAAGTTTGAAGATTTGACACCCTTTAATTTACCCTTCTGTGAAAACATTTTCAGGTGTAGTTGGCTGATACTTTATGATTTCAGACCCAAAAAGTGTCAGGCATGAAGGAAATAGTGGATGGCATGTTTCTCAGTGTCTTGTATAATCACCACTATCATGGCCATGAAGCAAATACTGCTTTCAAATGTCAGAGGCACTTAGTGGATAGCACCGTTTTCTGCCTCTCATAGAAGCTGAGATCCCACACACACACACACACACACACACACACACACACACACACACACACACACACACACACACACACACACACACACACACACACACACGCACACACGCACACACGCACACACGCACGCACACACACACACACACACACACACACACACACACACACACACACACACACACACACACACACACACACACACACACACACACACACACACATCTGTATGAATACCCACTCATCCCTTCTGCTGCATTGGATGCAAATCAATGCTGTTTAGAATGAGCAGTGAATTATGTTAGCAGCATCAGTGGAGCGTGCTTTAAGAATTCATGTTTTATATCTGAAATGTGCACGTCTGTACTCGATGAATAATTTATTAAGCACCTCGACTGAGGGGTTGAATCTTTATTAGCTTAATCTTTGTTTATTTATTCTTTTATTTATTTATCTATCTCCTCGCTCAGCTCTCTATAGTTTCCTTCCAAACTAGGAAGAAAAAAAAAAAAGTGCTGGCTTGTTCTTCATACCCACCCTTAGGCCACATGTTTCAAAGCCTGTGAACTGTTGTCTAGTCAGATGCAACAATGTGGCTTTTATGTAGGGGAATCTGAGGATGCGCAGCATTCTGAGCGGTATGTAAATGATCATGCTTTTTAATCCCACTTGTCCACTTTTGTTCTGGTGTATAAAATAATTATGTGACATTTCCTGACTCATGTTTCTTTTTCTCATTGCTAGGTGGGATGACTCTTTGATGGAGCTGTTGGACATTTTTAGTCCTGTATCTAACCCAGAGAGGTACCGAATCAACCCTTCGTCCCGGAAGAGTTTCGTCGCCCCTCTGACCTCTCAGAAGACCATTTTCTCTCCTCTAGACCCCAGTCGGTCCTCTTTGCAAGACCTGGAGGAGAGCGAGATCTTGGAAGACATCTTTTTCATCTGTTGAATGACTGGTTGTAATGGCGACTAATTGTTGGAATACAAAACTCATTTGAATGATCATTCATTATTCATGTGCTCTTAATTCTGCCTTTTTAGTGTCTTGAAATAATTATGGTCTTCATTTTTTAACATATTCAAGTGTTTCTCCCTTAATAAAATGTGTTTATTAATAAATGGTGTTGTTTATTCAGTCACAGATGGTTGGGCAACAGCTCCATAAAAGTCTACAGGCTTTTCAAGAAACTGACTTGGCAACGTAAACGTTTAAAGAGATTCTCAAGAACAGTTGCTGCAATCTGTAATGTGTAATCCCTCTATCATCTGATGAGATGAGAAATTTTCTTGAGAGTGACTAGTCAAGAAGATGCATTTCTAGTCAATGCTGCATTTTCCACAAAATCACGAGTCATCAAACTGTATGCATATATTAACAAATTCACATTTCTTTTCCAAATGTGTCCCGTCACTTTCCTATACCCCTGCTTTTCCAATATACACAGCATATATGCTTTGATACTTCAACCTAGATCTGGAAGCACCGGTATATGCAATGGGATTCAGCCAAACATCGCTCCAGGGCTATTGGTCTAATTTGATCTGAAGTGTTGTAAAGAAAGTTTCAGAGAGGCGCCTGTGAGTGCGCACGTAAACCCTCCACCTTTGAAGTGGTTTCAGAGTACATCAGTCGTGCCACAAATCCATAAAAAGAGAGAAAGAGATTAAAACAACCATAAAAAGTCTTGTATAGACATACAGCAGGAAATGGGACAAGCATAATGCTGCTTTATTCTACACTGTGCTTTATTACTGGGCTTAAGCGGAAACGCGTCATTCAGTAAAATTACAAAAGAGAGTCTAGGGACCAGAGAAAAGTGTAGTTGAGAACAGGGCAGGAGCTGCGGCAGCAATCCGACTGCTAATACAGCTCAATCTCATTGTGATAGGCTTGGCAAAAATCCACAGATACCACCCAGCACGCTCAACTGTGCTCAAAATGTCTGGATTTGTTCGTTTTTTTTTTTACCCCATTTTACTGCATTGTTTCTGTAAGTTCAGACTGTTTCTGATGAGTTGAAGACAGTTAGTGCTAATGAAGAAAGGCTATAAAACAAAGAGTTGCGGAGAGTCTGATGGATTAGTGCAGTTTTTCTTCCTTTTTTCCAGCGTGTTTGAAAAAGCGGTGAAGCAAATCGTTGTTCTGACAGACGGATGGAATCGCAGAACAAGAAGAAAACAGCAGACAGTTCTAACAGGTGCAGCACACCAGTCCTTCATGAGTTCTACATTCTCCATAAAGGTTTACCCTGATTCTGCCAGTTGCATTGTTCCATTGTGTCTCACAATACAAAAACATGTAAAAATATATTTTAAATAAAAAGCATCGTTTAAATGACAGAAATGATATTCGGTGTGGTTACAAACAGAAAAGAAATTATACATATATTAGTATTTCAAAATGAAGCAATAAATAAATAAATGACATTTGAATAAATGAACAAATGAGTACATAAATAGGCAAATAAATAGCATGTTGGCAGCAGTTCTGAAAGTGACGTGGATTAAATGCGATTGACTCTTCTTATGTTCCGTGATTAAATACCTTACAACCATAATGCATCTCTAAGGACTAGAGTTTACCTGCTTTAATCCAGTTTCGTTTTTTGTCTTTCAATTTTTTTTTTAGTCATCCAGTCCTTCTAGATAGAAGTAAAAGATTATAAAATATTCAAACCTATATACAGAGGAACAGAGCAAAAAAGAGAAGAAAAAAAAAACACATTTACAGTATATTCAGTAGTTCATGTATATACTTGTATATATTTATAATAAAATTTCTGTTCTGTCTTCTTGGTTTTGTCAACTCTACATTTCCAGATTGCTATGTAAACAGTTGCAGCTGAAACGGTTAACACGGAGGGAGCTGATGAGCGTGAGACAGAAAGACAGAAAGGGAGAGAAAGACAGGTGACACTGAAATCCAACAGACGGAATGCATTACTTGCAAACGATCCTGGAATACCTGAATGATCATGTGTCGGAAAGATCTAGAAGGCAAAATGCAACATTCTCGGAACCCCGTCTGAAGACGCGTCGATTCAGAACTGAATTCCCCTTCGAAATGAGGTGAACTGACTACTGCTTTTCCCCCCCACTGTACAGACGCTTTACTCTGCGGTAAAGCAAATTAACCAGCTCTGAAATTATCATATATTTACAATAGTGCCATCTTGTATAATAGAGCAGTTGCAAAGCATAACCAAAATGAAAATCCTTAATTAGCAATAAATACAATGGTAAATTCTCACGTTCCGTCCTCGACCCTATCTAGTGGAAAAACTTCCCGCCAATCAGTCAGAACTCCGAAGCTGCGCGTGTGAACGCAATGTGACGCGGATTCTGACGATACTTGTGCAAAACGTACATAA
This sequence comes from Leuciscus leuciscus, assembly GCF_965113295.1. Lineage (NCBI taxonomy): Eukaryota > Metazoa > Chordata > Actinopteri > Cypriniformes > Leuciscidae > Leuciscus > Leuciscus leuciscus. The sequence goes on along the minus strand of NC_138740.1, from coordinate 29,505,524 downwards.
TGCCCACTTCATTGTAACCATAAGCAGAACGTCGAGTAGGTGTATCTGTAAATGGCGGTGTCAAGCTGCACAGCACAGGTTTGTCATGTCAACAAATATTAGAAGGCTTCGCTGTTAGCTGTAGCTATAGTAGTCGTCTTTTTTGTTTATTTTTCTTTCTTTTATTTTTATTAAGAAGAAGAGTGTTTCTGTTGTTTTGACATCATCATCATAATAATGAATGGCTGCTAGCGGTGTCGTAGCACAGTGCTGCCAGGTGCAAGGACGCACTGCTGACGATTCGACGGTAAACCGATAAAGCCAGCGCACGGCTCGGTTCGAGTGAATAACGTCGTTTGTTTGCGAATGTTTGCAGAGGCGGAGGGCGGATATGTCCGTATTCTGTACTATTCCGTAATGATCCTGATTCTCTTGAAACTCTCAAACGAGAGGAGGCCATTTTGCATTTGTAAGTAGCATATACACATATATACACAAACTGAATCTTTTTTTCTTTTTTTCTTTGAATGTGTGTGTGTGTGTGTGTGTGTGTGTGTGTGTTGGCGGATGCGGAACGTTATATCGGATCGAGAGGAATGCCTGCAGATTGCAGCTGCCGATTTGAGATTCTTCCCAGTGGTAAAAGTCTAAAGCAGAGCAGATGTTTCAAACTCTAGCTTAAATCTACAAAAAAATTACAGCTCTACATATTGAATAGCCGGTTTCTATATATACACACATATAAAATATATGCATATAAATACATATATGGGTTTTGGGATTAATATCGTGTATGTATCCATATATATGCTGTACAGGTGCATAAATATGAATACATATTGCTTGAACGTCTGCTATACATATACATATCGTATGTACGTTATATATAAACAGGATTGTTTATCTCAAACCTCTTTAAGATGGTCTCTTAACTACAAGGTCAGGACATAAGATAGAAAAGGTAAGGCTGCATTATGGAACAACCCTTCCCATGCACCCTTTCTCTCACCACAGAGAAAAACTAGAAGAGAAATAAAAATAAATATTCTTCATTTTGAGCAGTAATTGTAAACTAGCGAAGTGAGCGGCCTCGACGGACCATCGGAAATAGTTCTGCCAGTATTCAAAAGCATATCAGCAATCTATATGTATGCATATAGTCATATATGTTCTTTTTATACATATATCTTTTTTAAATACAACTCTAACCGATTGGCACAGCAAGAGATGCAGTGGTCCGATTATGTTACAGATATGAGTCTTTTTTTTTTTCTCTCTTTTTTTTTTTTCATTTGTGATAAAAAGGTTTGGTCATTTGGTCCCTACACAACTAAGGAATGACAGGTAAGTCTCCCAGCGGACGGAGGCTGCGGTTTGTGGCAGCCGTTGCCCCTGGAAAAGGACAGGCACTCCAAGAAAAAAAGTTGGCCATCCCGAGTCGAAGCAAGTTCGTGTCCTGAATTGTCACTTCCTTCCAAAAAGTTCTGTCTTTCAATTTTTTTTTTGTTCTTTTTTAATCCGTTTTGTTGGTTTCTAAAACAGTTCTTTAAAAAGTTTTCCCAAAGACGTGTTCAATATTACATGATTTCCATCTAAAAGTCTATCTTAGTTTTAAAAAGTGTTTTTTCCCCCCATACTACTTATTCGTAGATTCAGAGCCTTCTGAGGGCTTACATTGTTTTTCTTTTTTTTTCCTTTTTTTATATATATATATTTATATATATATTTTTGTGTTGGTCTTCAGTAATGTGTCCTGTGGTCCTGCAAAATAAGGGCTCGGGGGTTCAGAGAAGGGAGTACGGTATGGTCCAGTTACACCGCAGCTCCCCTGAGTTAAACACTGAAGTCCAAAAAGGTCCATTGAGCCTGGTGGTGGTGGTGGTATATCACGCGGCTACGTCCTCCTCATGTCCTGCTTCAGCTGTACTGTATCCCCAGCCCCGATGATCTTGATCTTGTTGTTTTCAAATACATTTGGCATGTTATCAACATGTGTTCCAGCTAAAAGAACAAAAGAACAGAAGCATTTAAAATTGGCATGAAATGAAAATTCACCCCATCTATTCTAAATGCAATTAATCCATGCATATGTTTCTTTTAACCCTTAAACGCACACCTCAGGTCTTTTGTGACCCGGGAAATCATTCACTACCCCCCCTCCTCATTCATTTTATATTGAAATATTGTTAACAAAATACTGATTTAGAATTTTTTTTAGAATTTGTTTGAGATGGCGAGTATGAGCCAGATGCTGAATAAATGAGCTCTGACGAGGACAGTGATGATGGTATAAAACATCTGCTCAAACCGAACCCTCCCAAGCTCCAAGAGGAAACAAAATATGCTTTATTTTATTCTTCTGTAATTGCAACTCTAATATCAGAGGAGTTTTATATCATCGCGACAGATACACATCCATCCTGTTAGATAAAGATCCGGGTCGCTAAAGACCCGAATATGTAATAATGATTGCCGAAACGTTCATGCATTTAAGGGTAAATTATAATTTTTTGGACCCCATAATCAAATTATCATAACAGGACCTCAGACTTCTCTGTGGTGACGTATGCAGGACTTCTCCAATCATTTAGTCTGCTTAAACTCCTCCCCTGCAAGCTAGCACACACCCACATCTCAAAATCCAATCAACAACTGATGGATAGAACCAAGTCCCCACCCTATATTTTCAAAAAAAAAAAAATTGGTAAGCCATTACACATGGATTTACCTCAAAATACAGAGGAAAAGATCTGTTGCTACTTTTGTTTCACTGCGGCTCTGAAGACCACTTACTGTGGCTTTTAGTTGTCTATTAGCTTTTTGATCCGTTGCTGGCGTACTAAAGTTGAAGAATCACTTTTTTACTTTTTAAAATGATCAATTATAAATAATGTTAGTAATTATTTATAATAATTATTGATGTTTTATTTGTTAAAATTAATGCAATTATTATTTGTAAATTATATAATTGGTTTAATTATAATTTATTATAATAATATAATATAATTATTTTTCTCTTCAGGGAAAATGGTTCAAAAATAGATACATGCCATATATACATATTTTTGTATAATCACATCACGAATTTGCATTAAGAGCTACTAAACTAAGGCTATAAAAAAAAACACCTTCGGTACATCCGCAACTTCTTGTTTGTTCTTCAAACCATTTGATCGCGATTTTATGCAACGCAAAAAATCATTTTCTTAATTGATAAAAATAAATCTAAACAAATCTTACTTCCAGATCCAGATATTCTCTTACAATGTAGCTTTTTTTTATTGTTTTAAGGACGTTTAGATCTTTTTACCATAAAACAAGATAAAAACACTGATTAGCTAAATGATTTTGGCTGGCTGGAAGAGTTTTAATGCATCAGGTCAGTGTCGAGATGTGCAGGAGCCGTACTGTGTCGTCCACAGAGGCGGAGATGGCTCACTAGCTTTGTAAGTAGGTAATAACTTGGCCCAGTAAAAGGCATCAGCAGGGTAAATTAATGACACATCATTGATTTTCCATCTTCATTTAAATGAGGAGATGTGAGATGATATGAGCTACATGGAGACGACTAATCTTTCCCTCTCTGCCACAGTCCTTTTTAATATCATTTGCTGTTATACTGCAGGCTTAAAGTCAACATGAAACCACATTCACAAGCCATTTTACTCATGTAATGTGACATTACTGAAACTACATATCAGTAAGAAAAAAGACTATTTTATAATTTACTGAATTGTACCGAGTAAGAACAAGGACAGTGAACGGATCATTCTTTTGAGCTAATTAAAGGGATAGTCCATCATAAACAAACTCCACACGGCTCTGGTGGGTTAATAAAGGCCTTCTGAAGCGAAGCCATGCGTTTGTGTAAGAAAAATATCCATATTTAAAACTTTATTAAGTCAAATAACTAGCTTCCGGCCAAACGAACTGTGCAAACGAATGGATTCCACTTAGGTCTAAAGCGCAACTTATGCGAGTAATGCGACGTACAGCTGATATTTACACTACACCATGACGCACTACGCTACATCCGACGTCACAAGTTGCGTAAGTAGCACTTTAGGCGCAAGTAGACTGTGTATGGCCGTTTGGTTGGAAGCTAGAATTTTACTTTGTAACGTGTTAAAGGGATAGTTCACTTTGAAATTAATTTTTGGTATGTTTTAGCTTACCTCAAGGGCATCCAAGATGTAGGTGTCTTTTTTTCCGCAGTAGTTTCAATTTTGATATTTTTAGGTCAAACCGTTCTTGTCTGTCAGTCATATAATGCAGGTCTAAATTAAAACAATTCCCCGTCGTCCAAATTAGGTGTGTATATATCTATGCACCAGTCTGCGCACACGTCAGATCAGATCACTTCGACATGGCTGTGTATAAGAGGTAAAAACTATATAAATACTGTTCGTTTTCTCACACAAACCGCTCGTTTCGTGTCTTAGGCCATCAATGTGTACTTACGATGGGGAATTGTTTAATTTGGACGACGGGGAATTGTTTTAATTTAGACCTGCATTATATGACTGACAGACAAGAACGGTTTGACCTAAAAATATCAAAATTGAAACTACTGCGGAAAAAAAGACACCTACATCTTGGATGCCCTTGAGGTAAGCTAAAACATACCAAAAATTAATTTCAAAGTGAACTATCCCTTTAAATATGGGTATTTTTCTTACACAAACGCATGGCTTCGCTTCAGAAGGCCTTTATTAAACCCCCGAAGTCGTGTGGAGCACTTTTATGATGGATAGATGCACTTTTTCTGGACTTCAAAACAGAAACGGCCATTCATGGCCATTATAAAGCTTGGAAGAGCCAGGACATTGTTTAATATAACTCCGATTGTATTTGTCTGAAAGAAGAATGTCATATGAACCTAGGATGACTTGAGGGTGAGTAAATCATGGGCTAATTTTCATTTTTGGGTGAACTATCCCTTTAACTAAACCAATTAATTCACTTGTATAGTATGTGTGTGTCTTTTGGCTCCAAGGTGATTTGGCTGACCTGTCGTTCCCTGTGCGCAGCGGCGGCCTTCACCCCCAGGGTCAGGGGTGGCTGGGGGGAGGGACGGGGCTAATATGGGCGGTTGGCGTCCTTTGGCCTCTTCAGCTGCACTTTGAGTCTCTTCATGCCGATCTGAAAGCCGTTCATGGACTGGATGGCGGCCTGAGCGCTGCCTGGGTTATCAAAGCTCACAAAGCCTGGAGAATGCAGGGAGAAAGATGGAGACAGAGAGGACCACAGGTTAGCACCAGATGGATGAGAAGGTAATGCAATGGACAGATGGACGTTAGATAGGATTGAGGGAAGGTGGAGTCGGAGGGGGTGTGAGAAATGGGTCAACGGTGAGGCCAGAAATGATTTTATGATAAAGAATGAGGTGAACGTGAAATGAAGGGAGGGAAGGGTTTCAAACAAGTTTACTTAAGTCACCGTGACACATATTTACCAGATACATGTTTAACATTCAACATATATGCACAATCAAGTCAATCAATACAATACAACAGCATACATTTGATACACAATAATCAGAAGCACAGAAAACATGCAAAACCTAACACAATATTCATCCACTCCTAGAATTAGCGAGAAGTTAGCCAGAAGACCTTTTTAACTCTTTCCCTGCCAAAATTTTGAACAAAAAGATGAGAAATTTGTGTTTTTGTCAAAAACTATGTCTGGATTGGATTCAGAACGATGATCAAAAACATAGATTGGGTAGACTGAATCAATCAACAGCCTCAAAGCTTGCATATTCCTATATCTCGTCCTGGGTCGACATTCATTCGGTAAGGTTTAGCAGTTTTGATTGATTTAATGTTTAATGATCGCGCTAGCTTACATGTGCGCAAGCAATCGCTTGTTTCTTCCTTTTTTCTTTTTTTTTGCCTGTATTTGGATCCGGAGATTCTGTACTCTTTCAGAAGATGAGTAATAGCGCACCCTTAACGTATAACATGGAACATGGATTGCTGGAAAATTCATTCAATGGCGGAGAAGCATTGTGTAATTTCCGTCAGTGGCAGGGAAAGAGTTAATAACATGCAGCATACAGAAAAACTAACAATTTTTTTAGAGGCATGAAAGTAGTTTAGCTTTGAGCAAAATAGCACAGTTTTTCCAGTCATAAGTTTTTTTTTTTTTTTTTATGTCTGTTAGCTTTGAAGCCATCTGTTGCTAATGAATAATTGTCAATTACTAACATATAATTTATTATAATATATTTAGTAATTTATTATAATATTATTTATTTTATATAATATTATTATCTTCTCTTTTGGGAGAATGGTCCCATAATATTGATAACATCTTAGCTTGCTAATATTCAGATATCTCCAAAAGTACTGCCATTTGAATGAAAATTGTATTTCTACTACGCAAGCAACAATATCATAAGCTGTTTTTAATAAGTTATATACTTTAAAACCATATTAAACTGCTTGCTTGAGTAGGGATTTACTCCTGTGTTAACATATTCCCTTTTTAAGCAGAAAGTCTGTGTGAGACAAATACAATTTTATAGAACAAAATCTGTGTAGTGAAAAATTAATCGTTATTATTTTTTCAAAGTGTGCTAGCAGCATATTGATAGTGTTGAAGCTAACAAACATGGACTAAAACAAAGCTTTGATTTTATGGGGTCTTGAAGCTATTTGTTGTTTGTTAATTTGTAGAGTAGCTTCTTAAAAAGGTAGCTTGAATTAAGACAAAAATGCATTATTTATTATTATGTATTATATAGTTTTGTAGTTATCATATTTTCCGTTTCTGGTGGATGGTGTAAATCAGCTTCAATCAGCAAAACTCCAGTTAACAAATTATTTCCTCTCATTTCCTCATCTATTTTCTCACTCACGTCGCTCTGTCTTGAGGTATTGTGATCATTTCAGCTGGCTCAGCATTTCAGATCATCACGTCTGAGTCTCCGAAACACCTCCTGCTAACTGCGTTTATATTAAGTTGAAATCGAATAGCGTTGTGTTTGTTCATGCATGGGATGCCTCTGATAAGTCAAGGAGCCAGTGAAGCTGCAGATAGCGCTAATTAAAATATAGAGGTTCACATTAGTCACAAGCGGGACACACGAACACGCTTCCGCAGTTTCCTCCTTCAGCCTCATGTCCCGCGCTGATTAAAGACATAAAGATGCTACACTACATCTTCTTTTTTTCCCTTTCATTTTCCATTCATTCTTTTTTTTTTCTGTTTTAAGCCAGGTGCACACCGTGTGATTTAGATTAAATGATGTGACTTCAGTGACATTTTAAGTGTAAAATATACAAATTAGCTACTACTTTGCTTGTGTCACCAGTTTACATTGCCGTTTTCACACAAAACATGTAATAACACAAATCTACAATGAAAAACTGCATTAACCCCAATTGGAATGCTAAGAGCGTTTTGGACATTATGTTAATGTGACTGAAAGGAACACCAAATACTGAAAGATATTTGGTATATGTTGCAGACAAGGTCAAATCCACATTTTAGATGGTCAGTTCTAGAGAATCAAAATTTGTTGGAAGCTAATATTGAGCGTAAAGGATATATTTCGCCCTTTGGTGAACATGTCATACTAAGCGATCTTATTTTAGCCCTACAATCCATAAAATGTATCTCAGATGGCGAAATAGTAGCGAAAAGCACACAGTGTGCACACGGCTTTATTCGAAAGCTTCGCTGTGGTAGAGAAATGAGGTAAAAATGTTAATAGTGTGAGTAGGAATGAGAATAATCTTCACAGGTGTCTTATCATTTTTACCCACCAAAGCATTTACTTTGGTTTGTCGCCCGATCCACAAACACTTTGGAGGAGATGACATTACCGAAAGGCAGGAACATCTGCATCAGCTCGCCGTCCCCAAACTCCTGAGGAAGGTGATAAATAAACAGGTTACAGCCCTCCGGCCCTGGAGACAGAGAAAGAGAGAGAAAGACAAGAAGGATTGTGGGATACAGAAGATTAGAGAAGCGGTTAGACAGGAGAGAAAAAGAGCAGGTAGCACAGAAAGAATAAATGGAAATGAGGGGAATAAAGAGAGAGAAGGCAAAACAAAGACACAAATGGCAAATTAGACTTGGCAAAGAAGAAACTATTGAAACAGTTTCTCTTTATTGAGCAGTTGCCCTGGCATTTGAAAGTAGCAATTCTCTCCATAAGTTGTATAGATGAAATAACAGTGTACAAACAAATGCTCGGTCTGACACTTCCAGGTTCTTCAGGCTCTCTTAAAAAGGTGTTTTAGATTAGCTCTTCCTTCAAACTGAGCCTTAAATGAACAAACAGTGCAGCTAAGTGGAGCTAAAATTGGTTTCCAAAAGATTATTGGAGATTTGGGCTTCTTTAAATTCTCATCAGGGTAAAGAAAACTCCTTGATTTGACAAAGAAATATAGTTCAGGGGTCACTGTCATCATGATTTACTCTGCTGAAAGAAGACCTGACTGACCTTGAACATTTCATGAAATCACTACACTTATTCATAAAGTTTTTAATTTCTTGAGACAAATAAGGCTCAGTTAGACCGCAGCCCACCATCCAATGGGAATGACTGCAGCATATACTGGCTATGCAAGGATATACAATTAAAAATAACGTGAATGAATTGCTGAATTTATTTTGTAGATATAAGTCTGCAATATGTAATTATATAATCAAAATGGTCAGCTATTGAGTTTGATCAATGCCAATCGACTATTCTTTACCACTGGAACAAATGTGTAATTAAAAAGTGGTATTTTTGCTATTTTCCTTTCATATGCAGAATTTCTCAGGCTTTAGAAATGTTGTGTAATGTGTTCTAGGGCGCTTTTGTATACTGAATGAACTTAATCTTGTTTTGTTTATTATCTAAAAAGAACCTGTGTAAATCACTGTCTAATAACTTCAACATTAACAAACATTCTATAATGCATAAGAGATAATGGGAACTGCAGAAATGAATCACTTTATCTATATGTGCATTCAGACACATGCTGTACAGAAGAGAAACTCTACAGTTGGCAAATCATGAACATGGCTGGTTGTTGAAGATGTTTCTGTATAGTTTAATAGCAGCCACTGGAGGGAGACGAAACCACAATCTTGAGTATAATGTTTTATAAAGTCAGCCAAGAACACATTCTAGGCTATTTCTTAAACTTAATGTCTGTGGATCTGTAATTTTGGCTTGTCCTGTAGGGTTTGCGAAACTCTTTACTGCTAGGCAAGTCTATTTACTGTAAACAGTTTCCAGTTTGTTTACACACAGTGAGAGACGAATCAAAATGATTGTCTGTGATAATCAATAGCACACCAGAAATGTGATCCATTGATATAATATAATATTCCTACCAGTGTCACATGATCCTTCAGAAATCATTCTAAAATGCTGATTTGGTGCTCAAGAAACATTTATAATTATCAATATCGAAAACGCTTGTGCTGTTTAATATTTTTTGTGGATACATTTTTCGATGATACTTTAATGAACAGAAAGTTCAAAAGAACGGCATTTATTTGAAATAGAAATCTTTTGTAACATTCTAAATATTATTACTGTCACTTTTGATTAATTGAATGCATCCGTGCGGAACCAAACTTTTGAATGGGAGCATAAGCGGCACATAACAATCAATATATAAAAATCTCACTTTAATAGAACATCTATGAAAAGCCAATTACGGGAAATGTCACAGAGAGTGACCACGTCGAATCTTTCACTCTCACAGGTGACATATCTGGCTGCGACAGACTCACCTTCTCTCTGTTGCTGAGGGATGATGGGAGGCGGCTGGGGAAAAGCCTGGCTGATCTGTCCATATGCAGCGGGGAAGGCTGCTGAGACACACACACACACGCCAATGTGTCAGATAACCCCACACACACACTTCACACCTCTTATTCCAGCACACGTAGACACAGTGCATGCACTTTTTATTAACTTGGAAGCAGGAAAATCACAAAAAGCCTCCTTTTGAGTGACAGACCTGCATATTGTTGGACTCCAGCGTAGGCCTGCTGTAGGGGGTCTGCTGCAGTGGGACTCTGAGCTGTGGAGAGAGAGAGACAAGAGCCGGGGTCACTGAGTGCATTTGAGTGTGTTCGGGCAGAGCTGTGCGCCGGGAATGAGCTTACCTCACTTCCCTCCCCCTCACCGTTCACCCACAAACAATTAAGCCGTGGCGCTCGCGCGGGACCCTGCCAAGCTTCTCCGCTGCCCGAGATTTGGAAAGACAGCCGGAGAGTGTATGGAGGACAATATAGATCTACAGCTCTACACGGCACATCAATCAGCTGAGAGCTTTCACAGTAATAAAGGCAACTCAGCCCCGGCCCGCGACGCTCCTGTTCTAAACACTGATACACATACTTACAGCCTGGTAACTTAACGCTGCTAAAACACTTACAGGTAAATACTGCAACATCCACGCTCTGGATTATGTGTTCGGAGCTCATTTAATGGACTTGTGAGTAACTCTTTCCCCGCCATTGGCAGAATTTCCTTACATTTATGAGAATGTTTACACGACATTGTTATACTAAAAACTTCGCTTTTTCGCGTAAACAAGAACTTTTTCAAAATGGTGCTTTTTCACATGGATCTGCGAAAATGACTAAAAACGCTGTATTATGCTGCCAGGCCAGTAGTTGGCGATGTCACTTTGTAAAGAAAAACTACGCGCATATAGACTGAACATGTAATACAAATGCACACGACATCACGGTTTTCACAAATTTGCGTTTTTGTTGTTTACACTGGGAGACGATACCCGTTTTCAAAAGCTTGCATTTTCAGACCCCCGAAATGGCGTTGTCATGTAAATGAACTGCCAAAATGCATAAAAAGTTTTCTGTTTTTAGTTGAAAATGGTGTTGTTTAAACGGCCCCTGAGACACTTCCCTGCCATTGACGGAATTTTTTCCCCTTTTTTCTTTCCGTGTTTTCACTGTTATACGGTAGGGAGCGCTATTACGCACCTTCTGAAAGAGCAGACAATCTCTGTGTCAAAACACAGGCAAAAAATTAGCAGAAACAAGTAATTAAAACACGGCTTATGCACATTGCATTTTTTGGGGAAAAATTCTATTTTATCAGCTTTTTCACATTCAAGTGTTGATAAAAAAGAAAGAAAAAAAGATTGCATGGTGCTAGAACAAAATGTTTTTTTTCAGTACTTTTTTTTTTAAATATATTGCATGTTCAGATATTCATTCAACAAAATATTCTGGGGGCCATTACTCTTTTGTGAACATTTTTTACAAAGTTGGCAGTGGCTGGCAACTTCTTTTTTTAAATGCTGGTGGGGAAAGAGTTAAAAGTAAGGAGAATTCAGCCAAAAATGAACATCCTGTCATCATTTACTCACTCTCATGTTCCAATTAAGTATGAATATAAAAGAAAATGAACACGGCCTAGATTTTCAGTGAATTGCTCTGCTCTGGAAAACCTGATTCTGATTGGTAAATTGCATCATTAAGACGTCATATATTTCCTAATATTCACCATTGTCCATGGCAATGCTATATATCAGACCGCTTATCTGGGTAGTTGAAAGTAATGCAACTTTCACATCTCTCGTATCACACTGTAGACTGGCACACTCTTGTTTTATACAAATGCAACTAACACCATTGTGTATTTTAACTATTGAAATTAGTGAAAATGACCTCAGAGAACTTCAGTATTAATATTACTGTAATATTGCAATGTTTGTTTTGTTGCTAGGCTGATTTTTCACTGAATGGACTTTTTTGTGGAAATGGAAGCTTTATGAATAATATACAGGTACTATTATAAAACAATTTTTGTGTTACATACATGTCACCATATTCTTTTGTTTAATGAAACAGCATGAACAACATGAAAGTGAGGATGATGATGAAATAAAAAAAAATTATTTGGAGAATTATCCCTTTAAGGGGGCCACGGTTCAATGATAGTTGTTGGTCCTGTGGTTTTATGGGCATAGCGGGTTTTTTAAAAATTATTTGAGTAGAAATGTATGTAGGTGAATATGTATAGTTCTTTTGGTGCATATAAATTAAAATCATTAAAAAAACTTTTTTTTAAACTTTTTTATAGCATTTTACTTCTTACATCAAAATGTTTTAATCTTTATTTCATAAAATGAAGTTTCCTCCAATTGGAAAGGAAATATATATATATTATTTTAGATATATATGGCCTTTTTGTATAAAAAAGCGTGAACAACATGAGGGCGAGAAAACAATGATATAATTAGAAATTATGAACTATCCCTTTAAAGGGAACACAGTTCAATGGAGGTTGTTTTGTAGTGGTAACTAAAAGGTTGTAGGACTGAACTCCAGAAGGTGTGAGCTAACACCACCGTGCCCTTGAGTGAGTCACTTTAAATGAAAGCGTCTGCCAAATACAAAGCATGCACATATAACTATAGCCACACTACAACAACAAGTCACTCTACAAAGCTGACGACACCAAACAAACATGAAGAAACTACTCACGTCTTTCACTCCCTCTGTCTACCGTAAACTGTACGCACACACACACCAAACACACACAGTAATACGACACTAACGTTTGAGGGAGTTCTATACCTTCTGAGAGAGACGACAGGAAGCAGCTTCCCTGAACCCCAAAACAACTTCTCTGTGCCACGCCAAGGCCGCCCTTCTCCGAGTCTTCCCTAAACACCACTTCCTGCAAAACTGGGATACAGCCGGGAGACAGGCATTTGCTTTTCTCTGTGGCACTGGACATGAATACCACTCCACAACACACACAGACTCGCACTGTGACAGCTGACAGCCGACCGCTGGCCATTTCACAACGCCACATGCACTTTTCAGATAAAGTAGCTTCGAGAAACATATTTAATAACATGTTTTTGTGTTTAATAAAAGACTGCTGAGTCATCAAATAGAAGAACACTTATATTCCTAAACACATAAGTAAAATGCTTTATGTGCAAACATAAAACTTGACTATACTGCAAGAAATACTGTAATTCACAAAACCAGAGCTGACATTAATCGTCAGAAAGGGATGATGAAAAATGTTAGTGTTATACTTAGTCATGTATTTTACTGGTGCAAAAAGTAACCATAAAGTTTGCCTATGGAGTTTTTTAAAATATAATTTAAGTCGGTTCAACGCTATTAAAATCTGGCAAAATTCTGCTGTATATCTGTGGATGAGAGTGTGTAGTACCTGGGTAAGGATGGATTCCATTGGTGAACATGGCCTCCGCTGGGCCCTGTCCGTTGGCCTGAGGAGGAGGCAGCCCTGTGAAACCGTTCACACTGATTGGGGATGGAATGCTGGTCACCGTGGGAGCCGTGATGCCAGGGGGCGTGCTTCCACCTGGGGGCGGGGCCAAGGAGAGGAGACAATATTTGAAATATTCATAATAAATACGTAATGGCTTTGCTGGGAATAGAGAGTTTTTAAGAATATTTAGGCAAAATATATGTAGGTAAATATTGCTGTTGATTATATGTATTGTTGTATTGGTGCATAATACATAAATAAAATGTGTTATTTTTTGTGTTTAATTAGTGGAAAACACACCCTTATTATTTTACATTTTAATTCAAACACAAGTTTTATTTTTGCATTTTACATTTATTTATTCTTCATTTCATTATGATGATGATTCCACTGATTGAAAATGCCTGAAGCTCAATCAGATTTAAGTTTTAAGTTTTAAATAAATATAATAATAATGAATCATGTCTTATTTAAATAATAAATTAGTTTCAATTTTTCTGAACCGAGTATGCTCTTATAAACCATCTCATCTGTGGCTCTTACCAAACACGAAAAAAAAAAGAAGAAGTCATTTTTACAATGACTCAAGAAGGGAAAAATGCATAAATGATAGCCATGAATAATTAAAAGACTTAAAGGAAAAGTTCACCCAAAAATGAAAATTCTGTCATCATTTACTCACTCTCTATTCATTCACCCTGTATGACTTTCTTTCTTCTGCTGAACACAAAAGAAGATCTTTTGAAGAATAAGGGTAACCAACAGTTGATGGAAGTATGGACTTCCACAGTATGGAAAAAAATTTAAATACAATGGAAGTCAATGGGGTCCATCAACTGTCTGGTTACCAACATTCTTAAAAATATCTTCTTTTGTGTTCAGCAGAAGAAAGAAACTCACACAGGTTTGGAACAACATGAGGGCGAGTAAAGAATGACAGAATTTTCATTTTTGGGTGAACTACCCCTTTAAGACCTGTTCACACCAACGGTGATAAATATAACAATACAGATATAGATCTAAAAATCGTTCTAAACATAAAAGAATAGCAGAGTCAATACCACAACTATGACAGCTGCACAGAGAAACAATATCAATGAAATCACTTCAGAACGATTTTTTCCAGCTGATGAACGATGACAGCCAATCAGAACCCACCAGACTTTAAAGAGCTTGAGCATTTAAAGCAACAGACATAACTGCAGTGTGCGCTTAGTATAAACAGAATGATTCGTCTGCTGGTGTGGACACTATTATAGTTATGGTTATAGTTATTGTTTTTGGTGTGAATGGGCCTTTAGTCTGGGAAAGCCTGTGTGTGTGTGTTTCCTCACCTGATGTTGGGGTCATGGGAGCCCCAGGGATGCCGTTGATGGTGGCCATGTGTTGCATCTGTGCGGCAGCAAAAGCCGCCATAGGGCTGAGATATCCTCCCTGACCCACTGATGCCATCAGCGCTGCCTGCTGCTGAACCTGACGGAGAAAAGCCCACACACACACGCTACTTTAACTATATGTAAGATAACATAATCATATAATGACAAAAGCAATGTGTATAACAAGACTTTAGAGTCGACAGATTTTTCCACTGAGATGCTGCAGTTTTGTTGGAAATAGTTTATAATGAGAGAGAGAGAGAGAGAGAGAGAGAGAGAGAGAGCTCTTGCCTGTGCATAGGCACCGTACGCTCCAAACTGCAGGGCCATCGGATTGAAGATGCCCATCTGACCGGCCATCTGCTGCATGCGTCGAATGGTCCGTTCCTTATCTGTGTCTGCAAACTTCACCACCAGGCTGGAAGAAGCGCCCTGAAACACACACATACACACACACACATACACATACACACACACACACACCAATTGAGGATGCTTTGTGCCTTAAACGTGCTAATGATACAAAAGTGCATGATCAGATGTGCTGGCACTCACAGGCATAGTTTGGCTGCCGTGTAAAGCACTAATAGCGGCCTGAGCTTCTGCATGAGTGGAATACTTCACAAACGCACATCCTGAAGAGAGAAAAACAGTCAAAAACACCCTCTTCAACATTTACAGACACTTCTAGACCAACATATTTAATTTTTGGGAGTTTCTCTACCTGGGTCCTGGGACAAGAAGCCGTTTTTTGAACTCCAAAGTTATTTTTGTATTAGTATTAGTATTTTATATTATGTATAAATGAAAAAACAACAAAAAACTATATGCAGACATTTTAGTTTTTTTTTAACAGACCTTTAAAAGTGAATATGTGACCCTGGATCACAAAACCAGTCTCAAGTAGCACGGGTATATTTGTGGCAATAGCCAACAAAACATTGTATGGGTCAAAAGTATAGATTTTTTTCTTTTATGCCAAAAATCATTAGGCTGTTAAGTAAAGATCATGTTCCATGAAGATATTTTGTAAATTTCCTACTGTAAATATAGAAAACATTTATTTTTGTGAGTAAATGCAGCACAATCGTGAACATAAATGGACAACTTTAAAAGCGATTTTCTCAATGTTTCAATTTTTTTTGCACCCTCAGATTCCAGATTTTCAAATAGTTGTATATTGGCCAAATATTGTCCTATCCTAACAAACCATACATCAATTGAAAGCTTATTTGTTCAGCTTTCATATGATGTATAAATCTCAATTTCATAAAATTGCTCCATGTGACTGGTTTTGTGGTCCAGGGTCACATATTTTCTTACAAATGCTTGTATGTAATACATATAAAATATATATGTTGTGGCAGTGAATCATTTCAATATTGAAAATCCATGGCATTTACAGTATATGATAAAAATATAATAATTTAGTCATGATACCATATCACAAAAGCTATAGGAATAGCTTAATGTAAGTAGTTAATTTTTTTTAATTATTATTATTATTTAAAAAATACGAAACATTTTCTTTTGGGAGCAGGTTTTGGGTTAATGTATAATAATTGTATAATATTTGTATTATTATTTAAAAAAAAACAGTAGAAGTCTATGGTATGTCACTGTTTAACTAGATAAATGTAAATCACTGCCGTATCCAGTTCAATTCCCTCTGCACCCTATAAATATGTGCCTTTTTTTTTAAACTCTGTGCCTTGTCTTGAGTTTAAAACATGCAGCAGTGACACATTATATATATATATAGAGAGAGAGAGAGCGAGAGAGAGAGAGAGAGAGAGAGAGAGAGAGAGAGAGAGAGAGAGAGAGAGAGAGAGAGAGAGAGAGAGAGAGAGAAAAGAGAATTGGACTGAACCCAATAACCTTTACTGTTCCCGTCAGGACCTCTGAGGATGGTGCACTCCTCAATGCATCCGAAGGACTCAAAAAGGCGCCGCACGTCGTCCTCACATTGCTGCTTATTCAGCATGCCAACAAAAAGTTTTCTGTCTTCTGAAACAAACACAAAGAATTCGTTACGTATTATACAGGACAACAACTAAAGCACATCTATCTGATGTATTGCTGCTCATTTCAATAAATCCACACGGCCACTTATTCTAGTTTTACTTTATTTTAAATGCTGTTTGCATTCTCCTCAGCATTTGCAATAATTTCAGAGCATTTTATTATTAAAGATGGTAGAATCTTATAGTAAAAAAAAGAGAAAAAAGCATGAGCTAAGTACTGTATGCAAACAAAAAAGCAATTTAAAAATACAATAAAAAAAAATGCAGCAAAAACGTATTAAAAGTCCTAAAATAAATAGAAGCTCTTCAAACACCTTCACTCAATCAATCCCTTTTTTATCCACCTAATATATCTTTTCTGTGTCTAAATCCAGCAATCCACTAAGAAACTTGTTGGTGCTACTGTCTAATGAAATGAGTTTATGAACGAGATATCTGTGGAGAACCTTTCGTCTAGTCGATTCTGACACCTCAGGAGTCCTTGTTTATTGTTTGTGCTTTTATTTATCAGATTATGTAGACATTATTGAATTACACATCAGCGTGAGGAGAACAAAAGCGGTATTGTTTCAGGGTTTTATTAGGCTGTAATTGCAGTGTCAATGCTGCATGTTTTAAACTCAAGACAAGGCACAGAGTTAAAAAACAAGGCACATATTTATAGGGTGCAGAGGGAGTTGAACTGGATACTGGATACATTTATCTTGCTATATAAACAGTGACATACCATAGACCTCTACTGTTTTTTAACAAAGAATCTAAATATAAAAGTATAATTAAATTATTATATATTAACCCGAAACATGCTCCCAAAAGAAAATGTTTAGCATAATTTTTTTTTAAAAACAACATTAATATTACATTAATAAGCTATTTCTATAGCTTTTGTGATATGGTATCACAGCTAAATTTTTACCATGTACTGTAAATGCCATGGATTTTCAATATTGCAATGATTCACTGCCACAGCAATTATATATTTAAAGATGATTTGCTAATGATTTAGCAATTTTGTTTATTTTAATATATTTCTCAGACCCTTTGTGTAGTGCATTCAAGTGTAATCACAAGAAAATGTGCTTTAAGCAACTAAACGTTCTGTTTAATAATGCTAGTGGGTTTGCATAGGTAAACTTTCTTATATCATTACACATGACAGTGTATGTGTAATGTATGTGTGTGTGTAAGTATGATGGATGGTGCAGCAGAGATATTAATGAGCACTATTGTGTGTGTTCATGTGTTTGTCCACACCCTGGTGCTCACTAACATGCTCTGACAGGGTGCCCTTGCCCAGTCAACAAGACTAATCTCCAGTCCAGAATGTTTACAAGTGCGCTGCGCAAATGCGGAATAAGACGAGCACACACACTACATAGGCAATCACAGTAAAAGTTTAGCCTATAATAAGCACTTAACTCAAATAAGTATCAAATAGGGATGCACCGATATGAACATTTTGGCCGATACCGATAACCGATATATTGGCCGATAAATCTAAATCCAAATTTGTATATAATTTTAACCTGGTTACAAAAAAAAGTCTCACCATTAAAAGCCATGTCCCAAGCAGACAATTATAATGTTCTCATTATAATTTTATATAGCCTATATGACAGACTTGTGCTGCACATGTTGCACTGAACCATATTTTCCTTTTTTAAGAGTTTCCAATCATATTTCACGCAATTCAAAACCATCATGGCGAACAGTGCGCATCTGAAGTGTCTCAACTGAAGGAAACAATCCATTATTTATCGGCTTTAATATATCGGCCAATTTTTCTTATTGGGCCGATAACATTAAAAATGAACATATATAGGCTGATACCGATATGGTGGCCGATATATCGTGCATCCCTAGTATTAAATAATAAAATAAATAACGAGAGAACTGGCTTGAAAATGCCATCTCATGAAATTTGTTCAATGAACATTTGTTCATATTCGACATACAAAGATGGATTGTTAAATTCTTTACAATTTAAAGGTACACTGTGTTATTTCATCAGTCAATCGTGGATGTCTGATGATTGATATCTTTTGGCAACATTAATTCTAAGAGTGAAACGAATTCTAGAGAGAGAGAGCACGTGGAGATTCGCGAGTGCACAGTGCGTGGAGCCCTGAGACCAGTGTATTAGAGAGTGCGCATCCTGTTTTGTGCGAGAGTGAAGGAAATTCATCTATGAGTGGAGAGAGTCGTGCTCGCACATTACATGAATGCGCTCTCGGGTCATTTGTCGTTAAAATAATGCCATAGAAACTGCCTCAAATTAACTATAAAGAAGAGAAGTCGTGTTTAAAATGGATGATGCCCCATGCCACTGCTCTGCGCATTGCCCCCTATAGGAGGCTCCCTGTATTGCCTATACCAGGATACAGAATTTGAAGAAAAAAAGGCCTTCTTCACCTTGGACAACAAATGAAACCAGTATTTTTGGGTATTTCTGATACCCAAAATATGTAAAAAAAAGACACGCTCTCGTGGCAATTCGCACGTATTTTACGAGGCGGCTAATTTGTACGAATTCATACGACCTCACTTGTACGAATTCGTGCGATTTTTGCTAAATCGTACATATTTTACGAGTTGCCCAATTCGTATGAATTCGTATGAATGACCTACCCCTGATCTCGCCCCTAAACCTAACCATCACTGGGGTTTAGACAAATCGCACTAACTCGTACGAATTCGTATGAATTGGTCGTGAGATAGCGTTGGATTATCCCAGCTAATAGGGAACATTCTCAGAACTTTGGCTAACGTTCTGGCACGGTTCTCTAAAAGTTATAAACAAACGTTATTAGTAACATTAATAGAATGTTTGTTCAAAATGATCTGGTCTTTAATAATGTTCTCAAAATGTTAGCACAAAAAAATACAACATTCATGGAATGTTTTTTTCTGAAATGCTTTAACTGGGCATTTGTTCATAGAACATTCAAAAGTAACATTCCCAAAATGTTTGCAGAATTATAAAATGGAATGCTCCCTAAACATTTGTATACATTTATTAAACTGGACATTTTGATTGTCGAGAAATAACGTTTTCAATGGGAATGTTAGCAAAACATTCATAGAACATATTTTCTGTTAGCTGGGATGCTCGATTTTCATTTAAATAACACATTTCCAGATAATAGTGAGATGGTGTGGAAAAAAGCTATGTTGTTTGGAAGAACAAGTCTTTCGTTTAGTGTCTCTAACCAGTGTCACCAACTGTTTCTTTTCATTCTCTCTGATATCCATCCTTATTTCGCTCTTATGACCACTCCTGCCTTCTCTTTAACTCTCTTTCAAGTCTCTTTCTGTCTCTCACTTCCTTTCCTTGTCTTTCCCACTTTGACCTTTAGCTCTCCCTCTCCATCCCGGCGTTTCACTTTAAATGACTAGTGAATGGATCGGTTGGGGACGGCACATCAGTTTTGCCAGTGGAATCAGAGGGCTTTGCAGGGACATATATTGCGTTTTTACAGGGCTAACAGGGGGATAAATTCAGCTGTCCATCACCATGAAGACAATTGATCTGTCGAGAGTGAGTAAAGGAAGACACTCTCAATTAGAGAAAGGAACGCATGGCATGAAATGAAAGGAGAGACTGTGAAGGAAGGAGAGGTGCCTCCATGTGTATGTCTCGTTCTCTCTGTGGGTCTATCAATCTTGGTTATCTGGAAAACCTGACCCAAAAAGGAGGAAAAGACGAGCTATCTCTTACCAAACTACTTCCACTCTGTCTGTAAGTGACGCACAGACACTGTCAATGCACAGAAACTCAATCTCACACTCCCATGAACACAAACACAAACACAAACACAAACACAAACACACACACACACACACACACACACACACACACACACTTAAAAAAATGTCTCAGTTACGTATGTAACCCCCACGTTACATCGAACGTGACCGACTGAAAGGGAACACGCTTTACAGTCGGATGACATTAAGCAGAACATTTTAAATTCTATAAATATTTTAAGCTAATATGATATAGGATAAAAAAAGAAAATGTTTGTATGTCATAGGGGAAATGTAAGTTCTTGTTATGTCATAAGATACCCTTTTGAAGTTCTTATGATGTCATAAAGGAACTTTTAAAGTTCTTACATTGTAAAAAAAATAAAAATAAATTCAAAGTAAATAAAACAGTAAGTTTTACAAGAAAATACTATTTCAGTCTTTCTATTTCAAAATGGTTCAAAATACCCTTTTTAAGTTCTTATGATGTCATAGGAGAGCCTTTTTAAGTTCTTATGTCATAGGAGAGCTTTTTTAAGTTCTTTTGATGTTCTTATGAGTTCTAGTCACTTGATATCTAGTCTCTAGTCAACCTATAATATAACAAAGAACTCATTAATTAACTCATAACAAATTAATGTATTCTATTATTAATGTATTTTTATTAAAAACATTATTTCGTGTGATAATATTTCTATACCCACAGTCATTGAAAAATGCTAACAAAAATACATTGCCACGATAATCAAAATGATCAAATAATCAAATTTATTTTAAAAATAGTTTTCTGATAATTTATATCTTATTATATTAATTTTAACACCGATAATTCTTCTCTCACTGAATGTGTATTTCCCATCACACCACAAAATATTTTTAGTATTATTTTGTTTGCTTCAAAATAATTCACTTTAAATGGCATAAGAGGAAATAACATAATTTGAGTTTTGAGGAGCCATAAATAAAATTACTAAGATTAAATATGATAAAACATGTATTTGTTTTTCCATTTACACTTTTAAGAACCTATAAAATTCAACAAACTGTCGACATTTTTTACTCTTTCCTACAACAGTGCATATCTATACAAAAGTGTCTGTGTGTGCATCAAAAACTGTAAAACTCAGGAAAGTGTTTCTCCCAGCACCTCCGTGGAGGGCAACAATCTGACAAAAGGAGTGACGACACTTATGTAAGGCGTGTGAGGGCCGGCCCAAGATCCTCTGGGGCCTTGTATGACTGTCAGGTCTCATCGAGATGCGTCATTATATGTGACTCTTAAGAAGGGGACATCTACCGGTAATGGTGACACTGATGTAGTGTGACATGAAGGTGGGGAGAGAAATAGAAAAGGAAGAAGAAAAAAAGAGGAGTGGAAATCTACCTCCCCTGCTCTCACTGTCAGCTGGCTTCACCTGGATTGGCCTGTTCATCTGTGCAACACAAAGAGAAGAACGAGGGAGGGGGAAAGACAGGACAGACAGAAAGAAGGGGAAAAGACAAGAGAAGACATTAGATTTGTAGCACAAAACTATTTTAGCGAAGTGTTCACATTTGCAGTTAGTATCAGTCACTTGTGTTCATATAACATTGGATGAAATGCCCAAAACACAAAAAGCTACTAGTAAGTGTGGATTTCTGCTGGAAATTTTAGCATGTCTTTGCGTCATTACGTCACATCTGTACACATAAAGGAGGAGTCCCGGCTAGTAGGCTATGAGTGTGAGGATGTTGGAGGTGGAGATTTATAGTTTAATTTTTTTATAGTTAAGATTTATAGTTTTGTTTATTCCCCTTACCTGTCAGGGATCACTGGTGATCCTGGATTATTTTAGTTCAAAATATGTTTGAGCTTATATATCTCAATATTAATAACAGTCTGGTTAATTTTGAGTCTTGAACTATAAACTCTCAAGGGTTGGCTTTCTAAATGTATGTGTGTTATGTTTCTATTCAGAATTACTTATGAGCAGTAACCTTTTTATTTTGGGCATTTCATGTATGCAGCACTTGCCAAAATTGGGGGTGATGAGGAAGGGGTTCTTAATATGTTAATTCAAAATGAATCATAAACTTATTCTTTTAAAAAGATTATTTCATGTGATGGTTTTTACATACCCATACCCATAGTCATTGAAATTCTTTAAAAAAAAGTAAAAATACTAAAAGATATAAATATTTTGCCATAAAATAATCAAATGCATATTAAAAAGTTTTCTAATAATTTATTTCTTATTAAAATTAATTCTTCTTTCCATGAATTCAGATTTTCCCATTACCATTTGCCTCGAAATAATTCATCGTGAATGACATAATGAAGAGGAAGTGACATCATTTGAGTTTTGAGGAGCCAAGTTCAAAGTTGTTCAGTTCTATGCTCATTTAATATTCATAAATTGTTGTTCTTTTATGCTTGACACAATTTCTCAAGGATAACATATCCACCCCGGTAAATCTCATTTATTTTAAACTTCTATTAATAGAAAAGTAGTTTGAATGCTTAAAAAAGAAGAAAGAAGCCATACAATCACCATAACAGGTGAGCTGCAGCAATTGTGGTTTGCAATGTTCCTCCCAACAGAATATCTCAAAATATAATTTAGCTTGAGATGGTGTGAAGCAATTCATTAACTATATAAAAATATTCTTTGTCTGAGAGAATAATGGACTTAAAGCTGCAGTCAGTAGCTTTTTTGGGTTAAAAATGATCCAAAATAAATTTTTGAGCAAGTACATAACCAGCCAGTGTTCAAAACTATCTGCTTGGTTTAGCTCGATTCTAAACGGTAAGCTTGTAATAATGTTTTTTAATTCAGTGGTACTGGTGGATTTCCGCAGGAAATTCAAGCATGTCTTTGCGTCATTACGTCACATCTGTACACATAAAGAAGGAGTCTCGGCTAGTAGGCTATATTGCGTGTGAGGGTGTTGGAGGTGGAGATTTATAGCATTTTCTCACAGCACTTGATATAATTAAAATCAATTTGATGGCGGATCCAGAAAGGTTCAAACGACAATCACCAGTGACAACTGGAGATTCACCCGAAACAAACACGAAAGACTTCGGAGAAAAAGAAGAGACTGCAACCCACGCGAAAACAAGGATAAATATCGGAAGGGCATTAAATGTAGTCACGCAATGCTGATGTTGTTAACATTAACAATTTGAGAATAAAGTATAATTTGCACAGTTTGACGTGATATGATAAGCAATCGTTAGATTTAATCGGCGCGATTTACTGCAATGCTTTTTTCCCTTAGTTGGTCAAAACAAAAGTGGATGTTACTTACTTCTTCAGACGACATTTTACGGTGAAAATTCTTATGTTGGTCATACTTCCGAGAAGTAGAATCTGTGATTGCGAATGACAGTATCCACACCACCAGCGCGGTGACTGACAACCACACATTCTCCTCAAAACATGTGCCATGCCGAGGCACAACGCACGTAAAGTTGATAATTCCGCGAATAACTGCAATTGCAGATTTCGAACAGAGATGGCGACAAAGAGGAAAAACTACGGACTGCAGCTTTAAAAAAAATAAAATCACCTTAGCAAATGGAAAAGGCAAATGTTTCATAGACTGACTTATTTTTATTGCTTTCCAACAGTAAAAGCCAGAGACACAGAGCAATACAGAACGAAATATTAAAAGAAACGCATGCTAAACTCAGCACAATACACCTCATTTATATAAGCACATTTGCATACGCCTGTGTTTATGTGTATGAATGGCACCGGGATGCAAATGTGTGTATCTGTGTGTGTGAGATCTCACTAAAAGACGTTCACAATCATAAAGTGTTTCGTTCTGCTTCCTTCACTCGTGGCAGATTCCCGACTGACTCTGGCTCAATAATACATGTAAGCCATGGAACGGTCTGCGGCAATCAATTTTTAATAATGCCAATTGTCACGCTGCCAGCGGGAAGGAGACGAGAGGAGAGGACCGGGCCCGTGCACTGTGGCGGATCCTGGCATGATGGCGTCAGCGCTCTCTGGGGAGACACAGGGCTCTGCCCCCCAAAATAAGACACAGACTCCACTTCTCTATCGCTCACCCGCAGCAGTTTACTCACTATCTGCTTCACGAGCCACTTTAGATGAAAATGAGTTGTGACGTAGTGGGTAACTTTTAATGAGCAGCTCCCTGTGCTTCACTTCCGTGCCTCCTCTCACTTCTGTCTGCTGCATTGAAACAAAAAGGACAAAAAGTCTCTGGCTGCTAAAAGCCAAAAATAGAGGAAGCATAATGGCGCCGTACAGTACAGGACAAGTCAGATTTATCAAATCACAAAATAAAATGTTCCTTGGATCCCGATCCACTTGTATGAAATTGCAATTTTACTTGGTTTAATAAAAAAAGCATATTGTTACCACCGAGCCATGTGATCACGATTCATTTTAGCTCATTATTTTTTTATTCTATCATTGTGGCCTTTCATTTTTCAATAAAACAGTGATGATGGAAATATAAATGTCGTTTTTATTACTATTTTGTTCAATAAAGCAGCTTTCATTATTTAACAGAAAAAAGTGACAAAAAATGCAGTTAATGTTTTTCCACAGCGGTTTTACATACTGTAGCCTACATTAACTTCATTGCTAATATTATTGACTCCTTTATCGTGTTTCCCCTCATTTTTAAACTTACTTTGGACAAAAGCATCTGCTAAATTAATAAATGCGTTACTTAACATTATTAAAAGCATATGAAAATTTGATAACAATAAGCATAAAAATATATATTTTTGTGATGGCAAAGCTGAATTTTCAGCATCATTAGTCCAGTCGTCAGTGCCATATGCTGCTGAAGAAACATTTCTTATTATTATGAATCACGATAACAGCTGTGCTGTTTAATATTTTTTTTCAGATTATTTGATACAAAGATCAAAATGTAATTATTTGAAATAAAAATCTTTTCTAACAATACATTTAACTGACCCCAAACTTTTGAAAAGGTATTGTACATTTAAGAAATGAAGGATAATGAATGAATGAATGAATGAGAAAAGGAAAGCAAGGGGACACAACAAAGCTCTGAAAGAGAGTATAAAAGTTGCGTGTGCATTTCTGTGCTCGTCCTTGCTTTTGCATATTAATGATAAACTAATTTAATAGCCTGCAATGCCAATTAAACCACCAATTATGTTTATTAAAATCATCTTTCAACTGCATATTTTACCCGGACTCAAAATTACTCGTTTACAACATAAAATACCCACAGTGCACCTGGTCAGCGCACCTGTGGCGTCCTGGCTCCGGTCCAGATCAACAGCTCTGGGGTTTCTCACTTCATAAAGTTCACTTCATTTTTTCAGACCTGATCACTCACACTCCTTATTTTTCTCCATCCCCAGCATCCTCCTCTTTTATTGGCAGTAAAGCCTGGCTAATGTTTTTAATGTGTTTTGATGCATTATTTATTTTACCATGGCTGCTGATAGTGAGGGCGCGGGGAATAGTGAAAAGAGAGAGAGGGAGATTCGGACATAGATCGGGGAGCAGAGCAAGGTCACAGACACACACACACACACACACACACACACACACACACACACACACACACACACACACACACACACACACACACACACACACACACACACACACACACACACACACACACACACACACACACACACACACACACACACACACACACACACACACACAGAGTCTCAGTATCCCAGCAGGTCTCTACTCCACATACATTTTAATGTTTCCCTCCCAACGGCACAAATGGACTCTGCTATGTGTGCTAATTGCGTTTCCCCAAGCAGAATCTCACCACACTCATACAAGTGTTTCTCTCACACACACACACACACACACACACACGCTAGTAAGTTTTTGCAAGCTTAAATATGTTTGTTCTTTTAAAAATATTATTTCATGTGAGGATTTTTACATAAAGTCATCGAAAATCTTTTACAAATGAAAACGCTTAATATGTTAATTAAAAATTAATAAATAAAAAATTATATAAAAAAGTATTTATATTAAATATTATAAAAAATATGAATAATACAGAAATATGTAAAAAAAAAAAAAAAAAAAAAAAAAAAAATCAGTTTATTAAAATATTATTTATATGTGATGATTTTGACATGTTTTACATCTCATACAGATTCTATTACATATTAGAAAGCTTAAATGTTCTATCAAGAATATTATTTATATTATATTAAACATTATTAAAATATTATTAATATGTGTTGATTTTTACATGCCCATACAATCAAAATTAACCATAAAGTTATTCTATTAAAATATGATTTATTTAACATTATTAAAATTGTATTAATATGTGATGATTTTGACATGTCCATACAGTCATCAGTTATTTTACAAATAAAAAAATTTAAATATGCAAATTCAAAATTAAACAAAGTTATTCTATTAAAAATATGAGTTATACATATTTTTTATATTATAAAAATATAATTAATATGTGATTACGTGTAATATGATACATTTACGTGTCCATAAAGTCACTGAGACTTTTATTTACAAATGAAAAAATCTTAAATGTTCATTCAAAAGTAATCAAAGTTATTCTGTTAAAAATATAATTTATATTTAGATGAGATATTATTGAAAATATTATAATAGTAACAAAAATCCATTGCCATGATAATCACCATAAACAAATTAGTCAAAAAGCTTTCTAAAACTAATTAGATATTAATATTTGGAGAGCGTTTCTGGCACACAGATGCCGTTTCTGCATCCCGACAGGGAAACATGAAATGCCCTCACATTCCCAGGGTGAATCTGACGTTCATGTGGAATGAGATCTTGTGCACATTAAAACTGAACGTGATGGCATGTCATAAAACTGAGCTGAATGAAACATAATGTGGCATTTGGAGACATTTGTCATTGTGCTGCGCCACAGGCTTCCACATTACTTCCGAACTGTGATTTCAAAGGCCCCTAGAGGACTTTCATCCGCCACAGCTAGATGGCAGCATTGAGCAGGACAGTGTTTATCCTCTCTGAGCTCCACATCACATATTCTGAGAGGGCAAAACCTTTTACACAAAGGAACGGCCTCCCGCACACATACGCACAAACACAAGCAAGCAAATCCACTCACATACACACTAAATCACTCAGAATTCCACAAAATTACCTCTTCTTTATAAACAGGCCATAGCAGCACAAAAACACTTTTATCTCTCTTTCTCTCTCTGTACCTCACCTCACCAGAAACCTTCTGTCTCCATCTGTACAGACCTCGCCGTCCGTATCTCCGCCACTGAGCCACAGCATGGCACGGCCTTATGGTGATGTAACTCTCTGGCACACACACACACACACGCTGGGCTAAACGGCCACAGAAACGTACGTGTGGGTGTCACGTCTGCGCTGAGGGAGTATCTTCCACCACGGGGTGCTTTTTTCCTCCTGTTAGCCCATCTAAAGCGCTCCAGAAAGCTACACACCACCTGCATGTCCAATTCTGCATTATATCACTGCGTCTGATGTTCAAATGGATGTACAGTAATATAGATGCTCTCTGTATGGTTTAGAAAGATAAAGTCTTAGCATGTTTTGGCACCTTGTTAGCCGAACCAACACCGAACCCCATTGACTTTCATTGTATGTATAATAAAACACTAAGATGATTTTCAAAATATCTTCTTTTGTATTCCACTGAAGAAAGAAAGACAGGTTTGGAAATGATGACAGAATCAATATTTTTGGGTGAACCACCCCCTTTAAGGCAACTTGTGTTTATGAAGCTTAACTGGTAAGCGACATGAAAATAGAAATAGCAAAACCAACTTTGGTTATGTAAAATATCCTATCCTGACCCTTTCTAGCTGTGTTTAGATGAATGGAAAGCATGCAATGAATAATCTATCACTTTTCCTCTGCTCTCCCGGCGAAAAATAAGTATGATGAATATCACAGCCTTTATATTCAAATACTAAAGGCTTGGCTGTCTGTAAAATACTGTTACAGTGAGCTTTTAAAAAGCCAGGCTTTTAAATTACAGTCACGTCGCGAGAGCAGAGAGCAAACTTTTCTACAAACTAAGGCAGAAAAAAATCAAAGTTCATTCTCACAGTAGGAACAATAATATTCCTTTCATTTCCCCACAAAGGGATGAGCGAGCTCTTTCTGGGTTTGTGGAGGAGGAGGTAATTCTTGTAGGATGAGATACCCTGCCTTTGTTGTGCCGGGCTCAGATTGCATTGAGAGTCATTCAAAACACGAGAGCCAGCAAACAAATACTAAATAAAAAAATAAAGATAAATTATAAATCTGAAGTCTTGCACAGAGTACACCGCAGAGTAGCAGACCTCTCTAAGAATGACAAGGTTTCAATACAGCGGGCTCCAAAGACTGAGACCACAGAAAATCTGGGATTTTTTTGTGCCATATTAACCTTCATTTGGATGAAAGTGTCATTGCTAAATGAATACATTTAAATGCAAAATAAACAGAGTTTTAATTTTTGATTTTGAGATATCCTGTAAAATAATAATAAAAAATAATATATACACAAAACCAAATTTATATAGAATAAAAAAGGCCTTATACAGAAATACATAATACAGAAATTATATATTAAACAAGAATTTGTATTTATTTATTTACATATAATTATTATTATTATATAATATAACGTATAATATATTAAATATGAAAATATATTTTACGTTTATAACATGGTCTGTCTGAATACGTCATTCTGATTGGCTATATATATATAAATTGGGTTTAGAAAGTTTAATCTAACTTCATGAAATATAAAAAGTCAGTTTAATCACTGTTCTATATTAATGCGCTGTTTTCATTGATGCTCACACACACGTCACTCACACACACAAACATTGTTATCAACGTTTCCCTGTGACTTATTACTAAAATATCTTTGCTACTGAATCGCTACATTACATTCCTCAGCAACTCGCTGGTTTTGAAGTAATTAAACTCACAGCTTCATGTTAATAGAGAGAGACGCTGAGCAGACACAGGTAATTCACACACGCATCTCTCATCTCTCTTGATAATGAATTCAAATAAATGCTATAATTCATTCATTCAAATAAATGTAATCTTAAGCACTACTTTATCTCTTTGTCTGATTCAAATGCCTGATCTTTGTCTGATCTAACAAGCTGTAACTGACAAAAATAAACGTCAATTCTACCCTTACGGTCAAATATTACGCCGCAAACATCAGTAACAGCTTTAAGTTGTCAATTCTGGAAATGACCTCGGTATAAGCAGGATAACATGACTAACTGTGCATCAAATGCTTTAAATGCGCTCCACGTCGTGCATTAAATTCGTTTAATGCACAGCTAGCCGTGTATTGTCCCTTACATATTGAACATTTGAATATCTCTCTCTCTCTCTCTCTCTATATATATATATGTATATATATATGTATACATATACCCATGGCTGGACTGGCCATTGGGCATACCGGGCATTTTCCCGGTGGGCCGACGTGCTTTTTGGGCCGATACATCTCATACTCATACATAATTTTTTTAACGGCCCATAAAATTTGTACATCGGCGGCCCATTCGTTTTGTTTTGTTTTGCTTAATTGGCGGCGCTGGGTTTGTGCCGGTGTAATGCATTGGTCAAAAAAAGTCAGTGTTAGTTTTTTTTTTCTGACAGACCAGCCCATGAAACACGTAGATCAGCGGCCCATTGGTTCTTTTCTTGATTGACACTGGGCTGGCCCAATCACAACTTTAAACGAGTGAGCGAGCGTGCAGCAGTGTCAGTGTGTATCTGTCAAAAATAGTCAGCGAGATAGAGAAGAAACGCAAGGAATGTGCAGAGAAATAGCGTGAAAAAATAGAACCAGGCCCTTAAAGCAGACACTGTAAAATGTGTCAAAATATATGTTTTCTGCCCTTCATCAGCTCCAATGATGATGATGATGATAGTGAGGAGGATCAGTAGAGCGATGAGAAAGTGTAGAGCCTGCGGTAAGCAGAACTACTTTCAAAACACTTAGGCTATGTCATGAGTGTAGGAATCCATAACCCAGTTACAGATTATTTCCACATCTGCATAGTTGACGATTACGCAATTCACTAGAAATTTAATGAGAGGCGTTTGTAAACCATGTTTTCCGCCAAAATAAAAGCTTGATGCAGTTTGCGTCAAAATAAAAGATCATGTGCTTATCTCTTTCAAGTATAGAAATTGGTACAAAACTAATTATGAAAGTTTCCTTTATTTTTTAGTGCATTTGTTTTACAAAATATGGCTATTACTGTCATTGGATTAATATTATAACTATTATTATGTAGTAGGTGTAATGTAAATAGACACTGTAACTAAAAGAGGTTTGAATTTTTCTTTGTTTAATTTGCACACTGAATATGGGTTGGAGCTTTTAATTTTGAACTCTCAAAGTGCACCAGATTGATGAATTTAACATTAAAATGCACAAAATTTTCTCACGGGGGAGCATTACCCCGAACCCCCCTAGAAGGACCGAGGTCCACCGACCACAGTTTTACCAAAGATCCTGTAAGAAACACTTGTATTGCTATGCCAATGCAGCTTATAGCTTATTTTAGGATTCACCACTGTGGAGTATAGTTCAACTGTATTAATAAATGTCAATTTTTTACTTATTTCATCTGTTAACTCTCACTCGTTCCTATACTCATATAATACTGCATATAATTAAGGGGCGTGCAAAGATGGGTGGTGTTTATGATCATATAGTGGGCCGGTCTGGGCCAAAATGCCCGGGCCGATTTTTTGTCCCAGTCCAGCCCTGCATATACCCACTTACACACACATCTCTATCTCTTCAATGAGGAGAGTAATCTGTTGGGAACACGTACAGCAACCTCCACTCAAACACAATTTCCACTTGGCACTCTCCAAATGTAACTTCCTGCTTCTTCCAGGAACCTCTCCTTCCCATTCAGCACAGCCTTATTTCACCCAGAGCACTAGGGGCATCTGCTCAAATTTGGATTTCACTGAATTATTAAACCACCACATTGCCTATAACTCACACTCATTTTCTTTCCCTCTCTCTCTCTCTCTCTCTCTCTCTCTCTCCCTCCCTCACTGCAGCATGTCCTGAGGTAAGTCTTTAAAGCGCCGGAGTCCCGTGGCGCCTTGTAACCTTCCCAAACGACACGGATGGCTGCCTCTTTAAACCCCTGCCACCGTCCTCCTCTTCTCCAGGCGCCCGGGACGCCCGTAAAAACCCTGCGCGTTTTACACCTCCCGCAAAAGTGCTTTGCACCTCGAGAGCTTCCGAAGGGTTTCATTTAATGATCCAGGAGTGTAAAATAGCGCATGCTTTGGAGGCACGTCTATAAATTGTGTCAAATGAAAATGAGACAACTTTACCGGAGGGGGGAGACAGGAAAGTGCTCTTTCAGGGCCCGACCCGGTGTGAATCTGCACAGAAACTTCACCATAACAGGTGCTTTCTGAAGCGCCTGGATAATTAAGCAGGAAAGACAATGAGATTTGTGCACTTTATTGTGAAAATGACTAGGAACTTAAAGGAGAAGTTCACTTTTAAAAAAACTTTTGCTGATAATTTACTCACCCCCATGTCATCCAAGATGTCCATGTCTTTCTTTCTTCAGTCGAAAAGAAATTAAGGTTTTTGATGAAAACATTCCAGGATTTTTTCACATATTATGGATTCCATTGGGACCCAAACGGTTCAAGGTCCAAATGACAGTTTCATTGCCGCTTCAAAGGGCTTTAAACGATACCAGACGATGAATAAGGGTCTTATCTAGCGAAACGATCGGTCATTTCAAAAATAAAATAAAAAGTTGACGTTTTATAAGCACAAATGTTCGGCTTGCTCTGTTCTGTGATGCGCGTTCGTGACGTCACGTAATACGCAATTACGTTGAAAAGGTCACGCTTGAAAAATTGAAGAAAATGTTCTTTTTGGCTTTTTAATATTAAAACACTCAGGATGCGCACACGAAATGGGCATTTTAAACGATAAACTGACACAAATACATTTGAAAATGTTTATATGGTCCTCCTTCCGCACATTTGTAAACACATCAAACTTGACCTTTTCAACGTAATTGCGTATTACGTGACGTCACGAACGCGCATCACAGAACAGAGCAAGGCGAACATTTGTGCTTATAAAACGTCAACTTTTTATTTTATTTTTGAAATGACCGATCGTTTCGCTAGATAAGACCCTTATTCATCGTCTGGTATCGTTTAAAGCCCTTTGAAGCGGCAATGAAACTGTCATTTGGACCTTGAACCGTTTGGGTCCCAATGGAATCCATAATATGTGGAAAAATCCTGGAATGTTTTCATCAAAAACCTTAATTTCTTTTCGACTGAAGAAAGAAAGACATGGACATCTTGGATGACATGGGGGTGAGTAAATTATCAGCAAAAGTTTTTTCAAAAGTGAACTTCTCCTTTAAACATAATGTCACGCAATGAAAGACATCGGCTAATCGAACCCAAAAAGACATGAATCTGCCGTCTGCCTGTGAAATATTGACATTCAAGGTTTTTTTCCCTCTAATCTTTTTAGTTCTGTTTCTTTAGTCAGAATCTGTGTCAATTTTTTCCTTTTCAGTTTGAATGTCATTAAAAATGACACAAAACAGCATTCCCAACTGATTTAATTTATACAGTGACATTTAACGGAATATTTGTTGGGAAATAATGTAGGGCAGGATTTTATGCACCAGGATTTGATTGGATTATGAAATATGTTAGGCTTTAACATTATTGGTAAATATTATTCATCCCCGCTCATGAGGCCTTGGTTACATCAGGTTATGAAAACCTTTTTTCTCACTAAAACATGCACAATAAGACCAAATATAATATTTAGACTTTAAATAATGCCATATCAATCTAACATTGTTCTCATGTTTATGAATAAGCTGTATTTAAGTGATTTCACTTTGTATTTTTTTCTTTAAAGTTTCTTTAATATTGTTCTTGTGCTTCAGACCCCTACTTTCCCCCGTGCAGTAAAGTAACAGAGTTTTATTTTCCCTATTTATAAAGTGCAACAGGAACTTGAGGTGAGACACACTCTAATGGGAATAAAGCTGAAACTGGATTTGAAACGAGAGATCTTTCACCTTTGCCTGCGAGGCTGTCTGAAAGTGAATAATGCCTATTTGATTTGTATCCTGTGACATGATAATATATAAACTCAACTTCGAAACACGAACACACGTTTTTGTTACAGACCTCAACCTGTATCCCAGACCTCAACCTAATTTATTACAGACCTCAACCTAATGTATTACTGATGCTAACAGAACAAATTAGCAACTGAAAGTTTTGTACAGCAACAAAACATACAGAAAGAACTTTGTTAATAAGCTCATTTATTTTTCAAACTTATGCACAATTTGATTCTATTTAGATTTTTTTTGTTGACCAATATGCAAATATTACACATATTAGTAACAGACAGTGCTGGGTAGTAACTGATTACATGTAATCTGGATTATGTAATTAGATTCCAAAAATTATACTTGAAATTAAATTATTTTAGATTTTAAATTAATAATCAGACTATAGTTAGATTTGTATTAATTCCATGATTACTTAATATTCTCAAAATTCATAATTTACTGATTCTCACAAATTATTATTTTTAAATCTTTTTAATGGTCATTTCTAAAATAGCATATTGCTTATGTATGTTCAGAAAGGCTTCCAGTTCTGTGGAATTACACAAGTCGGTGGCCACACAGCATAACAAATAAAAGATTAATTTTTTTAATGGTTTAATTAATTTCTACCTTTTCATCAATTTATGAACATCAACATCAGTTTGGGAAACGTCTCAGGTTACGACTGTAACCTATGTTCCCTGAGAACAGGGAACGAGACACTACGTCAGAATGACGCTATGGGGAACGCCTCAGGCGTGACAGGTGTCTGAAATAAATATCAACTCACGTCAATCATGTTGACCGGCGACAGCCCGTGAATCATCAGCTTGATTGATTAACGCGCGACCTGGATGTATAAAGGGGAGCCTTGCACACATGACAACATCCTATCGTCTGAAGGGACTGTTGCAGGCAGGCCCCGAGGCATGGCAGGAAGACGTAGTGTCTCGTTCCCTGTTCTCAGGGAACATAGGTTACAGTCGTAACCTGAGACGTTCCCTTTCGAAAGGGAACTCTACACTACGTCAGAATGACGCTATGGGGAACGATATACCAACGCCACCATGCTAAGGGGAGTGCATGCCCTCAGGTCTGGGCTGTCAGTGACAGCATTCCCTACGGTCATCGCCCAAGCTAAGGGATACCACAGAAAACCTCACAGTTTTAAGGGAAGGTTTACCTGGGCCAGCTCAAAGGCCTAGGACCACAATTCAAACTAGAAAGGGTCCCTTCTAGGGAATGTGGCTAGGGGACCCGAGGGAACCCCAGCCAGTCACTATTCAGGGGAACGTGCCACCTGAAATGCCACCAGGCAGGCCTGACCTGGTGTCACTACGTAAGACACTACAGTCTGGCCACTTCCTGTCTGTCCGAAGACAGAGCCTCTGGACACTTGCCTTAGAAAGGCATCCAACCCAAGGGACTGCGAAGCAGGCAGTGAACCACTCAGCCCGGATCTCAGAGACGGGAAATCCTGGAGAGTATGACTCAGCATAGTGCTTTACAACCCTTGCCAGCGAGGGGAGTTTCTCTACTCGATCCATGGATCTACCCAGTGTTTGTGTTTCAAAACACTGAGGAGGCCTGTGAGGGCCTAAAGGGAGCTTACCTCCAGGAAGGCCTGGTAGGACCTCTAACCTGGCGACCACAACATGGGGGAGCTTGTATTCAATCACAATATGTGGGAGCTTACCTTCAGGAAGGCCGGTGAGGCCTCTGACCTGGCGACCACAGCATGTGGGAGCTCATATCAGGAAGGCCGGTGAGGCCTCTAACCTGGCGACCACAGCATGTGGGAGCTCCTATCAGGAAGGCCGGTGAGGCCTCTAACCTGGCGACCACAGCATGTGGGAGCTCCTATCAGGAAGGCCGGTGAGGCCTGTAACCTGGGGACCACAACCTGTGGGAGCTTATTTTCAGAAAGGGAATTAAGCGTACAGCGCACAACCCTTACCATAATAAGGATTATAGAAAGTACATGAAAGAAAGTGCATGTACTTAGCCATTCTGAATCCAAGAAGGCCTGATGAGGCCTGTAACCTGGCGACCACAGCATGTGGGAGCTCATACTCGGGAAGGCCGGTGAGGCCTGTAACACGGTGACCACAGTGTGTGGGAGCTCATCAGAGTGTGGAAGTTAGCTAGAGAAAGGCGTCTGTCGTAATATACGTGACGACAGGACGCAATTAGAGTGGGACCCGAGGTGAAAACCAGGGTCTGAGCCACATAGGAAGGGACCAAAGCGTACAGCGCATGACCCTTACCATAAAATGGATTTTAGAAAGTACACAGGACGTTAGTCGTGTGACTTACCATAAGCATGGGTCTAAGAAAAATAGATGAAGTAAAAGGTGCATGTACTTCATCACTCCATATTCAGGAAGGCCTAGTGAGGCCTATAACCTGACGACCACCGTAAGTGGGAGCTCATTCTCAGGAAGGCCCCTGAGGCCTGTGACCTGACGACCACAGACTGTGGGAGCTCGTATCCAGGAAGGCCGGTGAGGCCTGTAACCTGGCAACCACAGCATGTGGGAACCCATGATCAGGAAGGCCAGATGAGGCCTATAACCTGATGGACACAATGCATGGGAGCTCACATTCAGGAAGGCCTGATGAGGCCTGCAACCTGACATGTGGAAGCTCACAACCAGTGAGGCCTAAACCCTAGCGACCACAATGAGTGGGAGTTCACATTCAGGAAGGCCTGGAGAGGCCTGTAACCTGACATGTGAAAACTCATAACCAGGAAGGCCTTTAGGAAGCCTGAAGCCTGGCGACCACAGTATGTGGGAGCTCATACTCAGGAAGGCCTATGAGGCCTGAAACCTGGTGACCACAGTAAGTGGGAACTCACATTCAAGAAGGCCGGATGAGGCCTATAACCTGACATGAGGAAGCTCATAACTAGGAAGACCTGCGACCACGGTGTGTGGGAGCTCATACTCAGGAAGGCCTGTGAGGCCTAAAACCTGGCGACCACAGTAAGTGGGAGCTTGTTTACAGGAAGGCCGGAGAGGCCTGTAACCTGACAGCCACACAATGTGGGGCTACCTTCAGAAAGGCCTAACAAGGCCTGTAACCACAGAATGTGGGAGATAGCTTAAAAGGGAGGCGTCTGTCGTAAAACATAGTGACAACAAGACGCATTTAGAGTGGGACTCGAGGTGAAGAACCGGAGTCTGAGCCACGTAAAAAAGGGAATGAAGCGGAAGCGCATTACCCTTACCATAAATATGGATTTTAGAAAGTAAACAAAACGAAAGTGCGTGTACTTATGCCAGTCCGAATCCAGGAAGGCCTGGTGAGGCCTGTAACCTGGCAACCACAGCATGTGGGAACCCATGATCAGGAAGGCCAGATGAGGCCTATAACCTGATGGACAATGCGTGGGAGCTCACATTCAGGAAGGCCTGATGAGGCCTGCAACCTGACATGTGGAAGCTCACAACCAGTGAGGCCTAAACCCTAGCGACCACAGTGTGTGGGAGTTCACATTCAGGAAGGCCTGGAGAGGCCTGTAACCTGACATGTGAAAACTCATAACCAGGAAGGCCTTTAGGAAGCCTGAAGCCTGGTGACCACTGAATGTGGGAGCTTAACACTCAGGAAGGCCTGTGAGGCCTGAAACCTGGCGACCACAGTATGTGGGAGCTCATACTCAGGAAGGCCTGTGAGGCCTGTAACCTGGTGACCACAGTATGTGGGAGCTCATACTCAGGAAGGCCTATGAGGCCTGAAACCTGGTGACCACAGTAAGTGGGAACTCACATTCAAGAAGGCCGGATGAGGCCTATAACCTGACATGAGGAAGCTCATAACTAGGAAGACCTGCGACCACGGTGTGTGGGAGCTCATACTCAGGAAGGCCGGGTGAGGCCTGTAACCTGGCGGCCACAGTATGTGGAAGCTCACATTCAGGAAGGCCAGGTGAGGCCTGTAACCAGACATGTAGAAGCCCATCACCAGGAAGGCCTGGCGAGGCCTGTAACCTGGCGACCACCGTGTGTGGGAGCTCATATTCAGGAAGGCCGGTGAGGCCTGTAACCTGGTGACCACAGTATGCGGGAACTCACATTCAGTAAGGCCAGATGAGGCCTGTAACCTGATGACCACAGTATGTGGAAGCTCACATTCAAGAAGGCCGGTGAGGCCTGTAACCTGACATGTGGAAGCTCATAACCAGGAAGGTCTGGTGAGGCCTATACCCTGGCGACTACAGTATGTGGGAGCTCATATTCAACCACAGTATGTGGGAGCTCATATTCAACCACAGAATGTGGGAGCTCATATTCAACCACAGTATGTGGGAGCTCATATTCAGGAAGGCCTGGTGAGGCCTCTGACCTGATAACCACAGTATGTGGGAGCTCATACTCAGGAAGGCCTAGTGAGGCCTATGACCTGATAACCACAGTATGTGGGAGCTCATATTCAAGAAGGCCTGGTGAGGCCTATAACTTGATAACCACAGTATGTGGGAGCTCATTCAACCACAGTATGTGGGAGCTCATACTCAGGAAGGCCTAGTGAGGCCTATGACCTGATAACCACAGTATGTGGGAGCTCATATTCAAGAAGGCCTGGTGAGGCCTATAACTTGATAACCACAGTATGTGGGAGCTCATTCAACCACAGTATGTGGGAGCTCATACTCAGGAAGGCCTAGTGAGGCCTATGACCTGATAACCACAGTATGTGGGAGCTCATATTCAAGAAGGCCTGGTGAGGCCTATAACTTGATAACCACAGTATGTGGGAGCTCATTCAACCACAGTACGTGGGAGCTCATACTCAGGAAGGCCTAGTGAGGCCTATGACCTGATAACCACATTATATGGGAGCTATATTCAAGAAGGCCTGGAGAGGCCTATAACTTGATAACCACAGTATGTGGGAGCTCATATTCAGGAAGGCCTAGTGAGGCCTATAACCTGATAACCATAATATGTGGGAGCTCATTCAACCATAGTATGTGGAAGCTCATATTCAGGAAGGCCTAGTGAGGCCTATAACCTGATAACCACATTACTCCTTGACAGTCAATTCCTGGGAGCTCACCTCAGGGAGGCCCAAGCGCTGTCCGGTTGCAAAATGGGGACTGTCTGGTCAAGGAGGCCTGATAAGACCTACTACCTGACCATCGAAGAAATCTTTAGATTTACTCTCTTACCCACAACATTTTGCCCCAGACTCTAAAAAAGGAGACGTGGTCTGAAAAGAAACAGAAATATGTTAATTTCATATTTTACAAAAAGACCAGAATTACACCTGCTCTTTTTGTTCACTGCTCATCATTTTAATTCCTCAATTAAAATGCAGCCAAAAACACTGGATAACGCGATCTGGATGATAGGCTGAATTACTAAATATCTAACTTCTTAAAAGTCAGATAATATTCCATCATTTTAATTCATAGAATTAAATGCAGCCATAATCACCAGACAATACTGTTTTAACATGTATACGTTCTCGTAGTCTACACACTGCCTCGGCAAGCGCGAGAAACGAGCCGTTAAAATATATTTGGCTTTCATCCCTCGAGAAGAAAGTCAACAGGTGCGAGGTTGAAACATCCGACAGCGCACGGATTATTATTATTATTATTTTTTCTCTCACGCGCGCCGAGATATTTCTTAATGAACACTGCCAGCACCCTCAGGAACTGACTGTGAACGCCTCGTACCCAAACAGTATTGTTTCACAGATCGCGCGCACCAAGGGGCTCAGATGCTGAACCCTCCTCCCTCGAGAAAAGGGTCCGACGAGAGCGGAGCATCTTTAAATGAAAAACGCTCACAGTTTGCACAAGAGGCTCTCTCGAGAGCCTCCCGCGCGCTTCAGCGATATTCTCAAAACAGACAAACAGTCCCTGAAGACGAAAAGATGTTGTCATGTGTGCAAGGCTCCCCTTTATACATCCAGGTCGCGCGTTAATCAATCAAGCTGATGATTCACGGGCTGTCGCCGGTCAACATGATTGACGTGAGTTGATATTTATTTCAGACACCTGTCACGCCTGAGGCGTTCCCCATAGCGTCATTCTGACGTAGTGTAGAGTTCCCTTTCGAAAGGGAACCCTGATTTAATGTAATGTTTAATGCACTTAATTTTGTTGTTACTTTTTCAAAGTTTTTTTCTCTCTTTGTGCTTTTATATATTGCATCCTACTCAAATCTATGTGATAAACAAGTAAAGGCTAAAAGTAATCTAAAAGTAATCCAAAAGTAGTCAGATTATATTACCTAAAATGTGTAATGTAATAGATTACATTACTAATTACAGTTTTCATCATTTAATTTGTATTCAGTAATGGACTACAATTTGTAAGTAATCTACCAACTGGTAACAGATTAACTGTCAATTAATAAAATAAACTTTCAACTTTGTCTACCTTTTTTAGTACCATCACCCACCTCTTGCTCTCTCTCTTCTGAACCAAGTGTTTCTCCAAGCGTGTGTATCAGTGTGTGTGTGATGAGCTCATTAAAGTTGGGCCTAATCCATTAGAGAGGCAGATTACACATCACAAACACACACTCGCTCTCCCGTCACTGCATAATTACACATATGAAAGCAATAAACAGCTGCAATAAGCTGCCTCCGGTCATTATGATAGTGACGATAAAAAGTGAACATTTATTTGACAACACGGGGAAAGAGAGAGACAGACGTAGAGAAAAAGAAAGAATATGTCCCTCTTATTACATTACACCTCCTCCCGCTCTCTCAGTAATGCAAAGCTTTGCGGTGTGTAGCGTAAAGCCTTGGTTGCAAATAAATCCTGCATTCTCTCAGAGAAGAAAACATAAATCACAGCACAACACCCCCTGCCTTCCTTGTATTTGCTTTTACTTATCTAATGAATAAAAAATGAAAAACAAGCCCAAAAACTGTCAAATTGGGGACTCTCTCTCTATCCTCCTCCTCCTCTTTTTGCATTTCCCACTTTCTTTTTGTCCTCTCACTACCAAGACACAAAAGTGAAGCCCTAAGTGTACATGCATAATTGCCTAGGGATTATTTATGAGCTTCATACTACTAGGCCACTTGTGGTGTCTTGCTTTTTATATACTCTTTTCTTTCTCTTTCTAAATGCCCTTTGACTCTTTTCTGCAACCTTCTTCAAAATGAAATCAAATGCACAGTTAGACTGGTGGGCCATTTCCTTTTTTCTAAGTAAAACAACATTTTAAATAATAAGTAATAAATTAAAAATAAAATAAAATTTGCAGTGTAGAAGTCATGTGACGAGTCAATAAAATAAAAAAATACATAAAAAAATTAAATGTCCAATGTAGGAGTCATGTGAAGAGTCAATAAATTAAAAATAAATAAAAATAGCGAAGTAGAAGTCATGTAAAAAAAAAAAAAAAAAAAAAAAAAAAAATTCAGAAGCCAGATAAATATAATAGATGCAAATAAAAAAAATAAAAATAAAAAAAAGCATTTTTTTGACACAGGCAAAACGTCAAAAATGTATTTTATATTAAAAAAATGTGGGGACGAGTCTGATACTGGCTTGCTATTGTGACTAAGTGAAACTGACTAACCACTTAAAACCAGTGACTTGCTCACTTCTGCCATTAGACATAAATGGGTCAAAAGTGAATCATGTGACCCATCAAACCTTGCTGTAAAGGAATAAGAGAGGTTGGGATGGAGTGAAAGCCACCATCTGACCTTGTATTCTCTTTCCAGTGTTGAAAAAGTCAAACGGGTGGAGGATGGGTGGAAACAGAGTTGTAGAAAAGAAAGAATGGGGAAGTGAGAGAATCGCGGCACAACTACTGCAAACACGACGGAAGACCACAGTCTTATAGAAAGTTGTCAGGACATCACAAGCCACCTCTTCTCTCCTCGTACCATGTGTGACGCATAAGCATTTTTCTGAGAGAGAGAGAGAGAGAGAGAGAGAGAGAGAGAGGCCACAGCAAACCCAGTCCTAGGGGACTATTTAGCGCTCCTACAGCAGTAAGCAATCATTACAGCAAAGAACTGCCTCGCTTTAAATGGAGTTAAACACACAGACTGGAGCAGATCATCACCCACACCAACACATACACACAACACAATACATGCCCTTTCAATATTCTGACATGTCCAGGCATGAACACACACACACACACACACACTGGAGGGTCTTACCATCATCAGACACCCAGTAACTTGATTAAAAGGATATTTAACCCAGAAATGAAAAATCTGTCATTATTTACCTGTATGACTTTTTATCTTGTTTGGAACACAGAAGACTGTAATGGTTCATGCTTTCTATTTAATTCATGTAATGTTAGCTTCAAAAAGGGACACAAAAGCATCATAAAATGACAAAAGCATACATATGATCACATATACCAATTCATTAGAAAGATGATTTGAATTGGACATTATTACAACTCTCATAATGTGCCAAGGAAAGCTGGGTTTCAATGAACTTGATTCATGGCTTATTTTTTGTTTTATTTTCTCTGAGTTGTGAGCTTGCACTCTGAATTAAATACGATGAGAGAAAGTTTGAGCAATGAGCATCACAAAATAACAGAAAAACAATAAACCAAAACCCCATCTTTCTTTTTTATTGTTCTCGCTGGCTGCAGATAACAACAAACTTTCTAATTCATGAGCAAATGACTCCTATGAGCATTTTTTGTTTTGTTTTTAGGAATCACTCACAGAGTAATAATAAAAAACTTTGAACTGAAAAACTCTGAAAAAATACATAAGTTTTTGAAAAGACCAAAAAAAAAACTTTAATTCAGCAAGGATGTATTAAATTGATCAAAAAGTGACAGTAAAGGCATTTACAATGTTACAAAACTTTCTATTCATCAAAGAATCCTGAAAAAATGTATAATGGTTTCCACAAAAATATTAAGCTGCACAACTGTCTTCAAAACTGACATAGGATCATGTGACACTCAACTAATGATGCAGAAAATTCAGCTTTGCATCACAGGAATAAATTACATTCTAAACTATATTGCAATAGAAAAAAGTTATTTTGAATTGTAATAATATTTCAAAAATTTACTGTTTTCACTCTATTTTTGATAGAGCATAAGATAATTATAAAAAAATAAAAAATAAATAAAAAAACCTTACCAACCCTAAACTTTTAAACCACAGGTAGCCTATTTCATTACATTAGAGTAGTTACTTGAAAGTGACAGATTCGAAAGCAAATTCTGGCTGCAAAGACAGATCGCACCAGCCGTGTATATGTGTGTGTGTGTGTGGCGGCTGACTGACGTCACATGCTCACTCTCGGAATCTCAGACTCCATCTGTGCTCATTAGAATAGACTCTTGTGCAGATGTGCCCCCATCCGCTCCCTAACAATAAACTCAATAAACTCACATGTACATTATTAGACTATTGCTTTCCAATGAATGCACTTGCTATCTCTTTCTCTCGCTGAATCAGTCAAGCACCCACCGGCTCCTCTAAACACACACACACACACACACACACACACACACAGCTGTCACTCATGTGACTAACACCAGAGTGGCGACATTCGCAGGAAAAGGTCAGCAAAGCCCTTCATGATGAGTGCAGAGACCAGCCCGGGTTATTTTGATTCAGTCTCGGAGGGTTTGCGACATCCATCCTCTTCCCATGATCACAGATGTTAGCATGTGTGTACACCTAGCGAAGCTAATCTTATTAGCACCTCGGAGGATTCTCGGTAGCGAAGGCGACAACCTCTAAGGCTTTAAGTGTGACAGCTGGAAGACCTGCCAAAAGTGAAGTGAAACGGATAGATTCCCAATTTAATCCTCTGCATTGATTAAAACCTTTTCAAATCAGCACCAGACCCAAATCCCTCGGAGAACCAGGAACCAGAAATGTTTCAGTTACAATCAGGGACAAGAGAACTGTGGGAGATGGGAATTATAGTGTGGTACTGATTTAAAGACAATGCCATTAAAACACAATGTGCCAAAGTTTGATGAAAGTCCAGCAGCGGCAATAAACTGCCTTTGCATGAGCCTTTGGCTGAACAAGACAACTGTCTGCTTAGTAATGTGCTCCAAGGGCATTGTATGAGGTAGTTAAACTATATAATCACCTAAACTAGATAAATGTCACAGCAATTACAGAAACACGCTGATGTTAATGCTAAATTTACTGATCTTCTGATGCCAATTATCGTTTGGGGTTAGTACTTGTTTTTTTTTAAAGAAATTAATACTTTTATTCAGCAAGAATGCCTTCAGTTGAAATGGTTTCTATTTTTCTGCGACGTCACGGCTGGAACGACAAACACAAAGTGTGGCAATGATAATCTCAGGTACTGTTTATGTGCTTAAATTTTTTTTTTTGAATTTGATTATGTAGCCTAATTATCCATTTTCTTGCGATTGCCGTCAAGATTACTCTCTGGTGCTGTGCACTTGCCGCGAGACTCCGCCCACACGCTGTTCTGATTGGCTGTGGGTTTTGACTGATTTCGACGCATCTTGCAGTCATGTCGCGTGGACAGGCAAATTATTTGTCACTGGAATCTTATCGCATCGCGTCTGGTTAGGACACAGTGTTAGAGTTATTTCTGAAGGATCATGTGACACTGAAGACTGGAGTAATGATGCTGAAAACAAAACTTTGATCACAGAAATACATACAAATTTAAATATAATCAAATAGAAAACGGTAATTTTCACAGTATTACTTTTTACTGTATTTTTTTTTATCAAATAAAGGCAGCCTTAGTGAGCAGAAGAAATTTTTAACATGATGATTTGGTGTTCAAGAAACATTTCTTAACGTCATCAATGTTGAAAACAGTTGTGCTGCTTAATATTTTAGCGGAAACCATGAAACATTTTTGAGGCGGCTTTGATGGATAGAAAGTTCCAAAGAACAGCATTTATTTGAAATATAAATCTTTTGTAACATTATAAATGTCTTTACTGTCACTTTTGATCAACTGAATGCATCCCTGCTGAAAAAAAGTATTAATTAATAACAAAACAAAACTGCCCCCAAAACCTCAGGGTAAAACCTTGTTTTACACGGTCTAAAGGCTTTCTGTTTAATTTGGTGGTTCAAGCGGCAATGTGGACCAGAAGAGAGACTCCACACACACACACACACGAAAGAAATATGGAGTAAAAAAACTCATTCACCCTCAGAGTGGCAAGGACAGCAGAGAGCAGCAGTCACTTCAAGCACTTTCTAAAGCATAATGGTTCCTGTCTCGGCAGACCCCCTGCCACCCCTCCAAACGACCTGCCCCCTCCCACAGCACCCCCTATGCCCCTGCCAGCCAGTCTGCAGCATTTTAGAACAATGATTAAAATCTTTAATAATTTAAAACACGCTCCTCAAAGAGGGAGGGGTGACGAGAGAGAATAAGAAAGAAAGAAAAAGAGGGATGGTGACGGCTGAGAGGA
Source organism: Leuciscus leuciscus (assembly GCF_965113295.1). Taxonomy (NCBI): domain Eukaryota; kingdom Metazoa; phylum Chordata; class Actinopteri; order Cypriniformes; family Leuciscidae; genus Leuciscus; species Leuciscus leuciscus. The sequence continues at coordinate 29,460,606 of NC_138740.1, read as the reverse complement.
AACACTGTTTCATATTTCCGCTCTTTGAAGAGAAATGAAATCGTGTCCTCTCCCCATGGGGCGTAAGAGCAACACAGGAGCTCCTCTTTCTCCTTAATTTACTCCCTTTCATTTGTAGACACCCTCTGCGCAGTCGGGATAGCAGCCAAGACCGCCAGCCCCGGTCCCCGTGCAGCAGGGACATCGCTTTCATTATTAATGCTCACAAATTTCACCCAAATTGTGTCCGTGAATTTCTAATGAAGGCCTGGGTCAGAACTCAGAGTGGGGGGATGGAGATGGGGCGGAAATCTCACAAGCTAGTTTTAATTGTCAGGACAAAGAACATTTGCACTCGACAAAGGACCGCAGTTGTGTGCAAATGGCAGAATCTCAAGTACACTGGCTTTGAAAATTGGAGGACGTTCCAGAAAGTTCTAACGGTTGGCCTGGCAACAAAAACACTAAATATTATGTTTTAACATGACACCGTTCTTGATAAAAGGTATGATACAAATAATTTGCACTGAATGTACCAAACAAATTATGAATAATAAATACTATGGACTCTTGCCATGAAAAAGCAAGACTTTAATGACTTTCAAAGCACACTTCAAGCGGTCCACTCAGACTAAACTCTTAGAGGCTATGGGACTCAATTCAGGAAACAAATTATTATAAACAATTCAAAAAAACATTCTTACATAAATGATCACATTCAGTTTATGTAAGAATGGTTTTAGGAACAATTATATATACACAAAAAAAATACAATGAAGTACTGCACCAGTTTATGGACTTAGTATAGTTGTTGGCATGAACAAAATATGGACTGACATCAGTAAGAATGTGTTAAAAAATATACCAATTAGTTATGTTTTGCATTGGATGCCATACAGTAGTTTTCCAGCTAAATTAAAGGGGAACTATGCAGTTTTTTTTTAGCTTGATTTACCTTAACTGAACAGCTTCGGAGTTATTGGAATGGTTATATGATTTTTTTGGGGTTGAATGGTGGCCGTCTCGCTTTATATAGCGCATGTGAGCGGAAAAACCACCCTTGCAACTTTGGGCCGGCGGGCAAAGTATCGCGTGTTATCAGGTCTCGCGATGTAACGAATTGCTTTACGACACTGCACACATACATTTTTATGCTAGCCTTCTGTGTATCATACATACCTCAGTGGACATGGCTCCGTGCATTCGCCGGCTTCTTTGAAAACAAATGCACATGACCAGAGTTTGAAGATGGGAGGGGAGAGAGTCGCCAACAAGTTTTTATGACAGTGTTGTCAAATATCTATTCCGAAGCTGTAGGGGGAGCTCTATAGAGAAACCCGCGAGCAAAAAGCCAAAACTGCATAGCGCCGCTTTAATTTATGGGGTAGTATTATAGCTGTATAATTTCCAACAAATTTTCTTTTTGTGCAGAAAAACAGTCAACAATTTGTTTTTAAACAACAACAAAAACCCTTAACATTATATGAAAATATAAATATTTATAGCAAATCTAAATAAAAATAAATAAAATGACTTTTATTTCATAAATAAATGAATCCAAACCACCCCTAAACCTCATGTTTTTTTGGCTGGTGAATTGTTCCTAAAACCACTCTTATGTAAATGGAGTGTGGTAATTTAGCAAAACAAATGAACAAACTGGGTAACAAGATTCATGTTTCATAAATGAGGCCCATAGCCTCTTTCTGAGAGTTTAATTTGAGCAGACATCTGTGGGTACCACTTGAAACATTTGCTAATTTCATTTTTCTTTTCATAGGCTTTTTTTGTTTTGTTTTTACATTTATTTACCACTACGTATATTAAATATCTTCAGTAAAAACTCCTATAATTATATATATATATATATATATATATATAAATTGAACGAATAAATGAAGTACGCACACACATTTTATATATATATATATAAAATGTGTGTGCGTACTTCATTTATTCTTTCAATTTATACAGACTTTGATCTTCTCATGTTTCATGAGCAAGTCATAACTAAGAACATCATACTAACATACTACTCTCACTTTTTGCAGGATAGTATGCATGGAATACACAGAGAACAAACTACATTTGCCAAAGTTTCCCACAATGCAATGTGCTCAAACGGACCTTTCTAGTGTGACGCATAAACTGGAAGTAATAATAGCAGCGATTCTAGTGACTGACTTTGGAATAGCATACTAGTCTTACTATTTGCCATTAGTTTATATTATTCTATGGCAGAAATATTAAGAGTAATATGCTAGTATGCTATTCCAAATCCAGCCTAAATCTCAAATTTGACTCATTGTTGGATCTGACTCATGCCAAATCTATAGAATATAGTGCATACTGGACAGTTTTCAGTAAGTATGCTAGTATTCCATCCGAACACAGCCATTGTTTGATAACTGACTGCTGGCTCACCAACCTTTTTCATAACCTGAAGAAACCGTCCTGATGCGGCGTATCTCTCTCTGAGGTTCCTCTCTCTTTCTCTCGGCAGCCCTGGAGCTCAGTGTGGCCCAGGGGAGGATTGGACTGTCTGTCACAACCAGAAAAAGTCCTGCCTGGCTCTCCCTGCAGAGACCTGGCAAACCACTTACACGGCCAAACAAAAATCAATAGCTTAATGATCCAAAACTGGTAATAGAAAGAGAGAAAATTCCCACACACCCTCTAAAACAATAAAATGTCTTTTGGCAAGCGCAACTCTTTCCTGTTTCTCAGTGTGTGCACACATGTGCGTGCGCTCACGTAGCTTAACGTATTGATTTACTGATTCCCCCGTTTTTGTCCAGTTTTCTTCTCTATCCCCAATGAAGTATATGCTACTGCAAAGACTCCGGAGACTGTTAGACTGTAGTGGGACTCTGAGAGCAAAAAAAAAAAAAAAGCTTGTGTCTGCAAGAGCTTTCCTCAGCTTATATCATATGGATTTATTAGCACGGGTCACGACCAAATCAAAACCTTGACCCATCTGCTCACTACAATTTATAAGCATCTAACAGCAGCTAGTGACGGTTTGGCAGAGGATACGCGGTTCTTTCCGGGCCCGGGCTCCGGTGAATGCCCGTCCTCCGTGGGTAATTTAGCGATTAGAGGACAGCTCATACTTAACGATTTATCCCGGGCCAGGCTCTTGTAAAAGATCACAGGGATCTAGTTGTTAGCTTCTGAAAGAGGGCGTACAGGGCCACCGTACTGCACTGCAGTGGGCTGATATAAAACACTGGGACGCCACATGTCATCAGCAGGACGGGCCTTGAACCGGCCGTAAAGATGATAAGGCTGTTTAGAAACATGACGTAATGGAAGGGATGACAAAATGGGGTCGCATATACAGATTTGTGACCACCACATGCAGGCAGAGTTATCATTCTCTCTAGCAAAGTGCATGTGAAATCTACCCTCAAGAAATGAGCTCATCTTTTATATTTTTTGATCTTTCCTCCAAATGAATTCTGGGAAATTTGGAATTTGCTTTGGAATATAGAAAATGTATTTAATATGATATAATATAATATAATATAGACAATTGGGGCTTATATATAAATATGAATATATTATACAACACAATATAATATATTATATTGTATTATATAACATTAATGTATAATATATAACGTTATATATATATATATATATATATATATATATAAAACTGTAATACTTTTATCGAACTCATGTACAGATATATCATATATTAACAAATGTAATATTTTAATTCTCTCTCTCTCTCTCTCTCTCTCTCTATATATATATATATATATATACTGTATATTGTACATATATTTCTTATTCATAAAAAATATTCCCAGCTGTACAAAATAGATCACATGATCAATGTCGAAAATTTGTTATTTAATTAGTGACTTAAAAATATATATTTTTCTCACTTTACATTATAATTATAACATTATAATATACATTATCATTTTCTTTCCTTTTGAATTGTAATAGGCCAATTTGAAAACTTTCAGGGTTAAACAGAATTTTGCTTTGGAAAATTGGATTGGAATCCTATATTTTCAGTGTGGACTTTTGCACCCCACATTTATATACATATATGTGCACATACACATATAAACATAAACAAATGTCTAAAAACTATTTGAAAAAATAATTCACCCATGACAGAAAATGAAAAGTCAGAGAGTGCAGAAGAACGAGTCCACAATGTGAGTAGGGTTGTCATGACGACTTGTTATCCCGAGCGCTCCTCGAGGCAGCTGGGAAATCAGGAGGGGAGGGCTACGGGGACCGAGGCTATTCTTAAACACACAGCAACAGGCAAATGCAATTACAGGCACAGGGAGACAGTGGCCTAATCAAATCAGCAGGGAGGGCAGGCGAGGAGAGCTTGGTGCTGTCGGATGCCTGTAGCTCACGCCTGGAAAAGCTCACCCAGATGCAGACCTCTGCTCTCCAAATGGGGGGTGACATGGTGTGGTGCCCACATACACAGCGGGCTGCTGGTCCACACGTACACACAAACACAAACCCACAAACCAGCTGTAAGAGGCCAAAAGGTTTTTTACAGGTATCAAACCTCCAATGCCTCGAATATATATACACAATAGTTAGTTGTGGTCCTCGAATCTGATTGGTGCAATATCGCACTCCTGGAAGGTCTCTCATCCAGTCTCAGGACTTGGACTGTTCACTGTTTGTATCACTCCGCTTGTCTCTGCGCGTTCTAGACAGGCAACATTTCTCCCAGCGAAACCGCAATGGACCTTAGTCACGGTAGCGTCACATTTCATTTTTGACAGGAATGAAAACGAGGATGTGAGGGATACAGAATACAGTGCGTTCAATGGATTGTACTGTTGTTTAACAACAATCCGATTGTTCAGCTGACGAAACGTCTTTCTGAAACAAAAAACTTTCAGTAGACAAAAACACCATAAATCATTTTTAAAAGTTGTGAAAATTATATGATCTAAGACCTTTATACAGTGTGCCATTGTAAAGAGTGTACGTCTATCCCTCACAGCCTCGTTTTCATCTACATCAAAATCAATAAGGTGTCTAACTATGGCGGAGGAGAAAATCCACAATAATTTTCAAATACTGCTGAGCTTTTCAGACAAGAATTTACTTATAAAGATAACGCCTAGTGAAGAACTGCTTTTTCTTCAGCACACATAGACATGGCAAACTGATTTGTTTTCACCAATTTATGACTTGACCTAGAGAATGAAAGCTATATCAAAGAAAGGTAATTGCACATGCTCGCTCTCTTTCATAATACTACAATACTGAAATACACTAATAACTTCACTGAAGCAGCCCAAGCCACCATTGCTAGTTCCAAAGTGATGTTTTGGAATTAGTACCGGAAGCTTGTGTGCAAGCAATTAAGTTTTTTTTTCTTTCTTCATTTTGCTTTGCACTACTCTCATTTTGCACTGTTTAATTGCACACAGCAACACTGAAAATTATATTTGACATGCCGGTCCCATAAAACTGAACTCCCCATTAACAGGTGTGGCAAAAAGATCATTTTGGACCCTGTTCCAGAGCCTCTAAATTGCCTGTACAAGCCTTGCGGCCATTCAGGTGCCTTTATAGCCCACACTTTAAAATGTTGAATTGACCTTTTGGCCTGTACTGCAAAACAAGAAATGTTAGGTTTTGCTCAAATAGGTTAGAGAAAACAGTAACCTTTGCTCATAGCTCTCTAAATGCACTTTCAATGTACTTTCTAAACGTGTTTCTTGCCGTTGTGTGCTTTGTGCTGATAAAGGCCAGGCAAGCACTCAACTTGAGTCGACCTCTGTGAGTCACTGCAATCATTTCTCATAATGCATCTTGATAACGTCAACTAATCAAGTATAATGGTGCGCTGCGCCTTACCAGACGCCTACCTTGTGCTCTCCAGGGCTGGAGAACATCCTTTAACCTTCTTTACTTAGCATGACTGCGTAATAGACTCCTAACTCAGTCCACCGCGAGTGCTTTGGCCCCGTCATCCGCAGAAGGCCCAAGTGTGAGAAGCCTGCTGTAGTCAGGTCTGTCTGCTTTCCCCTTTGCGTTAATGAGCAGGGTAATTACTGATGGCCTAACCCTGGCCGAGGGAGCAGGCCTGGATATGTATAGAACCACACACACACACACACACCTTTAATTAAAAATACCTCTCAGGGACCAGAAGAGAGACAGATAAAGAGGAAGTGAAAGTACAAAAAAAAAAGAAACAAAAAAAGAAGGAACTACATACAGACTCACGCTGATTACTTTTTGCACATACGCTGTGGGCTGGGCAATATATTTCGAAAATAATATCTCAATATTTCTCATCTTTTTTATTATTTTTTTTTTTTTTTATACAGTAGAATATTTTGTTTTTAATATTAACATTTTAATATGCTCTGAAAATGTTAAAAGGTCATTTTCTTTTTAAATAAAGGACATAACTCTTTCCAAAACAGCAATTAATCAAACAGAAATTTGCCAAATGCATTTTATCATGTAAATGATTCAATATACACATATATATATGTGTGTGTGTGTTTATTTGTAAATATTGTATATATTAGGGGTGTAGCAATATATCGTGTCACAATATGTCGCAAAACAAAAATGCAACAATATGTATCGTGGATAATTCACCCAAAATAAAAATTACCCTGTGAGAAAAAATTCAAGTTTTCAGAGTATACAATATATAATGTTGAATATAATGTTGAATAATGGGGAATATTAGTGGGTCCTGATAATGCCAAATGTCTTATGTTACCAGTAAAAAGTGGCCTACATTATTTTAAATATATCTAGCCAGTGACAGAGTGCAAGCATATTCGTCTAAAATAATCCTGTATTTTCAGGTTCAGGTTCAGGTTCAGAATCATGAATATTTTTATTCTGGAGTGACACCGAATATGCTTGCACTCTGTCACTGGCTAGATATATTTAAAATAATATAGGCCACTTTTTATATATTGTAGTTTAATGTAGTACTGACTCTGAAAACTTGAATTTTTGTCATTGTCCAAGCCTATTCATTTACACCCACAATGTTATATCAAATTTAGCATTTAATCAACAGTATATTTTTTCTTAACCTTTTATCATTTGTCTTGGAGTATCGCAATAATATCGTATCGTGAGTTCAGTATCGTGATATGTATCGAATCGTGAAATTAGGGTATCGTTACACCACTAGTATATATTACTTAATGTACATTTATAATAATACATTATATAATAGTATTATAATATTTTAAATTACATATATTAAACATTTATATAACATTTATTATTCAATATAGTTAAGATATTCAAAATATTGAATATATCACCCATCCCCAACTGTGTCTCCTGTGAATACAAAACCCTCTAAAATCTTGTAGTGTTTTTTCTGTTTGCACTGATATCTGGGGGTGTATATGACAGAAAGGATCAAAACATTCCCCCCCGAGCAAACCGGCTCAGCTGACGGGAACGCAGTCAAACTTTTACTCTCTCTATGATTAAAACATGGCCGCCCCTGTTCGCTCACCCCTCCCGTTATTAATGAGTGAAGTGCTGTGGAACGCACTGGCCTGTGAACACTCGTCCACATCAGAGCCCTGATACATCAGAACACTTCAAACACCACAATCCACAATTAACTGACAAGAGCTGGCAATTAGTACGGAGCACAGCAACCCGCATATGCAGTCTCAGCAGCAGGAACAAGGACCGGCTCCTCAGAGAGGCCACCACGTGTTGTGCTGCTACTTGTTAAGCTAGGGCAGTTTCACAGCTTCGGTAAATCAGAGCCAGAATGCAACGAAGAGCAAAATAACACTGCATTGAGGAGAAAAATGTAGGGTTTTCTTTGTACCCTGCTCCTTTCAGTGCATTTCAGGGCTTTAGACATCATCTCTACAATGAGCAAACGGCACAAATGTGATATGAAATACAGAAAGCCCACGGCATTCAGTCAGCACTAGTTGCATCCATTAGAGTGAAATGCACTTAGACATAATTAGAAAAAAATCAAATATCCGAACTGTCCTTACTCCGACCTCATGGAAAGTTTGCTTGAGATCATAAATTCCAATCAAGGGATTTATAGGACACTCGATAGTTTGATGTGTATAATTCATTACTCAGCTTATTCTAAAACACGAGGTTGCCAAAACACTTCCGCTGTAGGACAAATAAAAAAGAGCATCTGTTTTCTTAATAATCCATAGATGAATGTGAATGAATTTCAAGGGCCTGAATTTGCCCATATTGGTTGAATGGAAATAAGCCTGCAAAGTAAATATCCCATCCTATGTTAAAAAGATAATTCAAAACAAAAATAAATTCTGTCTAACCCTTTTGTTGTTCCAGACTTGCATGACTATTTAAAAAATTTTTTGCGGTGGAACACAATTTTCCATGCATGGGGACTCTAGTCTATTCAAAAGCACCATAAAATAATCATAAAACTCATTTATATGACCGATATGATATTACACTCCTTATGAAGTTATACTGTAGCTTTTTGTGAGAAAGAGACTGATATTTAACTCTTTCCCACCAGCGCAAGCGTTTTTGATCATTTTCACAAAAGTTTCATGGCCCCCACAATATTTTGTTGTATGAATATCTGACCATGCAATATATAAATAAATAAAAAGAACAGCCCCTCTGCTTTTAAACAAAATTCTGTTTTATTCTAGCTTCATGCATACATTTTTTATCAACACTTGACTGTGGGTGCAGATTTGAAAGGTGGGTAAATTTTTTTATTTTTTTTTTACATTTAGTACACTTATTCCAAGGATATTCTAGCTGAAATAAAGTTTATTTATTTATTTGAGAATATTTTTGTGATTTTTTTCTTTCTGATTTTCTGAACACAAAAGGAGATATTCGCTGAATTTTCCTATACTGTAGATAAACATATGGCAGCTTTGCGTGAATAAAAGAATAACATTTAAGTCCGTATTCACTGAAAATCTTGCGCTCAATTATCATTTATAAACATTCAAATGCCAAAAAAATAAGATTGAGAGCAACTACAGAACACATGATTTTACGAATATAAAATCATGAAAATAAATCAAAGAGTTGTATGGCTTTAGAGAACATGGAATATAAACAAATGTTTTGGAAATTCTGCAAAAAAGAAACAATTATTTTGTATACCAAAGGACAAAAAGGTGTTGGAACGAAATGACATGACGGTGAGTAAATGATGACAGAATTATGATTTTCATATATGAACTATTTATTCCTTGCACTTTATTTTACAATACATGTACTTACAGTGTACTTACCTAAGAAAGTACTGGTTAAAATAAGGTAACTACATGGGTTAAGATTAGGGGTAAGTTCAGGGTTAGTACCTAGTTATTGTAATAACTATACATAGCATGTACATGGGGAACAGGACTGTAAAATAAAGTGCTACCCATATCTTATTCAAAAGTAGTTCATGGATCTTAACTTGAACCTAAATCCTTTTGGTTACCAGTCCAAATCTGTAAGCCACTCCACCAACGAGACTTTATTTGAAGCATTTAAAATGCTCATAATGGTACATAATCCAAGCAAAACTTCTCAGAAAAGGATGTATTATAAGGGATGCGCACACACATACATGTGCAAAGACAGGTGTGCACACACTCCCACACACCAGCAATAAGCTTATAATCGCACACACAATGCATCCGGTCTATTTCTGACAGTTAATATGAACAGATGTGGGCCACCTCCCCTCCTCTCCTCTCTCTCACACCTTATATACACAACACCATTTTTCCCAGCACCTGGTGTGCTGTTCCAGATTGTGTGTAAGCTGTGATTGAGGCGGGTTTCTAAAAGAGGAGGGAATAGGAGTCATTCCAAAGTTTAATCAAAGAAAAAGAGTGTCTTCATAGAGTCGACTACCCTCCTATAAACATCTGGGCCCCTGTACGGCTCCCAACAGCACGCCTGCTGTTTCATATGTGAGCCGAAACTCCCCGCGGTCTGGGTCCTCCATATGAGACAGTACAAACAGATGAATTAAGAGCAGAGAAAAGAAGAGAGAAAGACAAGAAAATGAGACAAGAGGCGAGTGGGGAGAAATGCAAGGGATTATGGGAGAGAGAGACTAAGCGAAAGAAAGACAACAAAAGCGAGGGAGAATGAAAGAGAGGCTGGGGCGAGAGCGTGTGTGTGCAGGATAGCAGAGCTTGTTTAATTCATCAAAACTGGCTTCATAGAGAGTTGTAGATTTAAACTTTAATGAAAGAGCCCTAAAGTCCTGATGTAACAAGATGAAGAGAGCGGGAAAATAAAACGGGGAACTCAGCAAAACAACTTGGGAAATACTGGAGAGAAACAATTCCTGTCTATGTCATTATTGTGTGCTACACACACACACACACACACACACACACACACACACACACACACACAAATTCACAAAAAATTAATTGTGCCCGTTGATAGTGCCATTTATTTGCATGCACTGTCTGCATTGTTTTAGCTTTACTAAAAAAAAGTAATTCTTTCTTTCTTTCTTTCTTTCTTTCTTTCTTTCTTTCTTTCTTTCTTTCCATCTTTCTTTCTTTCTTTCCATCCATTTATCTGCCTATCCACTCATCCCTCTACCTGTCTATCTATAAAAAGAGGTATCAATCTATCTATCTATCTATCTATCTATCTATCTATCTATCTATCTATCTATCTATCTATCTATCTATCTATCTATCTATCTATCTATCTATCTACCCATCTATCCACCCATCCATAAGAAGAGGTATATCTATCTATCTATCTATCTATCTATCTATCTATCTATCTATCTATCTATCTATCTATCTATCTATCTATCTATCTATCTATCTATCTATCTATCTATCTATCCATAAGAAGCGATATATCTATCTATCTATCTATCTATCTATCTATCTATCTATCTATCTATCTATCTATCTATCTATCTATCTATCTATCTATCTATCTATCTATCTATCTATCTATCCATAAGAAGCGATATATCTATCTATCTATCTATCTATCTATCTATCTATCTATCTATCTATCTATCTATCTATCCACCCATCTATCCACCCATCCATAAGAAGAGGTCTATCTATCTATCTATCTATCTATCTATCTATCTATCTATCTATCTATCTATCTATCTATCTATCTATCTATCTATCTATCTATCTATCTATCTATCTATCTACCCATCTATCCACCCATCCATAAGAAGAGGTATATCTATCTATCTATCTATCTATCTATCTATCTATCTATCTATCTATCTATCTATCTATCTATCTATCCATAAGAAGCGATCTATCTATCTATCTATCTATCTATCTATCTATCTATCTATCTATCTATCTATCTATCTATCTATCTATCTATCTATCTATCTATCTATCTATCTATCTATCTATCTATCTATCTATCCACCCATCTATCCACCCATCCATAAGAAGAGGTCTATCTATCTATCTATCTATCTATCTATCTATCTATCTATCTATCTATCTATCTATCTATCTATCTATCTATCTATCTATCTATCTATCTATCTATCTATCCATAAGAAGCGATCTATCTATCGATCTATCTATCGATCGATCGATCGATCGATCTATCTATCTATCTATCTATCTATCTATCTATCTATCTATCTATCTATCTATCTATCTATCTATCTATCTATCTATCTATCTATCTATCTATCTATCTATCTATCTATCTATCTATCCATAAGAAAAAAAAAAGGAAATGGGTTTATACTGAAAATAATGGCAATGACAATTTAAATGCTCATGGTAAATAGGTGAAACAGGACTGTGGGCAGTTTGCAAAGACTCTTTTTGGTTATTGTATTGCAATACTACTCAGAAAAGTGGCACAACTGTTTAGAAAATTCCCCCCACAGTCTGTGTCTCTGTGGTTACCAGCTCATCCTGTTTCAGTCATTGTTATGAGTTCAATGTGTCAGCAGAACATGCTCGCCTGCTGTGACCGGGGAACACATCACTGTGTGTGTGTGTGTGTGTTTTAAGCCAACATGCTTGTGATGGAGGCAGTATGCAAACAATCATTCACACAGTTTTATCTGCATCTCTGCTTATCACTCTGTTTGCAGAGACAGCATTTGTAAATGTGTGTGTGCATTGTCAGTTTTGCACATATTCAATCTGACCTCCAAATGATTTTGTCCATTACTATGCAAAACATAGACACCGCTCCCACATATTCTTGACAAATGACTTTCTCTATGTTACACTTTACAGAAAAAGCTTTTTTTATTGCTTTTTACCAATATAGCCTGCCATCATTTAGTGCTTTTTTTTTTTCCAGACCAGGGCAAATTTATTTCTCATTCTCTTTATTTTTGAAAGTTAACTTCCGTACAGACACAAAACGTAAATTCTTGGATACAAAAATTTTGGCCACTGAAAATTATCAACCGAATGGCATTTTCGGTTTTTGGCCGGAAATATATGCCGCCCAGCCCTGCCCCTCAGTGTTCAGAGCTCTGGTTTGACTCTCGCTCTAACCGTTGTCACTGCACGGTGTGACGCTCCGCTCAATATTCCGCTCTATGTGCGTGTTCTCCGCTCAATCGCTCACAGCCCAAGCGAACGCTCCACTCATGTTCCACTCAAGCTCACCGGAAAAGTAAAGTCTGCTGACAGGAAATTGCTGGTAAAATGATGCTAACCCTCTCATTCACTGATCCGCTTCCCGCTACGCTCAGCTCACATGCTCTGATAGTTTTCTAGGACTATGCATTATTTGGATAATTGGCCAAAACAATCAATTGGTTAAATTTGATTCTGTTGCATAAAACTGAATGAAGAATAATACATTGATATTTAATATCATTTTTATATATTTTCGGTCCTAATTTTGGTGTGTTACTTTAAATAAAAGTGTGGTTATTTTATTTTATTGGCTTGCATTTTTTAAAATACATATTCTAAAAAAAAAAAAAAAAATTATATATAAAAAATACATTTTTGCATCCACAATTTTCATTTCGGTGCATCACTAGTACTGTTCATTCAACACATTGTCACTTTCCATGACAGCATGCCCCAACAGTAGGGTAAGCATGGGGTAAGTTGTCACAACAGGGCTTGCCATTAATCAGCCTATTATACTGTAGGCTTTTTAGAAAAATCTAGCAGCAAAACAATTAAGAGAAAATAAAATTAATATCAAACCACTGTTTAGGCAAGCAAACCCAATTGATGTTACTAACAAACAGCCCTCGTTACTTACAACATCCCTGTGTTATGACTAGCCCATGTCTCCCCTAACAGTAATTTTTCAACATTTCGTTTTAAACCCTCCCTCCATTTTGCTGCCACTCTGCATTCATTAGTCAGTCTAATTTAGCAGCTGTCCTTAGCATTTTCCACGCAGTATCCAGGCCTGTAATGATGTACAGGTTGCACCATCTGTGTGTCAGAGCCCCCGTGTGGCTATGCCTCTCTGTGACTCATCGGTCTGCGCCATCACTGTTGGAGCTGTCGCACGCATCATCATTCTGCGCCGAGGCCAGCGTGCCAAGACTCCGCCGCATGCCGGCATCTCATACATCTCCGACCATCATTTACTTGGCACCAGGCAATTAGAAGACCCAAAAGCCTCAGTGTGGGGTAAGACTAGGTCTCCCTTTTTAATCACCCTTCTTAATGACTTTCTCTGTTCCGTGTCATAAGCCGGCATCTGTAGCTTCTGCATTTCAATTTTTGCGGCCAGACTTGAACGCAATTGTACGAGCACGGAAAAAGAAAGCCTTTCGGAGTTGGGTTCCTGTCCAAAAACATTACAAGGTTGTCCCATGAGGGGCCAATCCATCAAAGTGATTTTTCTCTCCGCCTCCACTCCAGCCCTCTTCTCCTTTGCAACGTAGTCATTTTCTTCTCACTGGGAGTGACATTGATTCATAAAGTACTCTGCTGCAGGTGCCAAGGCACGCCAGAGTTTTGGTAGTGTCGTTGAGTTTGAGTGTGCGAGCTTGTGAGAGTGTGGTTCTCTCTATCTTCTCCGCTGGAGCCAATAGTGTTTAGCCGTACAGTATCAGCAGGGGATGTGTCATATCACAGGGCCAATAGGTCAAGGCTTGAGGTTCGGAGAGCCGTGACTTGAGTCGCTGTGCTGATGCAGTGAAAGGCTGCCGATGATCCTCCGGCACTGAGGGGACTTAACCAGGTTCCAAGGGTCTGACAGGAGGACAGGTCTAATCAGAGAACCCAGCTCAGAAGGGTAAGACAGCATAATCCGCTCATAGCTCACTCTGCAGAGACGGTAATAAAGCTACAGGACTGACACATGGTGTAGTGTGAATGGCACATGTGGGTAAGGTCAGCATGGATGGTGAAAGAGAGTTAGGGGTCATGTGACCATGGAGACACATAATCAGATTTGGGTAGAGGGGACGTTCGGGAAGGTTATGGCTACTGTGTGATTGATGCAAGTCATGTCGGACGGGCTGTATTTTCACGACTTGAAACTTGCCAAGGCATCATAAAATGTAAAAATATGCTAATTTTCTCAGGCTAGTGATAGATAGAAGAAATTTTCCACACACACACACACACACACACACACACACACACACACACACACACACACACACACACACACACACACACACACACACACACACACACACACACACACACACACACACACACACACACTTACTTAGCTATCTAAATGGAGACATTCCATAGACGTAATGGTTTTTATACTATACAAACTGTATATTATATGCCTCATCACTAGCCTGACATCGTCATACTCAGATTCTAGTCAGAATAAGGCGTATTGGGCTGTGATTATGGGGAGTGTTTCAACCGAACCAGGAAAGAAAATGCCTCTGCACTCAATTGGATAGACCTACAACCAATCAGAGCAGCGGAGTAAGTGACGTATGTTCTTCATTCATCTTTCCGATCGACAAATGCCTTGATCGCGGTTCTCGGTTCCTCTTTTAAAATGAATGCGCTGTCGATATCTTCTATAACAGACGCGATGGCGGAATCTACACATCTCAATTCTCCAGCGGCAGTCATCTTTGTTGTAAACGAATTCAACCCAAGCGCTCTTTGGTGACGTGGATGATTACGTTACTGTTGATCATCTGTCCATCATCGAATAAAGCCCGCCCTGACAATTTGATTGGTCCGAACAGCTCTGGTTCGAGCATAGTTGCTCCACAATGGATCAAGTCCAGACCGAACTTCCCGACCTCAAATGTTCAGCTGGCATCCAGGCTACCCCATCACACATACACACACACACACACACACGCACACAAAAAAAGTCTTTACCTACTTTATTTTTATACCAGTTTTACAAATGAGGATGGAGGTTTTTGGAGATTTTGGTCACTTCTGGGTAAAAATTTGTCCCCAAAATTTAGTTAAGTATACACAAACACAGACACACAATTAATTTTTCTAATTCATATATACATGTATATTGCATATATGTTTACTTATATATAAAACTGTAATTTGTCATTTTTAATTCTTTATACTCAATGTCTAATACTGTATACTAAAATGTAAAACAGCTTTCCTATTTACTTGTGCCCTTTTTCTGTGGCACACGAGGAATGATGCAATACACACAAAGCATCAGCTAAACCCCAAAGTGGATTTTTTGCTCTTCATTATGCGCTGAAAGCATTCTGTCTTTGTCGGGATGTGAAAAAGAATGCAATTTAAAATTGCCCAACTCATCCAGTTTATTCCGATCAAAATCTCTTGAATGCACATCATCATGACTACATAACCTCCCAGGAGGGCTTGAAGGCAGTAGTAGCTCAGCGATGTTTTTAGCACAAATGCTAATGCT
>NC_138740.1:29219811-29439811 GCF_965113295.1 Leuciscus leuciscus | reverse complement strand
GATGATAATTTCGTCTTATTATCAACATTGTGTTGCTTAATATTTTTTTGAGGAAACGGTGATACATCTTTTCAGGATTCTTTGATGAATTTAATAAGATTTAAAAAACGCATTTATATGAAAATGAAATTTTGGTAACATTATAAATAAATGGAAGGTCATGACATCATTCCCACACTTCAATTTGAGTTATTTTTAAATAAAATGTTGTTACTTATATTATTTTATAATTACTCTAAAATATGAAAGATAGTAATAATAATATTATAGTAATCTTTTACTTGTAATGTAAGATTAACACAGCACGTTTCTGTAAATGAATACAGCAATTACTTTAGTTTAAAACAAAACACATTCAAAGGTCTTCACACTCCCTTTTTCCCCGGACCTCTCTTGGGGATCAGGTCAATATTGACCAGTCGGAAGACTTATTGAAAGAGCTGCCACAAAAGTAGGTCACGCGGTTGGTCAATGGTATGGATTTCTAGCATATCACACACACTCGCCAGAGAGAGAGAGAGAGAGAGAGAGAGAGAGAGAGAGAGAGAGAGAGAGAGAGAGAGAGAAGTAAATGAACAGAAATCAGAGCAAAGAGCCTAATTCTGTCCTTCTTTCTTTCTTCCATCCCTTCATGTGTTTCAATCCTCTCTTTCACCCCTCCTCTTTTCCCATTTCATCTCTGTTTCTGGAGGCACGGCACAGGCTCATATCAGAGATCAGAGCTGCTGTAGCTGTGTGTGTGTGTGTGTGTGTGTGTGTGTGTGTGTGTGTACACCTTTATGAGTTACAAAATGATGCATTGATCCACATTGTGCTTCCTTATCCACAGACTGTCAGCATGTACTGTACTATCATTGGTCAATGGACAGTCCATTTATGAGTTTGAGAGCTTTAAAATAAATTTTTTTGAGTGGGTGTCTGCATTTATTTCGTCTCGATATATGTGCGTGTATGTGGGAGGTGAGGTAAGTTTATCTTTGGGTATGTTCAGAATGGAACACTAACTATTTCTGAAAGAAAATAGCATGCAGTGTGTGTACAGTGCATATCAGTCTTCTGAATGTGCGAGTATCCGAATGATGCAACATTTGCCAGAACGTGCAACCAGAGCGCACTGTGTGAAATACTGAATCCAATAATGCAATGCGATCAACTTGACATTTTACAGCATTCTGACAAATGAACAAGAACAATGTTGTGGTGAGGAGAAGGGCAGGGCCGTGATAGCGATTGTTAAAGACCAGCGCAACACATCAGTCTCGAGTCCCATGGAGGAGCTCCGGAAGGATAAAAGGAGGAGAGATGACAGTGGGAGACGAGAGAGAGTGCCAGGCTTGGGACATTTATGTTGTTTTATTATGTTTATGCTGCAGTTGTCCGCGAGGGGCTGATGCTTACTTTCGTTTTGTTGTTTGTTAATTTCGTTATTAAACTTACATTGTTCGCCAGTTCCCGCCTTCTTCTTCTTATTTCTTCTTTGTAACAAATACCAACTGAAATCTCTTTTGACTTGGGAATTAAAAATGCTAAAAAACTGGATTTATTTATAAGATAATAACTGGATGGTGCTTGCTGAATTAAACATGCATGTTAATTAGACAACGATGCAGCTGTTTGAATTGTTCTTTTATAATTATAGCATATACTATGCACAGTATACTAGTAGTATTCCATTTTGAACATAATCATGGTGTATCTGTGAAGCCTTGCCACAACGATTATTACAGTTTGAGTCTCCTGCAAATATTTTTTACATGAATATTCATCCACATGAATGCGTATTTGTGAACATTTTACATTTGTGTGCGTTCCAGTGAGTAATAGCTTCCCCGTTTGTACTCGTGCGTGTGTGTGTATTTAAACGTGAGCGAGAGAGCGGCCGTGGGTGTGTACACACACCCTCCTGCTGATGAGGCCCAGTGCCAGAATCAATAGAGTGCTTCTGAGGCATCATACTGTAGTATGAGAGAGAGGCCGGAAGAGATTTTAATAAATACAGTGTGCATGAGAGCATGGCCTGACTTGTCACTGCAATCGCCCCAAATGGAAAAAAATCTCCTCCTTTTATGATCTATATGGATCTATAACACAATATTATAGCTTCAAAAAATTTCATCTTTTTAAATATTTTTTTTGTGTTTTCTACAGAATAAAACTCACAAGTTTAAAAAAAAAATGTTGTAAGTATAGTTTTTTTTTTTTTTTTACATACTTTACTCATTGAATCAATTATATAAAAAAATATATTAAGATAGAATAAGTGACAGTTTGACATGCCACAAATACCGCAGGAACTGTCATAAATGTCATTTTAAAAGGGCCATAACTTAAAGCTACAGTCTGTAGTTTTTCCTCTTTGTCGCCATCTCTGTTCGAAATCTGCAATTGCAGTTATTCGCGGAATTATCAACTTTACGTGCGTTGTGCCTCGGCACAGCGCAGATGAATCCAATGTTTTGAGGAGAATGTGCGGCTGTCAATCACCGCGCCGGTGTGGAAACTGTCATTCGGAATCACAGATTCTACTTTTTGGAAGTATGACCAACATAAGAATTTTCACCGGAAAATATCGTCTGAACAAGTAAGTATCATCTACTTTTGTTCTGACCAACTAATGGAAAAAAAGCATTGCAGTAAATTGCGCTGATTAAATCTAACAATCGATTATCATATCACGTCAAACCGTGCAAATTATACTTTGTTCTCAATTTTTTTATGTTAACAACATCAGCATTGCGTGACTACATTTAATGCCCTTCCGATATTTATCCTTGTTTTCGCATGGGCCCGGTTGCAGTCTCTTTTTTTCTGTAGCCACTCCGAAGTCCGAAGTCTTTTGCATTTTATAACGGGTGACTGGTGATTGTCGTTCGAACCTTTCTGGATCCGCCATCAAATTGATAAGTTTAATTATATCAAGTGCTGTGAGAAAAGGCTATAAATCTCCACCTCCAACATCCTCACACGCAATATAGCCTAATAGCCGAGACTCCTTCTTTATGTGTACAGATGTGACGTAATGACGCAAAGACATGCTCGAATTTCTTGCGGAAATCCACCAGTACCACTGGAATTAAAAACATTACAATCTTACCGTTTAGAATCGGGCTAAACCAAGCAGATAGTTTTGAACACTGGCTGGTTATGTACTTGCTCAAAAATGTATTTAGGATAATTTTTAACCTAAAAACGGGAGCTCTAGGCATCTCGAAAACACCGCGCTGATATTGATTCTCGTTTTAGTTCTCCTTTTGTATCCAAAGTCTGCTTGCCATGGTCCATAATGTTTGAACGAAACAACAACAGCGTGCAAATAGACATTGCGAACTACCGTCAGTCGCTTTGGTTACTATCAGACGGCTCTGGTTCATAGCTCTGGTTGCCATGGCAGTACGAGCGGAAACCAGGGACAACGCGGATATGACGCCATTGACGGCGACAAAATGGAAATAAAGAAACGGGACGTTTCTCGAATTAAATTACAAATTTCTCCTGGTTTGAAAGTTGTTGGAAACAGTCGGGATAATGCAAGTACACAACTAAAAAAAAAGATATAGCATAGATATAGTGATTTTTGCTATTTTTAAAGCAAAAAAGTTACATATTGTGGCTTTAAGAAAACAGGATTTTCTTTGTTCTTTTTGATGTAATACCACTGGCAAAATGGCCTTTCAATAAAACTTGGCAACCTATGCAGTAGAAAGACAAGAAAAAAATGTATTGGTGATACCTGACCATAGAAAACAGAGAAAAATGGCTGTTGTCTTCCCTTTTGCCAAATAGGATGGAAACCTGCAACACCCTTAATGCAAGTCCAAGGCCACGCCCACCAGTCTGCTATGGATATGCTTATCATCAAATACCGCATTGCTTTAGTAGAAAATACTTCTTAGCAAACTTTTAGTCACAATGGTGCCGACTTTTATTGTTCCTGGGTGCAATAACGTTTAGTGGGAGCAAGTTATTTTTGGTTTCCAGCAAGTTGCAGTCATTGGCTAAAGGCTGCAAAGAATCGTAAATACGGAGAGAACGCCGAGACGGAAAATCTATTTGAAAGTGGAAAATCATCCAGTTTGAAATGTTGACCATGTTTGTAGTCAATATTTCAAACCGGATGACTAAGCACACAGTGTTTTAGGGCAAACAGACGGGAAAAACTGAAAGAAAGCGCCCAACTCAACAAATCTGTAGTTTTCACGATAGCCCTGGAGCTGTAAAAATGACTTTTGCTGACAAATGTGAATTTCTCGGTCCAGGTAGAATGAAGAACGAGTAAACACTGTTTATTTACATATACTAATGACACTGTAACAATACAAAGAGGGTTGAAAATCGGTGAAGTTACACTTTAAGCTTCGATATGTGCAAAATGTTATTCAAAAATTCATATTACATTAACATATGATCACCCGTGTTTACTTATAAATGGCTATTTAGTTATCAGCAACTTCATGAATCAATCCTGAGTAATTTACAAATAAAAGTCTTAAAAGAGTACCAAAACAGCTGGCTTATTTGTAAAGGTCAGAAAGGGTGCAAAATTGCTTTTATAAAACTAAATTAAGACCATTAAATAACATTATGCAAAATATAAAAGTGTAGAATATAGCCCAGAAAATATGACAAATGATAATATACCTAAATGTAATAACCCAGAAAAAATATAAGGTGCAAACGGCTGATTTTCTGTATCATACCAGTAGGTAATACACCTTAAACCAAATTACACCTATAAACACTATATTCTGTCCTGCATTTCTTTATAGCTGCAATATTGTGATGTCAAA
The DNA here is from genome assembly GCF_965113295.1 of Leuciscus leuciscus. Classification (NCBI taxonomy): domain Eukaryota; kingdom Metazoa; phylum Chordata; class Actinopteri; order Cypriniformes; family Leuciscidae; genus Leuciscus; species Leuciscus leuciscus. The sequence goes on along the minus strand of NC_138740.1, from coordinate 29,435,024 downwards.
TATGGCAGAAATGCTCGATAAGCACAATATAAATGCTTGTGCAATTTTAGTCGGAGTGGATCCCGCACAAAACAAAAGAAACTGTCACAGAGAGTCGGGCTTTAAGCTAACAGGCGCAAATGTGTTTTTCATCATTCATTTGGAGCGACTGAAGGTCCAAGAACAGCCCACTCTTTTTGGCTCTTTCTATCTCTTCCAGACTTGAACTTGGGAGGCCTTCTTGCACTTGACAGAACTTTCTAACATAAAAACCACTTTCCTAAAAAACCATCAAGCTGTCAAGTGAAGTGGAAAAATGAGAGAGATTACTGCATAAAGGCTGAGAAGGGGGACAAAGAGAAAGAAAGGAAAAGAGATGGAGGATGGCTCAAGATTCTCCTGCAGATAAAACACATAAAAGGTTCCAATGACTTTTTCATCACTTCAGACTTATTTATTCTTCTTTCTCTCGCTGTCTCTCTTTCTTTGTTTACTTAAGCATTTATCATTCACAATAAAAATGTGCTACTCAATTTCGAAGTGGCCACGATGGCTTATTCTACAAGAATGTACAAACTATATATTCTATCCCCTAAACCTACCACTAATCCTGATTAATTTTAACAACGTGATATAATGAGTATTTGTATTTCCTATTGACAGCATTGTTGTTGTTTTTTAACTCTTAATACTAATGTAATAAATGTCTAATAAAGGTCGGTTTAAAGCACTTAATTAATGATATTTTCCGATATTTCGTGACCTAATCTAAAGTGAGAACTAATTACGGTTAATAAGTTGTTAGCAAAGCATTATCTAACTCTTTATAAATGAGCTAATTAAACAATAATAATTAGTTAATTACAGTGGCAATGAACGAAGAACTCACTGTTTGTATATAGTCTATTAATGTATTAACTACAGTTTATAAATTAATTAACTATAAACTAATAGTTTGCACATGATTTTTATAATAAGCATACAGTAATAAAGTATTTACAGTGTTACCAGATCACAATATGAGCTCAAACATTTCTCATTAAACTCTCCCAAACTCAAATGATCTCAGCTGTACTATACACATTCATTTCACATCTTTACTCATACTATACGTCTCATTTACACCTTTTTACATCTATTATGGAAATATAGGAGAAACATCCGAGACAAAGACAGCCAAGAACTCTATTAAGTCTCCTGAGCTCTGAATGAGCAAACCGAGCGATAAAATGTTCCTCTGGGTAATTAGTATTCTTATGAAACATTTGTGATAGGCAGAGCCTTCGATTGAATTCATTTGCTGCTGCTGCGTTTGCATTTCGTGCAAATAGATGTGCTCATAATAAGACGATCAAGGGTTTTTCTTATTACAGTCAACATCTAACATGATGACTTACACGCTCATGGCGGGATGGGGGCGGATGAACGAAACGTGTATGGCTGTGTGCGCGCTTTTACAGAGTGAATATTCTTTGCACTAAGAGAAAGGAAGTGGAACTACAGCAAAGTGACTCCCCTTGCATTCAACATCTATGATGTCATAATCACTCGCATCAAAGGCATTCCGTTCGCCACGGCAACTGTCATTCTCCCTGGAGGCGTCATTAAAACAGAACACACCAAACCGAGCTGAGCAAGAGCTTACGGAGAAACTTCAAAACACACACACACACACACACTGCAACCAAACAATGTTAGAGTGGGACAGCAAGTTTGTACTGAACCTAAAAAGGAGTGACATAGTAAAACATTCACATACACACATACACACACACACGTGCCTGCAGACATTCATACGGCACGATCGCACACACACACACATGCTCAGAGACACTAAAAGACACTATAAATAGGCCAGCTCTAATGTGGTGCTGTGTAGTTCTTGCCCTTGGGTACAAGGCTCTTCCAGAAAGAAAGAGAGAGAGATGAAGAGGAAAAGGAAGGAAGAGTATGAGAAGCGAGGGAACGGTATTGAAAATGCAAGCCAAAAAAGAAGAGTTAGCGCTTTTTGAGGGATATCTTTTTGAGATATGCGACAAAAAAATACACGGAAATAAATCTTCTAGCCAAACCTTTAAATGTACAATGTATTACATATAAATTGGGTAGTTGACTATTTTTTATTTGATCAAAGTACAGTAAAACCCTAATATTTTGAAATATTTTTTTACACTTTAATTTATAAAATATATAACAGTTTTCTGTTTTAATAGATTTTAAAATTAATGTATAAAATACATGTAATTTATTCCTGTAATAACAGGATAATCACAAAAGTGTGATCCATCAGAAATCATTCTAATATGCTGATTTTTTATATTATCAATGTAGAAAACAGTTGTTCTGTTTAATATTTTTGTGGAAACAGTAGCACATTTTCAGGTTACAGAAGATCAGCATTTATTTTAAATAGAAATCTTTTGTAACATTTTAAACATATGTACTGTACTTTTGATCAATTTAATGCATCCTATAATGCATCCTGAATTAATATAAGCTATAAAAATAACACCAAAATGCATATAATATGCTATAATAGCATATCACATGGAAAACTTCCCAAAAGTATTTTATGCCAACTACCCATTTGTTGTAGCGTGCATGTGTTTTTTTTTGCATGTTTATGTTTGTGTTTGACGGTGATGACCTACCCCAGGTAGCGTCTTCTGCTCGTGAAGCGCGGTCTGAGCTTTTAGCGCCGATTCTCTTGCACAGTATGTGAGGAAGGCACAGCCTGAGAGAGGAAATAACAGAGACAGAGATAAATTAAAGACAGGTCAGAGAGGTTGAGACACAAGCAGGTGTCCGTTTGAGTGGAGCTGGGCTCTCTACCTTCATATTGTTTTTGCCAAACCAGGAAAGAAACACAACATTATTACATTTGTGAAGCAGACACAGAGACATAAAAGAAAGAAGAGAGATGAAGATGTTCTGAGCACATGCCCAGAGCCATACACACTTATGCTCCCCAGAGAAAGATGGAGAATGTGCGCAAATACAAGTGTGTGTGTGTATGTGGAAGAAAATATGCAGCTTCTTTTAATTTTCTGGCTACACGGCCTTGCTGGTATCAACATTTAACAGTGTATGAATGTGCATGCTTGCTCATTAATTTGACAGACAATAAGGATGCACTGTTTGGGATTTTTTGGCCAATAAAAATTGCTGATCATTATTTTTTGTAAAAAATAGCATTCATACTAGCACTTTTCAGAATATTATCTGCTTTAAGTACACTCAGGCTTGAACATTTTTATGTACAAAAACCTGCTTGGTTTGAAATCACAGCGTAAAAAATAAAAAAAAATAATAAAAATAAATATATATTTTATTACAGATATATTATTACATGAAAAAAATATATATATAATTATTTATTTTATTTTTTTACTGGCAATAACATTTTTACTGGCTGCAATAATAAAAACAAAAAATTCTCATCAAATTTTAAATGTGTTATAATTGTACAATTCATTAATAATTTATCATAACAATTTATTTTAAATAAATGTTTTGGTTTTGTTATATTTGCAATAACAATTGTAACTCCATGAAAAAAAATCATTAATATTCATTAGTCATGTGAATGATGCTTCTGGGATTTCAACTAAATACTAGGCATCTATATAGGTAATATTATCAGCCAATTAAATGATCAGAATTCACAACCACAATATTCAATACATTACAGAGCACCAAAAACACATGTACTTGTGTACATCAACAAATGTGAGATTTAAGAGACAATGCAGCACTGGTCCAAAAGGGCAAGAGGCAGTTCCTTAAAAAACAAGATTTGCAAATAGCAGGAGTGAATTAACAAAATTGACTGCATGATGAAAGGATAAGCCAAACAACGACAACAGCAACAACAAAAAGTTATGGAGGAAATCTGTAAGAAGAAAGAATGAGATGGCAAGAAAGTTCATCAGTCTGATGCGATAGGATCTTTTCTCAGCTTTCATGGCCTGCTGCAACTCACGCCTCAGTCTTTAAGTTCAGTGTGACAAGACGACAATCTTCCTGTCCCTCCTTGGAACATCTGCCCTAACGTGCATCAATGTGAGTTTGTGTTAACATCCAGCTCTTCGAACAAGCACTCACACTCATACGATGCTAATCTCACCCCGCTAAAGTAGTTTGCTAAAAACAACCATGAATCTTTTCAGCGTCAACTTAATCAAAAAATCCCACTGGGATAGGAATTGAGTGGAATAACCACTGAACAAAAGCTGAAACGATTAGCGTCGCATTTGTACATGAGGTAAGCAAATTTGAATATGCAAAAGAATGTTAATGGATGCTAATGTTTATGCTAATCTTGCATTAATATTAAAAAAATGCTAATATATTAATATGCTGAGTAAACATGATAATCTGCCGCTGACATTTCCGCCTGCATGCTAATAGTGTCACAAACGACGATAAGATGGAAAGACTGATTGCTAACCAAAATGGAAAATTAAAACAAATTTTTTTTTCAAACAAACCCTTGTTGCAGCAAGGTGCTAATCTTTTCTTTTCAACAAAAAAGAAACATAAAACCATTTTGGTGATGAAAGAAAACTAATCAAAATCATATACAAAAATGTACCATGTTAACCACAGCTTCTGCAGTTATTGTTAAAAAAAACCTGTAAAATTATGAAAATTTTATATGAGATTTTAGTAGCATTTTACAATAAAGTTTTGTCCGTTACCCTTGGTTAAATATAAGAGTTAACATGAACTAAAAATGAAAAATACTTCTACAGCATTTATTAATCTCAGGCCCTGTTTACACCTGTTATTAAGATGCGTTTTGGCCGATCGGATCACAAGTAGACGAGGGAGACACATTCTCGTTTACACCTGGTGTTTTAATACGTCATTTGTCCACTTTCAACCACTTCTGTCCTGATTTCTTCGAGGGGAGGGTCTATAATGGGCGGGTAAATTATTGTTTTTTTCAGATCTTTCGATCTAATGCACAAAATAAGCTTGCGCAATTTGCATATGAACGCGCCCGGAGACGACGGAAAAACACACAGAGTGCAGCAGCTTTCGTTTCTGCTCGGATAGCTGCGAGTGTTTGAAATCAGGAATGGAGAGAACATTGTGCTTGGTACGTTTTTTCGTCTTCAAACCAAGCTTGGGTCTCAAGCCGACAAAGTTTAAATCCCACCTGGCTATACCGCGCTTCCCATAGCGTTTATGCATTAGGTCAGTTGGCAGTTAGTAGACGGTCTTTTGTGGCTGTTTGAACGCATTCGACCACATGAGCGTCTACAGCACCAAAGCAATTCGGTCAAATGCGTTTTCGACTACCTCTGGAAGTGGTCGAAAGTGGACAAGCTCAAAATGTTTTAGACCCCATTTACACCTGCATTTAGCGTCGTCCACTTGTGATCCGATCGACCAAAACGCTTCTTAATACCAGGTGTAAACAGGATCCGAGACTCGAACTCGGTCGAAGCGCTGCCCACAAGGCTATCGGCTCCGTCTAGTAGCTAACTACTTTAGTAGCTATTTTAATGGATACTAAAAAGAAAAGTGGCCTCAGAAAGGCCGCAGGGACGCTAAACACACACAAGGGACACACGCACTGACGTTCACACACACACGGGCCCCCTGAGGCTAGAGCATGAATCAGCAATATTCTTCCCCGCTGTCCACTCTGTGTGTTTAACCCTGGCCAGGTTGGGTGAGCGCATGTACGCTTGCGTATATGTGTGTGTGCGTCGATGTGTGTGTCTCCCGCAGTCCTGCCTGGGATTTTTAATTAACTCTGACTCATTAGCGTTGGGGAGAGCTCAGTGTGACAGCTTGGCGTGCTCCTCTGAGGGCCTGTCATGTTATAGAACGGGCTAGAGCTCTCATGGGACACTTGTGCATGCTTCCCTGTCCCACTTGACAAGCACCGGGGCGCACACACAGGCAAACGCGCACACATATACGGGATGAACGGAAAGATAATGGAGAACCTCTATTTGTTTGTCCTCTAAAAGCAATATTGTTTCTTTCCGTCTGGTCAAAACAGCACTTTAAAGACAACAGAGAGAAAATGCAAGGGAGAAAAGAAAATACAAAAGTACAAAGGGAGCAGGGAAGATAAAACACAACGGTCGGATGGTAATGGAGGGGTTTGTCAGAGGCGTAGGTTTCTTTTGAACATCAGGGCACGTCTCAAAGTACTCTGGAAAAATAAAACAAACAAACAAACAAATAAAAAATGAATTTGAGAAACTTCCAGTGGTTCTTAACTGTTTTTGCTTCAAAATCCAGATTTTATATTAGACATCAAATGGCAACCACAGAAGCAACATTTTTATCTTACAAAACCAAACGGAATGTTCTTGCAATTAAAAAAAAAGAAATAATATTACTATAAAATGCATAAACCCAGGAATGCAGAAATATGCTAATTTGGTGCTCAAGAAACATTTTTTATTATTATTTCATTTTTTATGTTGAAAACAGTTGTGCTGTTTAATATTTTTGTGGAAACTGTGATACATTTTCAAGATTCTTTGATGAATAGAAAGAAAGAAAAAAAATACAGCATTTATTTGAAATGGATAATCTTTGGTAAAACATTTGTAAAAAAAATTTAGTGATCCCAAACTGTTGAACTGTAGTGTATATAATTTAACTAGAAAGTTTCATACCAAGTGATGAATTTGCACCAAAATATTTACAAGCCAATTCATACTAAATTCTTGACTTAAATTTATAAAACAAGACAGAAGCATGATTGGGGGGACAATTCACTCCGTCATGCATGCTGTGAAAATTGCAGCACAAGAGAGAAGAAAGGATGAAGGAAAGAAGGAGAAAGGGAAGTAAAGAAAAGATAAGATCACCAGGATTCCCTTTCAGTCAGTCACTACGAGTTAGGTCAGTGACTGACGAAATAGGGGTTTTGCTAGAGAGCCCTATCATCTTCGAGTATTAGAAAACGAGCCAATGGTTTTTGCATCGCGACCTCTGCCCCACCGCGTTGGTATAAAAGGAGCCGTGAGTGCAATCTTGCATTATGTTTCTGCTTCGGAGCCGAAGTGTTTATGTGCTTTCTTCGTCTTCTACAGCAACGCGTGTCTCTCTTCAGTTGGTGTGATGGTGCGTTTCAGCAGGTTCACGGTCCTGCTGCTCGTCTGTGCAGTGACTTTGCACGCGGCTCGTGTTTCCCCCTGGGTGCTTCAGCACTTCTAAAGAGAGCTTTACTTTTTTCTAAAAGAGCTGCACGGGCACGTCTTTTTAAAGATGTCTTGCCTGTGTGTTTCTGGATGTGGGCACATGGTCACGAGCGCTGCCTAGCGTGTTTGGGCTTTAATCACACTCAGGCAGCACTCGTGGATGAGTCATGTTCTCATTGTGGGAACATGACCATCGTGGTGTTAAGATCAAGACTCAATGACCTCCATGGAGTTAGGACCTCGCTTCTCGCGGCCCGGTGGCGTCCTCCACCTTCTCTGCTCTCGACGGCGCGGCAGCCAAAGGGTACACTGGGGTCCTGGTATGCGGGTGGCTGGGAGAACTCGTTTGTTCTATCTGCGCTGCAGAGAGCTCCCTTCGAGCCATTGCACTCAGTCGAGCTAAAGTACCTCTCCATGAAGACGGCGCTCCTGGTTGCTTTGGCCTCCATCAAGAGGGTAGGGGACCTGCAGGCATTTTCGGTTGACGCAGCATGCCTGGAATTCAGGCCGGCTAACTCTCACGTCATCTTGAGACCCCGGCCTGGATATGTGCCCAAGGTTCCCACCACTCCCTTCAGAGATCAGGTGGTGAACCTGCAAGCGCTGCCCTTGGAGGAGGCAGACCCAGCCTTGGCACTGCTCTGTCCAGTACGCGCCCTTTGTGCTTACATAGACAGAATGCGGTGTTTCAGGACCTCAGTCCAGCTCTTTGTCTGTTACGGTGGGAAGCTGAAGGGAAAGGCTCTCTCCAAGCAGAGGTTGTCTCACTGGATAGTGGACGCCATTGTCTTGGTTTACCAGGCACAGAGCCTGGTTGGTCAGCCCTCGTGATCGGTTAGGTGCCTCCATGTGCATGGTTCCCCGGTTGGGCAACCCCCATATGTGTATTTCCACGGAAAGTCTCCTCCGAGCACGTGTCTTTTTCTCGGCAAGACTCCTCTTACCATCTCGAGGTTGCATAGCTCAAGACACTGGAAGACAGCCACAGTAGCGAGATTAGATTGGAACCCCCATTTCGTCAGTCACTGACGTAACCTGTAGTGACTGACTGAAAGGGAACGTCTCGGTTACGTATGTAACCCTCGTTCCCTGAAGGAGGGAACGGAGACGTTACGTCCGCATGCCACTTCCGCTGTAGATCAAGACTCTACAACGGCCGGGGCGCACAGTCCCCCTCCTTCCGCTGCTGAAACGGCCGGGGCGCACAGTCTCGGCTCCTCAGCAGGTAACATAATGCGAGATAGCACTCTCGGCTCCTTTTTATACCATTGGCTCGTTTTCTAATACTCGAAGATGATAGGGCTCTCTAGCAAAACCCCCATTTTGTCAGTCACTGACGTAACGTCTCCGTTCCCTCCTTCAGGGAACGAGGGTTACAAATGTAACCGAGATGTTCTGTGAACACTCTCCACTAGTGTCCTACACTAGCGTCTTATCTCTCCTTCTGCAGACACCCTTAAGGGATGGACACATGGACACACACACACAAAGCTGGAGATACAGAAGCAAAGTAAATAAGCAGAAAGAATGATAGAGAAACAATTAAATTAATCTTAAATGCTCATGATACAAATCATCCGAAGTTAACAAAATGTGGCCAAAGTGTCTTTACTCAACTGTCACCACCCTGGATGCTTTCAGAAAAGTTTTTTTTATTTTTATTTTTTTAGGTCAGCAATTAAATGAATCAGTGTTTCTACCCTATAAAATTCAAAATCAACTAGTGAAATCTAAACTGGATTACAAATACATTTAGCCTTATCTTGAAATACAATAATGATGAATTAGTCGCATTAATGTAGCTGTTCGTCACCAAAATAAACCAATATTTTTATGTGCTGGCATCAAGGGATGACTAGTTGGGAGGAGTGACTCCCATTCTTGGGGTTACTAGTGCTAACTTTCTGTCTCCACACGTTTTCCAGTATATGTTATTTTAACAACAGACTGAAGGGTTGTGACTTCCATAGACCATATGCTTGACTTAAATGTGCATATTTAGGAATTGTTTTTGAAAACGCCATCCTACGAAGCCCTTTATCAGTTGCACATTACTGGTGACACATATCTTGTGTATTTCAGCACTGCATCCCAGTCACCATGGTGATCACTGGCCCTGACTCTATTCACAGTGCCTTGGTCAGACTTTGTGATGAGCAATTGCAAAAAAAAAAAAAAAAGAAGGATTTCATGAAGGAAATACTCGTGCTTGCAAGGCTGCAAAAGATTAGTATTATAGTTTAGACAAGCTTAGGTTTTAGTCAGTAGTTGCTGTGTCATGGCATTCAGAACATCTCGTGTTCAGTCTCACTGCATGAGAACCAACACATGCATCACGGTTCTTTCAGTTTAAAGATGCAAGAAAGAAGGGGCCGATTCTATATGTGAAATAATGCAAGGCCAATCATAATTGAGCATGTACATATTATAATGACATCATCATTGTTAAATCGATTGCAATGATAATGGAAGCATGGAAACAAAGTTTAAGTGGTTCGGGCTGAATTAATTGTAGAGAAAAAAAAGAAGAAGAGGAATTTCAATACAGTGTTCACCTTGTAATCACTGTAATAACTTGCATTGCTCAGAGTTATAACTTCACACATCTTTTCATGTAATATTACACAAAAAATATTTGTAACACTTTTAAAGAGAAGTAAAACACATTGCCACATGTTGTTGTTCTACTCCTCTGAATGAACTGGAATTCTTCAGCTTTTTCACATTTTAAAGAATGCTTAGAAAATGTCAATAACACAAATACAGTTGTAACCTGTAAACAAATCCCTCCAAATACATACAAATTTTGATCTGTAAATGTAAATATCAATGTTCTGTAACCACAGACATTGCAATTTAAGTATAGTACATGCACAGAACAGTGTAGGCTATATCTCGAATCAAAAGTGGTGGTTTCAGTAGCCGTTTTACTATTGAATTAGTATTTCACTAGAAGCCTTCTGGTTTTTATTTGCACAACAGGTTTCGAGAGTAAAGGAGAGGGCAATGGAATAATGCAGGCGTCATTTATAATAATTGGGATTCATGATATGAATAATAAATTATAGCTGCTCCTTCACTTGTTTTTGCTTATTACTGTCATTATTTATACCTGCCACTGCAAATAATCCAATTGATCATCTGGCCAAAGAAGCATTCATCTTCAAAAGTTTCTGTGAGGGCAATAACCCAAGACAGTTTTGACAATAATCACTGGTGCACCAAAAACAACCAAATAACAAACTGGCACAAACACACCAGGTAAGAGGAGACATTTCCAGCTGTGGTTTGTGTGTACTCAAATCAATATGTGCTGATCAAACATTTATTGTTCTAAAAAGTGTTTCCAAGCACTGTCATGTTTGTTCACGTCATTTTAGTTGCCGTGCCTGTGTCTGCAATAGTGTTCATCGCTTTTGTGGTGGCAGAGATTGAGCAAAGGTAGTAGTACCAAATTCCCAAGGTTTTCCCTCCTCCCTTTAACATGAGTATCCCTGTACACCATGGGTAATTTGAATAAACTGTCCTCCAAAAGTCTGAGAATTCAAGGTCTCCTGAAATACTCCAGGACACCTTTGCGCCGCTCCGCTCCGCCCTACCCCCACCTCCAAACAACATGTCTTCTTAAAATATTTAATTGGACGCAGTAACCCCCTGATTAAATAAAAATGCACTTTGAAGACAGCAATATGAGCTCAGAGAGTAATCTGAGAGAGAGAAAGAGAAAGTAAGAGAGAACGAGATCTTCAATTACTGTGCCGAAACCATGTCAAGCTTTTCTTTTTTGATTCAATAAAATAGGCCTTAAATATTCAGGAGCTGTTTCTGGGACTAATGAGTCCTCTCCTTGAGTGACATTATTCCAGTGGAATGAAGTGGTAGTGTGAGGGAATATTTGAGGAGGTCGGTGGATGCATTTCTAATGGGCTTTAATACTAAACCTGGGTTCCCCTCTGCTGAATCCCTTGCCAGGGAGAAAAAGAAGAACCTTGAGATGGCATATGAGCTGAACTCCCCAATGACATGACATACACTACCATTGAAATGTGACATTTTTTCCAACATTTTCAGAAAGAAAGAAAGACAGACAGACAGACAGACAGACATAAATACAGACAGACATAAAGACAGAAAGACAAACAGTCAGACAGACAGACACAAAGACAGACAGAATGACAAAGAAAGACAGACAAACAGAAAGACAGACACAAAGAAAGATAGACAGAATGACAGAAAGAAAGACAATCAGACAGAAATACAGAAAGACAGACAAAAAGAAAGACAGACACAAAGAAAGACAGACAGACAGACAGACAGACAAACAGACAGAAAGACAGACAGACAGACAGACAGACAGACAGACAGACAGACAGAGAGAAAGAAAGAACTCTATTCACTTATATTGTCTTTAGAAAAGGAAAAAGAAAGGAAAGCCGAGGGGCACGAGGAATGGAGACGAGCGCAGAACGGAGGACAGGAGAAAAGAGGAACGGCTGTAAGTTCTGTGAATCGATTGGTGCAGGAAAAAGCCTGGGCTCTAATGTGTTGCATGTGAAGGATTTACTGTGGAGCAGAGCTACTGAATCAATGGTGTAGAAAACGCATCATTAGGACACAGTCCCCCCCCCCCCCAACTCCATACTCCCAAAGGACCCAGAGACAGTATGAACACACACTACAGTACATGCAATAAATACAGCTCCACACTCTTCCACCACCATGTGTGTTAACAGTCTCACAAGTAACTAATTTACTTGTTTGCTCACACAACTATACACATGCATTAACGTACAATACATAGGGACTATAAACACAAACCTACACGTGCACAGACATCCGCTGGGACAGCGGCGCAATCACATTCACGACACGACAATTTTACATTTATGCTCATGAATACATCTTCACACATCCGATACATACCGTGTAACACTATAAGGCAGGTCTTTCAATTTCTCTCTACCTTCTTTTCTCAAACGCACACACTGCTTAATTCAACCAAGCCTTTTTGAATTGAATTTACATCACCTTTTGGACAGATAATAGAAAATTCAGTCGTGTGGTGTTCAAAAGTGGACAGTCAATTACATCCTGGCTCTGTGGGGCTTCACCGAAGTATCAAGGATAAGCCCGTCTGCCAGGCTCTGAAATACAAGAACTGAAGGTTGCACTAAAAGAGGGTAGAAAATATCTTTGGCTCACCAAATATAGTATTGTTAGAGCAAAGATGTGAGGGAGTGTGTGTTTAATACCGAGAGCTTGTTAGCGAGATGTCATGTAGGAAAGCAGTAAAGTCAAGGTTTACGTAAATGTGCTGCCAAGCCACGGGACTAATCAAAGCCAGTAATGTGGCATTTCACAGCGGTTTACAAATCAACGTCCTTCCCACTGGCAGGGTCGGAGAGATGGACAATGCTACGAGTGGGCTTTAGCCCTGAAAGTTTTCATGCACGACCATTTCATGCACGACCACTAATAAAATCATTCAGAGCTGCAATCTGCTCTATAAATCATCTGTAGAGTAACAAGCCAAACTTTTGACTTTTGGTATATTCTGCAACAAAGTGAAAGCTCATTTAAATGATTGTGCGCACTTTCAGTTCTGCAGACAACCTTTTGACTTTTTGGTCAGATCCATCTAGATGAAGTACTGAATATTTCAAAGGCATAACTCTGATAACAAAGTGGAATGTACAATTGCGCTTGAAGAGTTTGCAAATTCAAGACACGAGACTGACAACTCGAGGTTCTTGCAAGTCTTTTATTAAGACACAATGCCATGAACCTTGCGATATGTGACAAATCCAGAGAATAACCGACATACATTACACTTCAAAACTTTGTCAGTTTAAAAAAAAAGAAAGAAATGAATACATTTATTCAGTAAGAATGCATTAAAACTGTCTTATGTTACAAAACATTTTTATTTCAAATAAAGAATGGCTGTTCTTTTGAACTTTTCCTGAAAAAAGTAAAGTATCAATACTGTATTTAACAGCACAACTGTTTTTAACATTAATTATTAATAATAATAAATGTTTCTTGAGCATCAAATCAGCATATTAGAATGATTTCTGAAGCATCATGTGACACTGAAGACTGAAGTAATGATGCTGAAAATTCAGCTTTGGCATCACAGGAATAAATTAAAACAAATATTAAAATTATAAAATCAATAGAAAACTGATTTTTTCAATTGTTATAATATTTCACAATATTACTGCTTTTATATATTTTTATCAAATAAATGCAGCCTTGGTGAGCATAAGAGACTTCTTTCACAAACATTTAAAAATTGTACCGACTCTAAACGGTAGTTTACTGTAGGCTATATACACAATGTGCGTTGGACTACGGAAAGCTAAATGGGACAGAGTTTTTCTAGTTTTTTAACAACCATATTTTGAAGTAAACACTTTGAGAGTGTCTGAGACTGAGATTGAAAAGGTGAGAGGGACTTTTTAATTGTAGCCACACTTATATTTCCAGTATTAGCATAAAAATTTGAATTAATTTTTTTACTTTTATACCTACACTCATTCGTACATATATAATTATCTAACAATGTCTAACAGTATATATACACATGCATCAGAGTATTCAACAGCATTATGTGATGGAAATGTCATTTTAAACATTTTTGGAAAATAATGGCTGACTCTCTTGTTAAGTCTATTTTCATAGCTAACATTTAAGGCTGAAATAATGAAATAACATTTTCACACAAAATTGATGAAAAATAATAAAATCTATACAAAAAAGACATTTAAAAAGTAGGAAAAAGTAAATTATGTTTTAATGTTACCTTAACATAACTAAATACAGTTGAAATATGTTATTTTTAATTAAAAAAATGATAAAATCAACCCTTGTGACCATTAAAGTGCCTAAAGTTGAAGAAACACCCACATATAAAGCATACACTGATGGATACCTTTCTTTAAGTATTACAGACATACGCATCCACAGAGGTCCGGCTTTTGAGACGTACCCAAGATCCACCTGCTAGAGCTGAAGCGCAGACAGACCAGAGAGCAGAGACCGTCCTGCCGAAAGCGAGCGAGCGCATGGCAGGGTGACCGGCCTGTCCGTCTGCACCTCTCACCCTCTCTGTGCCGTCCTTGCATTGACACCAGCAGACACAAACAGCTCCTTAATATTCCCCCACGGTCCTCTTGTCTCATCCCGTCAGTGTCCCGCTGTCCTCCTGGCCGCGTGGACAAAAGGGACGGGACGTTCCGGGTGGAGGACATGAATCATTATGCTTCCTCTTTCCGGGACCGCTCGCATGCCCATTGATTCTACCGACTTAATTGGCTTTATTAGCCAAGACGGGAAGCCGGTGAGGGGCTTCTGCGGCGTCTCCGTCTGCACCCCCCTCTCCTCCTCCATCCTTCCGCCCAGTCCTCCTCAGGAGAAACCCAGCGTAATTGTTTTCCCTCTATCTTCTGTGTCATTGTCGGATGGGTCCAGGGGGATTATTAGTAACCCTGGGTCCCTCAATAATTCATCCTAAGCTATTTATACACAAATGGAGAGTCCTTTAAACTCTCCCTCAGTGAGCTTATCTACTGTTCAGATGGAAAGAGAGAGCGAGAGGGAGGGAGAGAATCCAAAGAGATTGTAAAGGGTGCAGAGAGCGAGTGAGAAAGCGAGGGAGAGCGATGTGTACCTTTTTTCAGCAGAGACACAATGACCTGTTTCTCCAGTGTTTTCGAGTTTCAAGGTGACGCTGGCATACTCTCTCCCTTCTCGCCTGCCAACCCCAACAAAAGTGCCATCTCGGGAATACGCTCGCTCACACAACGCTCATTAATGGCTTCTAATCTGCCAGCTTTTCTACCCATTTAACGCAATTAAGACGTTTACTAAAGCTAACATGGACCGGCAATCAACTCCAAGGACACAGCAAACGTGCATAATAGGATTTGTAAACAGACAATGTTTTATCAAACGCACGCTCCATAACGTTTCCAATGTGAGCGCGGCCCAGACAGGAAGTCAAGCTGACTCTCTGCAGGAAACAGAGCATTATGGCTGCTCTCCTAAAATCCTGCACATGCACACAGACGAAGGCCCTCGCGGCTGCTTCACGCTGATACCCATGTTCCTCACTCTTTTAAAAAGAGGACAGCTAAGCTGCTCAGGGTGAGGAGGCCCACGGTTTCTACAATCCTCAAAACTCGTCATATTTATCCGTTTGGCAGAGCAACCCTATGCTATCTTTCTCTCCTTGAATAAGTAGGACTGCAGAGCTTCAATTTCAAGTCTTTTTTTGTGAATTTAATGCCCTCGGGCAGGGCATCCGAGGTAGTGTAGCAGCGTGCAACTACACGTGGGTATGACATGGGAATTAAAAGAGAGAATACTTTGCATAGACTATAATTTGCCTACTAAAAGGAGCATTGTTAGCCAGTCATCGTTATCAGTGTCATCAAAGCCTGGGACAATATGGTTCTCTACAGAACATTATGGCTTTGTAATAATGTAGTCTGCTACCTCCAGACAGGTCTAAATATGTCTGCATCGACTGGAGGTCTCCAGGGAAAACAGAGTCATAGATTGAAACTAACGAAAGACACTTTCTTAAAAAAAGCAAACAAAACAAAAAAACAAAGCAAAAGTACACTGTTTATTTCGTAAAGATGAAGAGTCTAATATTTATGCCAGTAGAATTGCAAAAATAATTTTTTCCAAACAGAATCAAATATGATTGTAATTTAAAGAAATTCATATAACTGTAACTAGAAAGCCACAGAACGATAGATAGAATGAACGAATGATAAGATAGATATCTATAAGATAGATAGAACAAATGAACAAACAAACGATAGATGGATAGATAGAGCAAATGATAGTTAAATGGATAGAACAAACAAACGACAGATAGATGGATAGAAGTTAGAACAAATGAACGATAGACAGATAAATAGATAGATAGATAAATAGAACAAATTAACAAACAAATGACAGATAGATGGATAGAACAAACTAATGAGATAGATAGATAGATAGATAGAACAAACGAACAAACGACAGTGCGCGTGAACGACCAACCGATAGATAGATAGATAGATAGATAGATAGATAGACAAACAGATAGAACAAACAAACAACAGTAGATAGATGGATAGAACAAACAAATGAATGATAGAAAAATATGTAAATAAAATAATAGAACAATATATAGATAGAACGACAGATGGAACAATAGAATGATAGGGTGTGGCCAATTCAAATTCCAACATAAACAAATAAAGATAAGTCACAAATATTTCATTATATTATAGTAGATGTTTTACCGCTAGCAAATTATTTTAAGAACGCTCTTAAAAAAAAAGTCACAAGTGAACTTAATTAACTGAATTAATATTTTATTCTTTTAGATGAACAGGTATTATAGACATCTCGCGGTTCAATCTGAACCCTGCCAAAATAAACAAAAGAGCTCTTTTTTTGTGCCACCCTGGTGGACCCCGCTGACCAGGCATCTCGAAAGGGGGAGGGATAGCGCAGTAGATTCACTGGAGATTATTATTATTTAAAACCTCTGCTAATAAGCTTTGCCATGCTGGGAATGGGCTGGTGGGGTGAGGAAAGGGTGATCTCTGGGGCCATTAAATTGCAAATGAGTGATGATGTGCTAGAGAGCCCAGCCCCCCCACCGATCACGAGCCACTGCTGCAGACATAAGGGCCTCTCATACACCTCATCCAACAACAGACCCAGCTGGGTCCACTGGATACACAGCCAAAAGCTGCACAGGGTGTCTAGTCCCCCTACACTTCCCCTTTCCAGTCCTCTATGTTTCAAGCTGAAAGTTATTACCCTGAATGTCATCCACACTCACACTGTATATTTAAAATAAAATCCACATCCTTAAAACAAACAGTGTTTTTAATTAATCGGGCTGGCCTGCGAGAATTCAACAACAAATTCATGTATTCAGTACTGCACTGTCAGATCTGCATGGGTGCGAGTAGGCTCATTTTTAGCTCCCGACCGACTGCGACCCTGCATTAGAAGGTCGTTCTCTGTCCGAGGCCACAAAATAGTGCTTAAATCTTTAAAACCGTCACCTATAAATTACTGCAAAGGACAGCGGGGTCAAAGCTCGGCGTGGAAACCGGCCAAGAGCCATCAATCTGCGGTGAGGGTGACATCTGTCTCAGGGACTCCCCTGTTCTCTCTTTCTGCCCGATTCCTTTCTCTTTTATCCAACCCCCCTCCCTCCCTTGCAATCCATCTTTATCGCGTTCTTTCATGCTTTCTTGCAAATGAAGACCCCCCCCCCCCCTCCCAATAAACCCAAACATATTAAAATTCATGAGCAAATGTTATGTCGCACATATTTCAACGGAGGGGCTTCTCAAGCACCAAGGCTTTTCGTGGCATCACTTTCAGTGCAGGTTTAATGCCCATTTTGGGCATGAAATACAGATTTTCTGCCTCAGAAAGTGGGCTCTGCACATTTTAAACTGCCACAGAGACTTTCACAGCACGGTTGAAATCCAAGCTGCAACTTTCAGACTTCCATTCTGGAAGAATCTGAAGATTCTTGAGTTTATTCCCAGCAGCATTCTGCAGTCTGACCTCCCCTATTTCTCTCTCTCGCATTCTTATAACTTATTCATATATTCTCCTAATTCCCAAAACAAACCTTAAAAGATGCCTGCAATTGCTCCAGCTTTCTCACATCCAATTGAAATGCAAACTTAAAAAATAAAAAAAAATCATCCCATGAATTAAAAGTGCATTAACAGCCACTCCGATGGCAGTGGGTTAATGAAAAGGTTTGAACTGAACCCTGACCCTCATAACATTGAATTTATTTTTGGTTTTCTGTAAGAGTGAAAAGACAAGCAAAATAACTTTTTAAATTCTGAACAGTTCTGAACAAATCTTTCGTAAGGTTTGTTTTAGCCACTTTAATCTTAAGATAACAGCTTTCGGGTTCCGTAGCTCTAAGCTGTAAGAAAACACAGACAAAAAGGTTATTGATGTGCTAGCAGTCCGGTTGGTCTTTAAACGTCTTATGCCGAATGAATTTCAGTCCAATAAATATCATGACATTAAAATCCTATTTACATGCAATAACACTGAGTGGGAAAATCACTAATGAGGATTTATTTATTAACAATGCCTCAATAAAAAAAATCGTATTCCCCTATGAATAACAAATAGACTGTTTCAGTAGACGTCAAGCTAATTATAATCTCATAATGGTTTAATAGGGGGTTGTTCCAGAATCATTACGTGTTTTTCTTGGGGTACATGAGCGCCGTCAAATCACTTTTATATCAAAGGATGCCGAGAATCAACAACCAAAAGATAAGTAGATACACACAGCTTCCTTTGAATGCTATACATATACACTTACGCATATACTGCCGCATACATAAACATTGCAATCTCCACGCGCTGGAGTCGGCCGGTATCATATCACCATCTTGATCTGCTCCGACTGCAGGCAAAGCATATCCTCCACCCTCATGTATCCCACAATGCCCTCCTGCTTCTCTGAAAACAACTAGTTTCCATACATCCTCTGTTTTATATCAAACCCTGCATGATAAATCTCAAGACAGCTCAGTAAAAGATGGTACATTAGCATAGGTACGAGAACACCTTTTGTCTGTATAAACGTACTCTGGTAAGTCCTTCAAATAATAAAAATAAAAATCAATGGCTGTTCTGACATGTAGCTCACAAAACTGCAGTTCTTAATGCACTGTTGCTTCTGTCATAAAGAAAAGACAAGTTATGCTTAATATAGCTAATCTATTTGACTATTCAATATGACATAAACAAATGTTGGTTCAGTCATGTATAATAAGATGAGAAAATATAATATATAATATATGCAAGCCGAAACATCAAGTACCAGGATGTTTTTAGCTACCACATACGCTTAATACATACACAGGCTGTTGTTTACAAGGAAATGGTGAGTGAGTGTTGTATAAAGCAAAGACCCATTAAGGGCCCGTAACTCTGCCACACTGTGTGCGCTCATGCTATCACTGACCCATGGAAAATTGTTTCATTTGTTCATTGCAGGATTTTAAATACTACTACTTCCTGCAATGCATGCATGGAAACTCAAGTTCTACACTTTGGATCCATAAGTTTTAACGGCTGTTTATTTGTGTAAAATGTGCTCAGTATTACACATCACAGCCAGGTACACACATCTGTAAAAGAGATTTTCACAGAATTGGGACAAACACCATTCACAAAGTATGTCTACACATCTACTATCCCTTACATAGAAGCTTTTTTGACACTGAGGCTGGATTTTGAAATGTCAAAGCTACTCTTTGTTTGTTTTTTATGATTATGTTAGGTATTTATAAAGGTGCTAGGATGTAATTTGATTCAAGATCTCCTTAAAGAAAACTGAACCACTAGAAAAAAAAGATCTTACATTCAAGGAGGGATTTTGGTAACACTTTATTTTAAAGTGACATACTTACACGTTACTACATGTACTTACTATAGTAATAACTGTAAATTATGCATAATTACAAGCAACTAACCCTAAACTAAACCCTAACCATAACTCTATAGTAAGTACATGTAGTTCATTAATATTACTCAGTACTTTTGTTTAAATTTGTCTTCCATAGGAAAAGATGTGAACCAGGACTGTAACTGGTGTACAGCTCAAAAACAAAACAAAATAAAACAAATCAATTATTTGTGTTAAACATCTGGCTAAAGTTCTCATTTGCCAATAAGAGTGTGGTATTCTCAGCTCCATTTATCACATTTCCACAGATTTTTCTTAAAACAATCAATGCATATACTGCAAAAAAAGGCTTTCTAAACCTGCTCATAGTCAAACAACCAACAGTTAGTCTAACAACCAGGTTCATTGTAATTGTACATCTTCAGTGTAGCCCTATTTACAATCCGCTATAAAAAGACACAATGATGATTAACGGTACACAGCCTCTTCATTCCTTTTCAAATAGTTTGCTCTCTTTTTCTCCTTCTTATTGCTCGTTTACATCAAAAAGTAATTAAAATGTTGCTTGCTTAAATCAGTCCATACAGTGAAAATGATCTAAGCTATTACCTAGGCTTTTAGTTCTCTACCTCACCATTCTCTGCACACTAATTAATGGAGTTTGAAAACAGCATCATTAGACTAACAAATAGGTAACGCTTCACATAATGAGAAAAAAAGAATTTAAAATAAAGGGCTTAGAAAAAAAGAGCACACTCGTGTATTTTTAACAAGACGGATGCTATGTAGATTCTCAGATCGCATCAGGAACGCTTCATTAAAAAAATCATGTTAAATTACAATGACAATGGTTGTTGTTATTTTTGTATTTTTTTTAATGGAGTAAAAAAGTTTCTGAGGAGAATATAAGCAATCATTGGTCTAAATAGGTTATAGCTTATAAAAACATTGTAATACCTGGAGAAAGTTTACATTCCCCTCAGAATTATGCAACCTGCATTCTTCCTTCTTTGCTCATGGGCAAACACAGAATTTGAACCAATCACATAAGCCATAAATGTTAAGTGACAAATAACTCTGGAACCATGGGGAATCTAGCAGTGATTAGCTACTGACGTAGACGTCAAATGAAGCAAATGAGAAAAAAAAGGTAGTAAATTCACAATTTATTATTCGCAAAAATTGTCAAAAAATAAAAATGTCTATTAATGGAAATATACTGTATATAAAATCAACTGCTATTACACATAGAAACATTTTTCATTAGTTGAATCATCAGTGTTAGATTACAGCAAGAAAAATGGAAATATACTACATGATAGTCTGCATTTCGAGGCAAAAAAGCTTCTCCAGACGAATCTGAAGCAATTTGACTGACAGCTCTGTTTTCTTTCTGTATTGTGAGCACTTTGACACCTTTTCTTAGTCTTGCCTAGACAGCAGTGCACATATCACTCCTAAACCCTTTAAATATTTAACACACACACACACCACAATAACACTTAGATGATGCAACTAGTTTGAAAACAGAAACTATTAATTTTGCTAGAGTTGTTTTCAGAAACTGCAAGGCTTCGGAGGTTCTTAAATCAAAATTGTGATTCACAGGCAGGGCGAGATAAAACCAGTGTGCCGCAGAGGGGGGTGTGGCCTCGGGCTTTCATCCGCACAGTTTATATGAAATTACAGCTAAACCTTATAAAACTTTTAAGGCTGAACCCAGTTTAGCCCTGCCTTGCTCTTCGAGTCCCGCTATTTAAATATATGAAAACACAACAAGGCCATTACGCCGGACATAAATCTTGCAGGATAAAATTTTAGGAAGCCTGCAAAAGCTGCGCAGCGTAGCATATTTGCATAGTTTTCAATTTAGAAAGTAAATCGCCTCCGCCAAGCGGCATTACTTCCAGTTTAAAAGTTCACACAGCTATCTGACAGAGAGTTATGGTATATAACAGATGAAATTCATGAGATGAGTGTTTTGGGATTAGCTGTTGCGCATAAACACGTCTCCATGCTGTCCGTGCGACTGAAAGATCTGAGACGAGATTTAAAGAGCCCTGAGGTATGAGAAAATGGCTACGTTTTGGCCCAATTCAGACAACAGGGTCACACTAGCTAATAAGGACCACCGCAAGGTTAGGACTGCTAGACAGGTCCTCTATCCTGTAGAACTCCAAACCTGTGGCCAACACATGCAGCGTATCCTTTTTCCTCTCTTTCATCAGCAAGTCATTGCTCACCTTGAGTAACTATCTTTTCTTTTGATGGCCGACCTCTGTTGCATCGCCTCAAATTACACTGGACAAAAACAGTTTTGCCACCCTCTTGACTGTCTGCCTGAAAAATGGGCCTGCTCTCATGGATGCGTATTTACATGCATGTTCGTGCCACCAGTGCTACTTGTATTCAATGCTGCATTTTGAGAAGGCGACCTACGGACAACGGCGACATACGCAGTGACACGTCGACTCACTCATAAACAAAACAGGCGCATCGATCACGCGCCGCAGATACCGCACTCGAAGCGGGAGCTTGTCTGCGATTTCTCGGCAGGGATGAGCAATCGGAGACTAGAGGCTTGAGAGGATTTGGGATGGGCCGAGGCTAGGAACATCTGCAGATCCAAACGAGCTAGAGAGGGAGAAAAAAAGAGAAACGCTGTGTGTGCAGATGATGCAACAGCAATGCAATGGTGAGTCCAGGACGCGAGCTGAATTAACACCAAGCCGCAGGAGGAAAAACCCAGCATTTCTCTTTCTCCGGCAAGGACATCCAATTGTCTTTTGGAAAAATCCTGCCCAGAAACTCAGGTTTAGGTTGCCCAGAAACAGAATTTTCCTCCCCGTTAACACAGTCTCTCGATCACACGTCAACCCAACGGAAAAAAAAAACATTCGTACTTGTACATTTTTCAAAGAGAGCTTGTTTGGACCGTCGAAACACAACTGTCTAGAAAATAAAAAGCACCTTACACATTAATTTAGGGTGCAATTCTCACTATTAACTAGTTGCTTACTAGCATTCATATTACTAGGATATTGGCTGTTTATTAGTACTTATAAGGTACACATTAATACCTTATTCTGCATGACCATATTCTACATCCCTAAATCATACCAAATACCTAAACTTAACAACTACCTTACTAACCATTAATAAGCACTAAGCAGTATTTAGGAGTTTATTGAGGCAAAAGCCGTAGTTAATAGAGAGAACTGGACCCTAATCTAAAGTGTGACCAAAATCATTATACATTTGTTTTGCCAATCTTCACCCCTCAAACATGGAAGCTAGCTGTGAGCTACAGCTAAACAAGACAATGCAAACGATTTAAATCTCAGACTTTGCAAGCTGGGAGTGATAGTCATTCGGTGCATGGCGGCAATCTCCCCTACGCTAAAAGGCGTGCAAGGAGAAGATGTTAAAGTCCGCAGCATGTTTCCTGTAGCTGCTGGTGACCAGTACAAATGGCCTCTATTAGCTGTGCTGAGTCACGCAGAGCAGCCAAATGAAAGTGCTGGTGAACGGAGGACTCAAGAACCCCCCCCCAGCTCAGGCCTGCATGCCCCAAGTACCCGGTTTTCTCCATCTAAATCTCTTACAGTGTCAACTTCTCTTACTCAGTTTAAAACAGAGGCCCATTCCTGTGCTAAACTCTCTTTTAGTCTGTTTTCATCCATCTTTTTTTGTTTTGTTTCTCCTCTTCTCCTGCTCTCTTTTTCAATCCATCACTCTCCCAATCTCCATCCTTTAGCCAGTGTTGTAGCATTCGGCTCTTTCTCACTTTCTCCCGAGAGACAGGAGTCTAAAGACTAGATAACTGATGTACAGAATCATTACTTTGGCTGCTCAGGCATGAGGATGAATGAAGCCCCCTCCACTCAGTGTCTCATTAGAGTCTACACGTAAAACGCATCAGGCTTTATTCAGTCATCTCTCCAGATGCGTATCAAGCATGGCGAAATCAAATGTATGCCCACACGCCACGTCTGCATATCAAAAACAAAGCTCAAAAAGTAGACCATATGCATGAGAATAATGACTATCAAAAATAGAATTCAGCAGCATAGTACGAAAATCCAGCGTCTCCTCCTACGTGCTTCTTTATAGCATCAAACGCGTTCCCTCTCCACCTACACTCATCACAACTTCAAACGCTCACGCTTCTCAACGATGTTTGCTTCTGGTGTTTACCTGCACAACGCGGGATCGTTTTCTTGACGATTTTAGATTCTGCTGAAAATGCACAGCTAGCAATTAAAGGCGTAGTTCCACCAAAAAGGAAAATTCTGTCATCACTTACTCAACTTCATGTCGTTCCAAACCTGTATGACTTTCTTTCTTCATTGGAATACAGAAGAAGATATTTTGAAAAACATTGGGATCCAAACAACATTGGACCCCATTGACTTTAAGTGTATGGACATTTTTCACAACATTCACAAGAAAGTCAGACAGGTTTAGAACAACAAGAAAGTGAGTAAATAATGACAATTTTCAGTTTGTGTTTGGATGTGATCTCAACAGCACTGGCTTGCCAATTACCTGCAAGACGCAGAAACTGTCTTTAAGTGACACTGATATTTGCACTGAAAAGCTTGAGGTTCTGGTTCCGTTATCCTAAGACCCCAACTGAGAGCATTCAGGACCTCATCTCAGCGTGGAGTGTAATGGTAAATCTTGAACGATGTGTGTAGGAGGGTAAGTGAGTGAATAAATGGATGACAAAACCCCTTCTAGCCAGTGAATGGAAAGAAAAATCGCATGATTGGAAGAGCAGAGACGGCAGAGACATGCAGCAGGCTGGAGGAGGTGATAACGTGTGAAGAGAGGAAGTGGGTGGAGGTGGTGATGGATGAAGGGCCAAGATGGAGAACTTCCTATAATGATGGAAAACAAAACAATGCGATCATGTTAATGATCAAGGAGACTGACCAAGGGCAGACTACTGTAGGAATAGAATATTTATGGAGCTTTAAAAAATAGTAATTTGTTTGAGAGGCACTCTCAGAAAAATAAAGTACTTTTAATTGTTGCTTGGTAGCTTTTAGTTTGTAACTGAGGCAGATCCTTTAACGTCCCCATGAAACCAAAATTGACAAATCTTATTTTGCAGTGTTTAATTTAAATGATTATTAACTACGACTTTTGCCTCAAACTCCCAATTACTGCTTATTAATGGTTAGTAAGGTAGTTGCTAAATTTAGGTATTGGGTAGGATTAAGGGATGTAGAATATGATCATGCAGAATAAGGCATTACTGTGTGCTTTAAAAGGGATTATAAACAGCCAATATCTTAATATGCATGCCAATAAGCTGATAGTTTATAGTGAGAATTGGACCCTAAACTAAAGTGTTACCTCATTATTTTTTAAATGCATGTGCCCTTGCAATCTTTAATCAAAAACATTAACGTTCCTTCCTCCTAGCAAAGACATTTCTTCTCTGATGATGTGTTCACCAATGATCCCTCCACTCCAGGAACCTGTCACTCACATGAGATCGCAGCAATTAGCAAGCAATGATCCAATCAAGTCCCGCCCTACATTTTTTGTTTTGTTTGAGAAGCCGTTTCACTATGTCACAACAGGGGAGAAAAGACGACTGCAACTTCTGACTAAAGGGAAAGTTCGCCTAAAATGTTTAATTGTTTCACCATTTATTCACCTCATTTCATTCCAAATCTTTTAGACTTTTTTTCTTCTGTGGAACTCAAAAGAAAATATAAAAAAAAAACATTTGGGTCCAAAGTGACCTTCATTTTATGGAGTCAAAATATCTGCTCAACAGAGGAAATAAATGCATACAGGTTTAGAACCTCATGAGGGTGAGTAAATGATGGCAGATTTTTTTATTTAAGGTGAACTTTAAGGGTACACATTAGCAGTTTTTAAGGGTGCTGCCCTAGTGACAAGGTATTACTGCTCCTGAAAGTGAAGGGAAAGGTCAGTTTTAAAAAACAGCATATTAAGTTCTTGAAGCAAAGAGAGCTCCAAAGCGGACAGGCTCCAGCGTACTGCAGGGTACGGAGAGAACGGCACTGCTGCCAAAGGGAAATAGATTTTGAGAGACACTGACGCCAGTGCTTATGTTGTGGAGAGGGAGTGAACGAGTAACTAAACTCAGTCGTAACATGGAGCCAAGCAGGCCTGACGACCACACTTGTGAATACGGGCCCTGCAGTGGGGGATGGGTATAAAGGACCATATATTGCAAAAAGGAGACAGTTCCTAGAATCAGCCAGCACGACTCCCCATAGTTCACAAGCAACATGATTAACCACTGGATGGGGAGTACTCCAGCGGTGCTATTAATAAAAGATAACCTCCTACCCTCCCCAGATCCGCTTCTCAAAGCCACATTTTTGCTAGGCACATACACAGGACAGCTTTGTTTACTACAACGGCGGGACTTCATCCCTGGGGCTTGGGTAAGCAGCTTCTTCCCTCGACTCCCAGGGTTGGGTGGGTAAATTAGCCACTGATGTGACCCTAAAGCCAAACAAGGTCCTCTGGGTTGGGGATCAATTAGACAAGCCTGTGAAATAATGACACCCCTGGGAAGATCTTCCTAGGGAGACCCCCTTTGGACCCTTGGCTGAGGGCTTCAGGAATTGATCATTCCGAACACACCACAGGTACAATACTTCGGCAGTTATTACCACACTGCAGGAGCAAGCGAGCGCACAAACAAGGCACAGTTGCGGCTGAACCTAACCGGAGACGCGAGTTGCTGCATATGACACCAACTGGCAAAGAGAAGATAAGCATGCCGGAGGTAATTATAGTTCGGCTGCTGTTACTGCTAGAACACACCACACTGAAATGCTATTGTGTGGACTGACTGTCACCATAAATTAATATTTTATTGTGAAGCAATACAACAGGAACAATCATGGCTACACGACCCCAATTAAGAGGTTACTGGACAGACCCTTTCAGTACAGATCCCATCCTTGCTCATAATGTTCCTCTTTCATTGTCTTGACGGCTGCCATTTACTTTTACTTCTCGCACAATCATACTTAGACAAAAGACACAAGATAATAGGCTACTTGTCTCAGATAGTATACCAGGGAGTTTTTGTTGTGCACACAACACGATCTCTAAAGAAAACTAATTGGCGGAAATGTTTATAGAGGCTCACACACGCACGAGTAAACACACGCATTCTTTTTTTTATTGTGGTGGGGTTCTTTCCATTGTTTTTAAACTGAGCTAATAATACTTAATAAATCTCAAAGTTTCTTTTCATACATTTTCATTAAAAGATTATTTAGTATGTTAAATAATTAGGATCCTTTTCTGGAGCCCACAATGTAAATTTTTAGGCTTTTCTTTCCTTGAATATCTAGTCACCACAATGTAGGTAAAATCAGACCCCCACCCCACCCCACCCCACACCGCACGCACGCACGCGCACACACACACACACACACACACACACACACACACACACACACACACACACACACAGATAGATGAACAAGTCTAAATGGATTTACTTATTTTGATGACTAACAAAGTGATGGACCTGTAAGCGAGCTGGACCTCAAGACAGCTTCTACAGAACTCTACAGGGCTTTTAACCCTGGGTTAATGTCTTTTTCAACACTGTGTAAAGACCAGTTTTAACCCTGGGATAAGCACACATTCCACATTTGCCATTTTTTGAAGGGGATCCGCTTCACTTTTTTTTATCCCTGGGTTATGCTAGCACCGCTTTATCGACACAGCACGACGCTACAACGTTATGTCGAGATGTTTAGCAACAGACACCAATCACAAACTGCCTCAGTGCATAACCTCATTAAATATTCATGCGCTTTGTACAGTCGCTGAAACTTTCACGCGCCGTGTTTAGTCTCCTCATCTGAGGGGAAACAGTAAAAAATGTCGAACAGCGAGGGCAGACGCGTTAAATGGAGAGATGGAGATTAATTTGGCTCTATAGTGACTTCTCACACAGATGAATAAGCAGTTATTAAACATGTCGCGTGCAATATTTGTAAGGCGTTATTCACCTTAAAAAATATTCAAGAACGTTAAGGTTTACAAATGCACAGCGTGGAATCTCAAAACTTGACAACCCAGAATGAACAACTAACTCAGAAAGTATGAACATTGTGAAATAGAATAAGATACGTCAATTTCAAGAGTAAAAAGCCCATACCCATCTATCCCTCCCCCGCCACCCCATCCTCAAAATAGGATCGCGCAAAAACCGCTAAGTAGCCTACCATTTGCCTTCTGTTGCTATTTATCAAAATTCGCTTCGTGTTGTTGTGTTAGCAATTCTAAATCAATACTTAACTTTCGTAGTAAACCAATTAATGAATTATTCCCTAACATATTTGATGTTAAATTTATATATGCATAAATTAGCTAGTACATCCAAGCCTGTTGTTCATAGAATTCGATTTTATGATGGAAACGGAGGCAAAGCAATTCCAAGACTGACAGGAATAAAATGGGAAACTGCTCTCGCGAGCGAAACGTACCTTTGTGCATGCCAGTGAATCGGTCTTTCAGGACTGTGAGCTCGTAGATCTTGCCAAATTCCTCGAAGAGCGGCCGGAGGTCCTTCTCGTCCAGGTTGCGGGGTATCTGTCCGATGAATAGTTTGATGGCATCGTGGTCCTTCATGGGAATGGTGGCGCAGCTCGCGGGACTGTGAGTGTGGCTTATTCCGTTCACGAGCCCGTTCGTACTGGCCGCTCCTCCATGCACCGCGGCGTCCACCTGTCCGTTCGTTAAAGTTGCCATGTTCACCGCGAGGACTTTCAGCTGCTACGCCTTCTGAAGTGTTTCAAATGACGGGATGAGACGTCCTACTGTGGTTTTCGCCGAAAATGTACAGATGCAAACACCTACCATTGAACACAAGTCAAATATCAAACGCGTTTGGTCGTCCAGGCGGAGGCGTGTTTCCTTGTATTTGTCCCTTACTACTCAATTCATTCATTCATGTAATAAAAAACGAGAGAAAGAGAGAGAGAAAGAGAGAGAGAAAGAGAGAGAGAGACAGACCGTGAGCGTTCGCTTTACCTCCGTTCCCCTCGCCCCTGCTTCTAGCTACCCTTTTATTTTTTGCATTGAGAAGTCGGTATGGGTGTCCTCCCGGTTTAAACCGACAGGGCTGTCTCAAACGCGCTCAGTGCAGTGGGGAGGAAGAGGAGAAAAAGCAGCTCCCTTTATGTCACACGACGCTCTCTCTCCCCCTCTCGTCGTTATATAGTAACATGGTATGTTCCGCCGAAGGAGAGGGACTATAAATAAAGAAAATATCACATTTGCACGGCTCTTTGTACGCTGCCTTGTGAATGACGCACCTTCTGAATGACCAATCTGTTTATATATATATAAAAAAAAAAACGTGTATGCAATGGTTTTCCAACGCACTCCAATGCATAATGTTCCCCTATGTGCATTTTTCGGGAAAGCATCAAAGGATTCACCCAAATTCGCTGTAAAGCGCAGAGGGAGCTAATGGACAGCGACAGTGCTGAAACGCTCGGAAAGTGCAAGGACAAAAACAGCCTTATGCATGCAACCTTCGATAAATCCTTTGAATGTTGTTATTATTATAGTTATTATTAGTAGTAGCACTTATTCGTAAAAAATGTATTTCGCTGAATGAGAAGCAATGCCTCTTTTCAAATGCACGAGCCAGAAAGAGGGCTGTGAGCTCCTCCGCGCGGTGTGTACGGGCAGGGAGGTGACACGTGTGTGTGTGTGTGTGTGTGTTCAGGAATGGGGGTTATAAAAATACAAATCTGTATCATAGTTGGTTCTCAATGAGGAACCTTTAACCCATTCAGACCCAGTGTCCATTCCAATGAGCATGTTTTGCAAGATTTTGGCTCAATGCATTTTTAGATTGTGCTACATAACATCTTTCTTTTTTTTTTTTTTTTGCTCAAAAAACATATTTTGAAATAAGGTAGAAAAATATGGCATGATTTGAACAAGTATAATATCACACACACATTGTGTTTTCATGTTATATGGGGACTTTCCATAGACAATGATTTTAATACTGTAAAAAACGTATATTCTATCCCTTACAGTTACACTAACCCTACCCCTAAACCTACCCATCACTGAATTTTTACATTTTCAAGAAACATAACTTAGTATGATTTATAAGCTGTTTTCCTCATGGGGACCAAAAATGTCCCCACAAGGACAAGGATTTGGGATATTGACATGTTTGTGGGAACATTTTGTCCCCAATGTCTATTGTAATGGACATTACAAACAGCAATTGAAATCTTATCATAAAACATTTTTTTTTTATTGATTCTCACTTATGGCTACTGGCTACATTTAGAGTAGAACTGAAGCATAGTCATATTTTTTGTGTCCCTGGAACATGATTCAAGAGCAACGGGTCAATAGCTGACATTGGAAATTCAAAGTACTCTTTAGAGAGATTATGTATAGTTACATCTTTTCACTTAGACCTTACTTTCATTGGATTTCATCAGTTAAAAATGCTGTTGAGAATGACTAATACAGAGCATTTGCTTCAACAATAAACTCTCCCTTCTTTTATCTCACAAAAAACAAAGTGTCTCTTCAATTTAAACATAAACTCCATCAATGAGTCTATAGAGATCTGCTGTTCTTTCTGATCAGGAAAAACAACCTTGATGTAATGAAGACTGCTTGGAGGTTTGAGTGATGTCTCCAAACATCTAACCTGAGCCCTGAACACCTCTAAAATCCCACTTATCCACGATATGAACCGCTGTTGACAGTCAAAGCGTGTATGCACAAGTGCAAACGTTGCATGCAAGCTTCCAATTTCCACACCAGAGCACACAACCACAGTGTTTTTCATGCTGACAATGACACACCACTGTCGAGACCAAAGCACCTGCTCATAATGATGGGAAATTGTAGGCTGCCTCAGAGTTCCTGCTGAGCACGAGGCCCACGGAGAACAACAGGCGTACATGTGTTCGGCACCGGCACAACGGCAGGTAGGAGCGCTCAAGCGAACTCAAAATGGAGGAAAACAACAAGCCACTTTAGATGAGGCCTTCTGAAGGCACTGAAAAGGCGATGACGTAGCTGTTTAGAACAGTTGTTCTCAATTGGTTTCGCTTCAGAACTCAGATTTAGCACTTGAAGTTGCGATCCAACACAATACTAAACGTAACCTGACCCATGAAGAACCTTTAAAATTCATGGAACCTTTCCACAGCACAAACGGTTATTTGAAAGAAAAGAAAAGGATCTTAAAAATGCGATTTTTCTTAGTGTGAAAAATCGTATAGTCTAAAGAATATTTTTCATTTCATACTAGTATTTTTTTTTTTTTTGCAATTGAAAGATTTCATGGATGTAAAAAGTTCTCAACCGAGCCATTCATTATTGTATTTCATTATTTGCATTTAGCAATGTTTTTGACCATGGCCTACAATCACACAAACAGCCATGCAATCTACTTTTGGGTCATTGGTTGAGAAGTACACTTTTTCCAGAAGGTTCTTCAATGATCCTTTAACCGTTTTTCACTGTATATATATATATATATAAAAATAGAATAAAATAAGTTCTTTGAATATTAAAGGTTCTCCATGACATGTGATTGCAAAATCCTTTTTGGTTCTAATTGGAACATTAATTTTAAAGAGTTCATGATAACACAATAAATGCAATGAATTACATCATGCTACGCTTCCTAGAAGAGCGACTTATCTTAATTGCATTCTTCCAAATAAGTAATTTAGAGCTGAGAAGCACTGGTATCTACACTGCATCTCTTACAGTTCCATGTGCTCTTACCAAAGGTCAACTGGTCAAATATTATAACACAGTATAACTTCGAATGTGTTTGGCCTTAACGATGCGATTTTAAATATTTGGATGTGGTCCAAAGCAGCATTAAAAAGGAAACAAAATACACTCCGTGGCCCTCTCACCTACCGCACTCAGAGGCTGTAATGGCCCGTTAATGTCATTTCGGACTGTCAGTATAACCCAGCCCAGCTGAGTCAGTCCGCTTTCTTTGGCAGGGCACTGCTCTCGGTTCTGCAAGCATACCCTTGGGGCCACGCTGCCCGAGATCACGCCCGACTTGCCTTGAGCCATATTTATACAAGGACGAAATGTGTTAGCACAAATCATTATAATTATGTTCTGTGCGTAGTATCGCAGCGATTATATAAGTTATGTTGCCATTACTGTTCCCTATAGTCTTTCTCTTCACCCCTCTCTCAACTCTTTGGTGGATTTCAATGTGCTGCAAGCTGACCCAAATGAAAAGCATCTGATGAGCACGTCCATCGTCGTGATAATAATAATAATCATACGCAATTAACAGGTAATTTATGGAGCGATTGGTCTACAGAAGGTGCCCCGTAGGTCACTGGGAGCGTGGTTTGATGCAGCTCAAATGAACCTGGAGTGGAACCGAAAAGCTCCAATCTAAATTTCAGCAGAGGAGTGGTCTCAAGAGGAGAGTGTCACATCTTCATCTTAAAATTTGATCTCAGCGGTATGTCTATGCGAATGAGCCTTACAATCAAATAACAATCATACTTTTTTTTTTCTGTCAGGAAATAAATAATAAACCCAAATGTTATTTTCTTCGACAGCAGGCCTGCTGCTAAAAATAAGCACTGGCGTTCCACGCTTCTGCATGGCTGCTGGAATGACATGGCGCCGCTGTCCATGGTGCTGAAATAATATCACCAAGACACAGATAGTCAAAACGCAAAGGTTTCATCATTATATATCGACTAACCCTCTCTAAAAACAGGTTTACTTGAGAGATACTTCTGAAAGTAACAAAAGCCTTTTCTTAACACATCTCACTTTTTAACAATAGAGTGCACTGAAATAACTTGTGCCCTTGGAACACTACTTTGAATCAAATCCTGTTCCGGCGGGTTTAATTGTTGAGGAAGGCAAATAAACGAGTGGCAAATGAAATTCTTGCAGGGCAGCTTGCACAAATAGATTGATAATGTGCGCCAGCCGGCGTAAAGTACGTTGAGGATTCGATATTACCTGTTCTGCATATTAATGTCTCTCCTAACCTGTCCTTCATCCAGGACAAAGTTCTAAATCTCAGGGAGCCTTGAGCCTCGGAGGCGGTTCATCATCTCAGTGTAATTTAGGAGGACGAGCAGGGAAAGGGCAGAGAACTCCAAAAAAACTTTGACAGAGCAGTGCTATGACAAAGACGCAGAGGTGAGCGAATTGGAACCTATAAATGTGAGGAAGAAGAAAGAAAATCAGACATGTGACTCTAATCAAATGCAGATTAGCAAATCAACAACAACAACTAAATAAGCAAGCATAAAAAAGGTGATATTCTCAGATCCACTGAGACTACTGCATGTGCAAGTATGAGAAAAGCCTCTCTTGAATCTAAAATTAACAGCTACACTGCTAAAAAGGATCTGATGTTTCTGACAATAAAATAACTATTTGGATTAACACGAAGGGACACATATATGGAAGTTTTCCCTTTAATTATTGTTTACTCTAGAGGGGCTGCTTATCGTGTGAGCGGTGAGTTTTTTTTGCATCAGAGGGTGCCGTTGGTTGTTAGTGCAGTATTGAAAACAGATTAGCGCTTTACCACTTGTCACAGTTGGGCATTTCTTTCAAAATTAAATCCTGATCACAACTCTCAGATGACTCAGGGGAAAAGGCCAAAATGCAGAGTTAATATAATATAATATAATATAATATAATATAATATAATATAATATAATATAATATAATATAATACAATATAATACTTGGTCAATTTTGGGGTCCATTATTTTAATCATGAAAAAAGTATCAGTTTCCACAAACATATTAAGCAGCAAAAATGTTTTCAACATTGATAATAATAAAAAAGTTTCTTGAGCACCAAATCAACATATTAGTATGATTTCTGGAGGATCATGTGAAACTGAAGACTGGAGTAATGATTTTTACATTATACAATTCTAATGAGCTTAATATTTTGTATGAGCAACAGTGTGCTGACTTTTGCATTTATGTACTTTTTTGGTCATGCACCTGGATTTTTTTTTTTTTTTGCTGGGACTTCAAGTTTCTTTGAAAATTCAGCTTTTCCATCACATGAATAAATTGCATTTATTAAGTACATTAAAATTGAAAACAGTTATTTTAAATTGCAATAATATTTCACAATTTTACTGTTTTTACTGTATTATTGATCAAATAAATGTAGTCTAGATGAACATAAAAAATCTTACCAACCCCACATTTTTAAAATGATTATAATGTTAAATTTTTTGTACTTATTATTTACAAGCGAAATTTGAAAATAAAAAGTTGACATTTTGCTTTGATAAAAAAATATGTAAATAACATTTGACCCTAAAGCTTGAATGTCAATGCCTTTAGCATCAGAAAAACTCTGTGTATATGCGTATTAAATATATTAATATGAACATAATTTTATTTAATAAATATTTATACAAATATATATAAAACGTCAAATAAAAGGATTGCAGTTAAAAATTACTCAATTTCTTTTTTGGGTGTCCTATCCCTTTAAGAAAGTGAATAAGGATTTGACTGCCTTCTTTTGAATAACAACTCCACCCCCCACTCCCCACACACACACACTTTAAAAAAAAAATATTTTAACAGCACACATAAATGCTTCCCATGATGCATACTGATGAATTGCACAACACGTGAATTCCTTGTTACTTTATCCCCACCAGGACTAATCCGAGAAAGAGAGAGAGAAAGGTTCTCACCTGTATGTGGCTTCTAACTTCTCTTGATGTCAGTCCCATCTCTTTAATCAGTGGTTTGGAATCCTGTGACCTCTGACCCCTCCCCTGTCTCACAGCACCTGTGCCACAGCCAGACGTGTCACCTCGCTGTCATGTCAGCTCTTGTACAGTGACTGTGGTGTCTGGGTGTCTGGCCCCACAGAGCCCCTGATTGCTCCCCCGGGAGGGTGTTCGAGAAGGTGGGCGAAGCCACCTGCCACTGCCCTGCAGCGATGGAGGAGAGCGGAGGGCCTGGGGCTCAGCTTGACTGCTGGAAATACAACACATCGTGCTGCCAAGGAACATTCCAATAGGCGGGAAAGAGAAAGAGAAAGAGAAAGCAAGATGAAAAGACTGCATGGTTGCGACATGTGACAATGTTGGCTCCTTCAAAGTGAAAAACTGTGCCTATGGAGACAGCAAAGTCACTCAGGACCAATTTTCCTTCTGCTAAACCAGGTGCAAGCAATTACATGAAATGATTGGACAATCAGTCAGTCTCAAATACTCAGAAGACACCATAAACTTTCTATCATGTGTTTATGTTTCAGGTGCGGTTTCTGGGCAGCAACCACTCCAAAGGGAGAGAAAGGTGACAATGGAAAAAAAGCCCCGACATGCTTTATGAGGTATTTTCTGTGGAAATAGCCAGTCTGTCAGCCGCTACAAGAAGGCATAAACAACCTGTTGTACCTTTTAACTGTTGTATCCTTTAAAAAGACCCAGGGGGAATTTTAAAATACTGCCGCTGAGCTAAATTACTTGTGGCCCTTTGGGGACCCTTTGCAAGAACCATATACAATTGTTCTGTGTAAAGTATGCAACAGAATACCCGGTTAAAAGGAATTTTGTGTATAGAGATGGGACAATATTATCTGTATAGGAGACCATTAAGTGCAGATGAGTGTCAGCTATGTTATTGGCCCCGCCAAGAAACAAATAGCACATGCCATATGTCTTAGTGTGCTTTTCACTATAACTACTATAGCTATGGCCTGCTTTCAAGGCATTTAATAGCAACAAAAACACTGCAATCTACATTTTACATTAACTTAAAAAAAATAAAAATAATTAAGACATGCATGCCACTTCAATCTATATGGGGATACACCAGCTACATAATTTATTGTGTTAATGTAAATACATCGAATTAAAACATGATTCCATTTGCTTCAACATGAACACACAAAATAACCTACTCAACAGTATGAATTTTTATTTTACAAAAAAAAAAAAAAAAAAAAAAAAAATATATATATATATATATATAGATATTTTTTTTTATTATTATTTTTTTTTATGTACATTAGCATTCAAACGTTTGAGGTCAGTACGATTATTTCCTTAAATTCATCAAATGTTACAGTAAAAGACTTTTGTAATATTACAAACGATTTATATTTCAAATGATTTTCTTTTTTTTTCTATTAATCAAACGAGCATCACATTTTCCACAAAATTATTAAGCAGCACAACTGTTTAACACTGTGATGATGATAATAATATGAAATGTTTATTCAAATAGAAAACATTTGCAATAGCGCTACTACTGCTTTTCCTGTATTTTTAATCAAATAAATGTAGCCTTGGCGAGCTTAAAAAACTTTTCCAAAACCATTTAAAAAATCTTACCGACCCAGACCCTATACTTTTGAACAGTATAATTTCAATTCAATTTCAATTTGATTCTAAGGAACCAAGCAAGCTTAAAAATAAAAATCTTATTGTGAAATTGAATTACACATGTGCTTAACCTGAGGCTTGACAACCACAACTAAAACATATCACAACAATATACGAAGGCTTAATTGCTGTGCAAGAATGACAGTTTGTGAGAAGTTATTAATGTAACCCACACTGAGCTTATATTA
Organism: Leuciscus leuciscus; assembly: GCF_965113295.1. Classification (NCBI taxonomy): domain Eukaryota; kingdom Metazoa; phylum Chordata; class Actinopteri; order Cypriniformes; family Leuciscidae; genus Leuciscus; species Leuciscus leuciscus. Next base: position 29,398,762 of record NC_138740.1, on the reverse strand, counting down.
AATTTTACAGCAACTAGTCAGCAGGCTGTCTGCATTATCTGGAACACCTTTAACAAATGAGAACAGCTCAAGAATGCTGATTATGCTGATAGGACATGCTATTATTCCAGCAAAATAGAATAAATATCTTTGAGCTTTTAGTGTTTTTAGGCTACTGAATATGCATTCAGAAACTAGATTCTTTATATACACTGTGGTCGGACATTTTCATTGAAAGCATGTCAAGTCTGTGCAAGTCTTTTCAGAAGCCACTGCAATTGTGCAACGTCTCTTGCCAAGTTAATGTGGCACAAACCAGAGGAAATGGGTTCAATTAGATGTCCGACCTCGCCAGGCTTCCCACACCTACACGTAAGGCACTTAAGCAGAATTACAAAGACCTCTACTGGATTACAAGAGCAAATGTTTGTGTCTGCGGACATCCAACCCATCGTCTCTGACATCTGACATGGGCCATGTCCTCGGTATTGGCACCGTCTGATCACGCTCCGCTCCTGGGAGAATGCGGAGTAACTCTAACGCTATTATCTAATGACGGGGTTGAGATGCTGTGCTCACATGCTGTATATTTAGAACAGGCCCCAGGGTGCTCTTTGGGAGGTTAACATCCACTGACCCTGACGCGACCTTCTTTCTGGCACCCTGCCCGACCCATTAGACTTGGCTTTGCTTCTTAAAAGCATTGTTAGAAAGAGCCAGACATCAAGCAAACATACCTGAATGAGTCAGTGGGGGTGGTGGGGGGGCAGATAGACTGTCACATTTCCACCCATATCTCCATTTTAGAGAGCCTGTAAGCTGCATAGACAGAACACATAATGTTACTTAACATCAGTGTGCAGTGGCGCCAAAATAGCCCTTTTAAAATTGTGGGCATGATGGATTTTTTATGATCCATCATGGCTTGTCTCATGAATATTAATTTTAATAGGAGGACATATGCTAATTAATATTCATAAGCCTTTTCCATAGTAGGATCTGTGAACTTGTGAAGATATGCAGAGTTGTTTGGTCTTGTTGATGCTGATGTCTCTCCAGCATCTTGGACAGTCAATATCGGACTTTAGGGTCAAATGTTTTGTTTGTTTATCAAAACAAAACGTTAACAATTAAAATATCAAATTATTTATCGATTATAAATAAAATGTACAAAATCATTTAACATTATAATAAATATGAACATCCAGGTAAAAACGTTTTAAAAGTTTGAGGTCGGTAAAATTGTTTTCATGCTTTTAAAAGAAGTCTAATTTTCCTCACACAAAATCTGCATTTATTAACAGAAATATTGTGAAATATTATTACAATTTAAAACAACTATTTTTTTTTTTTCAAATATTTTGTAAAATGCAATTTTTTACCTCTGAATGCATGGTAACATTTTCAGCATCATTACTGCAGTCGTCAGTGTCACATGATCCTTCAGAAATCATTACATTATGCTGATTTGGTTCTCAAAAAACATTTCTTATAACTATCAAACAATTATGTTATTAAATTATATTTTTGTGGACACTGATACATTTCTTAAGGATTCTTTGATGGATAGAAATTTCAAAAAAACTGGTTTACACAATTCCATTTGTCCACACATGGCAAACATCTGACCATATGACTAAACCAAACCTGAGACATTTTAACCAACCAATCAGCCAACAACAATTAAGCCATTTGTGACAGTGGACTGACCCTAAATGTCCGACTAAGTTCAGTTGAGTTCATTGGCCCTCTCAGTTATGGTGCTCTTTGTGATGTGTGTATATATGTGTGTGTGTGTGTCAGGATAGTGACACCGAACAGCGCGCTCCCACAGCCCCTCTTCCCACTCCACCCGTCCATCCGTCACAGCCATGATCTTTAGCTTCATTAGCATGAGAATGGGGAATGATGAGATAGCTTGCATCAAATGCCAGCCGCCCGGGAGACGGCAGCGAAGAGCTGCCCGCCCCTGATACACACACACACACACACACATGCACATGCACATACACAGTACCGTAACCCAGAGACTCATTTTAAAGAAATAGTTGCACATTTACCACACACACACACAGTACAGCAGAAAGAGCTCTTTCATCACATCTCCTCAAGGAGCATCTGCCAGATATCTTTAAACTGGTTTGCACTCTGTCGTCTGAAGTCACTGCAACTAGTTCAAAGAGTCGCGCAGCTAACGTTCACTTCTGTTAGAGGATCTGCTGACTTTTTCCAATGTATGCTAAGCGGATACTGGATGTTTAAAATGTGATGGGGTTTTTTTTTTATAGAAAAAAAGTTAAAATACGCAAATATAAATATTATTAATTTAAATGTTATATAATAAATTTAAATATTATTATAAATTTATTTAATTTAAATATATTTTTTAATTATTATTAAGGTTTTCTCAAATGATATATTAAATATATAAAAATATATTTTATATATATATATATATATATATATATATATATATAAACATACACACATTTAATAGTTTCAATATATTTTTTATATAAAATATATTTTAATTGATAGTTTAAAAAAACTAAATTAATTGGATCATCATTTACTCACCTTCATGTCGTTCTATATCTACAGTATATGACTATTTCGTAAATGGAACACAAAATAACCTAGCATTATATACAATATTATAATGTATAATAATTTATAAGTATTTCATAAAGTTTAATGAAAGTGAAAGGTTACCATACTGTAGCTGTTCTGGTCATTCACTTTAATTATATATATATATATATAAAAAAGCAATTCGGACAGTGAAATATCTCCTTTTGTGTTCGGCAGAATGAAAGTCATATATCTTTAAAATAAAATGAGGATGAGTAAATAATCATAGTAGTTTCATTTACGGATGAACATAAGTTGCTGAACTAAAGTGGAGCTGATTATAATGTGCTCACAATATACATGGAAATGTTCGGTGACTGAATTTAACACTGCTCTTGCATCATCTTTTGCAACAAATGCGAAATGTGCTCTGCATGAATGTGTGTGTGTCTGAGTCATGCACAGATGACATTAACATTTATATATGGACTGTAGACAAGATAACACAACAATCTACCTTCAGTATTATCATACAATAAGTGCGATACGCCGGCAGAATACAGAATGAGAGAACGAGAGATGAAGAGAGACGGTAAGAGAGGAAGGGAGGGAGGCAAATTAATCATTTCATGACTTTCACAGGATGTAGAGATTGCTCACTGTTTTCTTGAAAACACCCTCATTAGTATCTTTCCTCCAAATTAAGCAGCAGACATAAGCTAAAACGGTGTAATCTAGTAGTCTGTTGAATTATGGGTAATAAGGTTATGCCATTCTTTGTTAAGGATTCATGTTAATAATTTTTTGTTAAAGATTGTGTTGTCTTGTTTCTTCTTATTGTACATTGACAGACAAATACTAGTAACAAATTAGAGGGTTATTTATGTTCCTTCATGTTGCTCCAAAGCTGTATGACTATTTCCTTCCTACAAAAACAAAATATTTACAAACATGTCACAACAGCTCAGACATCACTGAAAGTCATATGGGACTGGCGTGACATGAAGCTGAGTGAATACAATTTTTATTTTGGGGTGAACTATTACTTTTAAGCTTTTAGGTTTTCATACGCATCTCTATGGACACGATCTAAAATTAATTTGCACAGAGTAGATTCAAATTCAAGCAGATAAATGCTGAAAAAACCTTTACTAACAGTCATTTTAATAATTTTCATATTTTGCGAGGCCTAATTGCAGCTCTAGTAATAATTAAGTTTCGAATATCATTTAAAGTCCACATTTAGATTTCTGTTTTTCATTTGGCGAATGCTAGAGTATGCAAATAAGGTCTGCAAACAAACCCTTAAGATGAAAGGACAAATCTTTTATAAAGGACTGTTATTCTTTTTCATATCCTTCCACCTCCTCTATCTGTAATTAGGAAGGCAGAGGAAGATGATATTTACTGTAATTGGCTTCTCAAACATCTTAATTAGCAGAAATCCAGTAAAATGCAACTCATTAAGAAATTCTTTGCCATGTGATACATCAGTAGGTTATTTCCTTGGTAACTTGATGGAAAGCGAGAAAAGTTGCACTTCCCCCTTACATAAGAGCTCTCACACACAAACACGCATACACACACTCCGTTTAGATCACACTGAGTTTTCCCTCTGAAGCAGATGTATGTAATGTGGACACAGCTGTTGAGGTCCATCTCCAGTTGTGCTTCCTCCTCCTAATGACCTCCATATATCTATCACACTCTCACACACACACACACAAATATCAAAATAGCATGGATCGTCAACTACGGCACCCTGACGAGCACAGTCTCATGGGGACAGAGGCTCGCTCACACACACACACACACACACACACACACACACACACACACACACACACACACACACACACACACACACACACACACACACACACACACACACACACACACACACACACACACACACACACACACACACACACACACACACACACACGCACGCGCGCACACACACACACACACACGCACACGCACACACACACACACACACAGGTGTCTGAAAGTGCCTGCGGTGGTGACTCAGATGCTCTTATTCTATCAGATCTCCTCCTGTGCCATATGGGAGTTGTACGTGAATGTACCTAATTACCATATAAAAGCAGGTCAAGTGTCCAGTATCCCAGAACATTGACCCCTTTTAGTGTCGCCTTGATGTCTCAACTCACAGGCTGCCTTGAAAGCACGCTGACTGCTGTTGAACTTGATATTTTTCACTCACAACAACCACTGCAAGAGTGGTCGTAGCCTGAACGTGTTGTGTAAGTTGTTGTCGAGGGGCAATATTAATTAGAGATGAAGTTTGGGGACAAGCCCATGGGCTCCCAGAGCTCCTTAAATTGCACATACACACATCTTCACTCTAATGCGTCAGTAATTTGTTCAATGCTCAGGGGGGGGTGGTGGTGGTCGTGGTGGGGGTGGGGGGGGGGGGGGGGTTGTTTCCAATGCTGCAGGACCGCCACATAAACACAAGAGAAACAACAAGACTCACATGGCATCATCTCCAGAGAGATGCAATACCGAAATCTCAGTGCAACACTTTTCCAGTGTGATTCATTGTAGTCAATATAATTTTATTCTGACACAGTCTTCATTTTACAAAATAGTGTAAACAACTGAACAAATTCTGATGTATTTCTAGCTCATTTAACCCCTAAAAAACAGTGGTAGGAGTAACCAGTCAAGTTTAACCAGTAATGTGGTAAATTAGGGTTTAGTCACATGCAGCCTAGCTTGTAGCTCAATTGAAACAAAAAAACCATCATGGAAAGAAAAAATTATCCCATTGAGCTTTATTCGAATTAATAGACTGAAAGAGGTGGAGCAGATCTCTTAAACAACATTTAATAGACCAGAAAATAGCGGTAAACCTGATTAAATCTGAGATATAAGCCACTTTCCACTTTCGAGGCCGAATGGTTCAAAGAACAGTAAGGAATAGCTCCAGTTAAATTTCCAGGTGAGTCTGGTACGGCACAGCACCATTACAAACTGTTCTCGGCCCGGAATTCTCAGCATGGTTGGCTAAATGTGTGGAACCACGCTGATAGAATACGTGTAGTGACGTCGCCACTCAGAATTTTGTAATTTGTCTGTTGCCTGCCAGCCAGTTTCTCTGGAGCTGGCTAAGCACGCTATTTGAGCGACGTAGACACAAATTGATAATAGAATTAAAAGAAATATCTGATCATCCTATTTACAGCTCATATCTGTAAGCTCTTGCGTTACCAAAGCAATGACTGACGCATTTGTATTACATTCAAAAGAGCTCCGTTATCAGCCCCACAGTGGAAAATGAAATCATACCCGTACCGACCGGGCCGGATCGGCATGGAATGGAACGGTTAAGCATTGAGAATGGTTTGGGCGGACAGTGGAAAAGTGGCTATTGAATCTGAAACACTCAGTTTGTGATCAGTAAGATTTTTTTAAAATAAATAAATACTTTTATTTGGCTTGGATGCATTCAACTGATCAAAAGTTACAGTAAAGACATTTATAATGTTAAAAAGATTCTGTTTCATATAAAACTTTCCATAAAACAAAAAACCACAACCATTTTAAATATTGATAATAATAAAAACATATGTGACCTGATCCATCAATTTACGTCACTTTGACCCAGAAAAATATTTCAAGTTTTATGCACTAAAAAGAAAAGTCTTGGTGTACATAGAAATACAACAATTATCACTGGAAAGAAAAAACGTTCCTTTTTACTTCAGTGCACAGAACACAATATCTTTCTGGGTCAGAGTGACTCAAAATGAAAGAGCAGGTCACATATAAATGCATAAGCTGACGCGCTACTAAAATGGCGACGGCCGGCTCCGCCCACTTTGGCCTTCAAAAATGCTCTTCAGAAACCTACGGGTGAAGTCACGGACACTACGTCCATATTTTTTTTACAGTCTATGGATTTATCATGAAATCACACATCCTCCCCTTGATGAAATCCAATCACAAGTGGTCACTAGAGATGCATCTGAGATGCACGTTTGTACCATGTGTAAACAGCGATTGGTTTTGATGACCAAACCTGATTGGATCACGCTAGACAGATGCTAATACAGGTCTAAACAGTGATAAAGTCCATGTGGTTCACAGTGCCTTATAATGTGTGAATCTCTGCCATCCTAACATCTAGGTTTATGTTTTTTTCTAGACAATTGTATGATTATACATTTTATCAGTATGCATGTTCCCAGTTAATATAAAGCATGACCTTGGCATTGCTAGCACCAACCTCCACAAGTTGAGCAACAGGAGCTCCTTAGCAGTTAAGCAGAATAAGCAACTTCAGCAATAGGCCTAACAGACCCAAACAAACACGACAAGCAATTAGCCATAGACAATCTGCTGTTTCTGTTCTGATTTTTTTCGTGTAATCTGTCAGAATCATCATAGGGACAAGACAGGAATGATTAAAAGGAAGGCTTTGTACAGTTAGGCTCCCAAAAACCCATTTTCCTAAACTCACACAGCTGCAGTCTGTGTCTTTTGGCTCGGATTCCCCTGCCTTGTCAAGACACAGTTTAGAAGGAAAGCGAGATGTCAATACGCATTTCGGGAGAGTAGGGAAGCAGGCAGGAGTCACCTGGCTCACAGCATGACAGATGCCCCACCGAACCGTTGAGAGAAAAAGTGCCACTGAGAAACTCACAGCTGTCATGCACATGCAAAGATTTCAACATGAACATGACATCTATCTATCTATCTATCTATCTATCTATCTATCTATCTATCTATCTATCTATCTATCTATCTATCTATCTATCTATCTATCTATCTATCTATCTATCTATCTATCTATCTATCTATCTATCTAATAGCTGCACAATTCAAAATAAATTGAGGATCACAATCTTTTTTTTTTTAAACGATAACGATTCTGAATGGACAACTAACCAAAATAGCATGTAATTTACTAGAGGTTCTGACAAAATGGTAATCAGTCTATTAAAAAAAAAAAAATTCATATTTAATTAATTTGAATAATTTGAACGTCTTTCTAAAACAATCGGTTACTGGATTGTGTCATTACTGGATGAATTAGTGTTTTTGAACAAATCTCTTGAATGAATGATTCAATGACAAATACATAGTTCTGTCATGAAACTCTAGATGGTGCAGGCTGATGGGTCCTTAACGCAAGCTGATGATATTTACAACATTAATTACTGGCACAAGCTGATTGGTTCATGTTGCATCTGCAGCCAATGAGCTTGCTGCTCAACATGTAAATGGCTGGTTACAATTTATTATAGCGGTTTGCCATAGCATACAAAGCTTTGTTGTCTTTTTCTCAGTCTCAAAGTTTGTCTTTTTGTGGCTAAAAATATATATGAATTTGTCATTTTTTCTTGGAATTTCAATTCATCTTAATTGTAATTCCAGTTGCAATTCTGCACCCTGAAACTGCTAAGGAATTGAAATTGTATTCTCAATTCAATTATGAATTGCACACAAAACTGGAATATCAGTTCTGTATACTGTTGGTTTGTTTTTGTCTCTTTGACCAAGCAATTTGGTACACATGTGACCATCTGCAAACCTGTATATTTGTGTGGTGAGTGACCAAGTCCCAGGGTCTGATGGGGTTTCAGGCAGCAGCACAGGCTGCAGGAAAGATAAGATTCCTGGGTGGGTTGTCTGCAGGCAAGGGCCTCTGCGCCCTCCTCCACAGGCCTGCGGCGAGGAGAGGAGGGGAGTGTTATCAGGGCAGCACAAGGCAGGCTGGGTATACACTCCCCTCCCCCTGCTTTTTTACTTTCCCTCTCAGTTTTACTTTCTCTCACCTGGCAGAACTGTGTTAACGAACGTGCACCCCTGCTGTGCCTTCCTGCCCACAGGAGCAATCTCCCCATTCGCCAAGCTAAACATCTGCATGTTTCTGTTTGTATGTTTCAGCGAGAGTGAATTCAGAAGAGTGGAACTGCAGGTGGGAAACAATTGTCTCTCTCCAGAACTAAATATCAGTGCTGGGAGAATTGAGGAAAGAGGAAGTGTGTCTAAGTGAGAGTATATTGTGGTGTGAACAGCAGCAGCAATACCATTTAAACTGATCCCAGTGCTGCTACTGGTAACGGAAGTAGATGAATAGAAGGAAAATCGAACAATGCATGCCAACTGACAGAAAGAAATCCAAGCAATCACTCCCCCATCGCAATTTCCTATTGATGAAAAATGAACGCACGTTCTCCAACAGCCTGCTAATAACAAATTAGCCTGTTTGTTAGGGAAAAATGTAATCAGCATGAGGAGGTGAGGAGACACTTGAAGGTTAATTGGAAGCAGCCCTTCTGTAAATGTCAACGGAAATTTAGGATCTGCTCTCAGTCGTTGACAATACACTCAGACACCCTTACTTGGGTTAAGCTTCCTCAGACCGTGACATCGCTGGTTGTAAAAGCCCTCTTCTCTTGCTTCCTCTCAGAACAAAGAGTAGGGTAGCTTAAAAACATGGTAAATAAACAAATATACTTCCTTTGTGTGGGAGAAGCTCTGCTCCAAAACCTAATGCAGAGAACCAAGACAAGACAGAAATTTGTTTCAAAAGGAACTATTTGTGGAAGATCAATCGTTTGAACAAATTTTAAAGCAGCATTATTATATGAAAAGTGAGAAGAAAAAGATCAAGTACCATTTCAGTTCAAACTTTCACTGCTGGACAAAAACAGAAAGCTGGGGTGGTTAAGAAGTAATTTACGTGGAGCAATACTTATTGGTTGGAAAAAGATGGAGAACAAAGGAACTGGATGTTCAGACCTATCTAAACGTGGAGTAAAAGTAATCCAGACTTGCTTGATGAGCAAGGTTTACTGTGAAATCTATGGGTAAATTTACCGCAGGGAACAAACAGACAAAAGAGATAGACTAGGCCAGTAAAAACATTAAGCGCTGGAGGATATTCTGAGAAGACAAAGGCCATTTTAATCTAAAAGCAAGCACTCGCACAAATGTTGGCAAATTGAGTGTCCGTGCTGCCATCGAAATGACCTGCCCAGAATGCTGTTGGTATTAAGACAGCGTGGAAAAACACACAACCAATCGAAGCCAAGCCATCAGCCTTATGTGCCAGAGCTCTGCACATCACTAAAGCCGCCCAAGTGACAGCGGCTGTCAATATATCGATGGGATGTCAGGAATTCTGTTAGGCTTCTGCCGCATGCAGACAATGAACTGCCAGCCCTGCGTCTATCTGCCCCCTCCTGACGCTTTTCCGTTCCTCCAACTGCCCGAACCTCAGACACAGGCCGTGATGAAACGGAAAACACCTGTCCTGTTCGATCTGCCGTATCAGCCGCACACATGAAGCCAAGTCGCACGGCCAGATGAACATGTAATGAAGAGAGAGGAAGTGGGGGATGGCGTGAGAGTGAGTGCAAGAAGAGGTTAACAAGGTAGAAAGAGAGCAACTCCAGCTGCGCTAATGTCTGCCATCTAATATTTCTCATTAATTAAGCCCACAAACAATAGCGTTTCCCAGGCAACCACAGTTACCTAGATTAGACCGACCTGATACATGCACATGCAGATCTCAAAACACTCCAGGCTCCTGGAAATCTGCTGAACACACTGCAGCATCGCTGCAACACACTGAACAGGAAACATGAACAAAAGATGGATTTATTTGAAATGAACTGTGACAGCGAAGTGATAGATTCAGTTTTTGGTGTTAATGATCTCTTAAAATATCAAAATAATGTGATACCTGCATGCTGCATCTATATAAGGACACCAGTATCTGATATCCAGGAGATTTTATTGCTGCTTAATTGGTTGGGCACCAAGCGTAGTCCAATGAAACACACACTTGATCCTTTTCAGGAGGTCACAACACTTCTGGTCTTTAGAGAACTGCAGTTTTGCAAGATAAGGAGAAAGGAAATCAGAAGAAACAGATAAAAAGGAACAAAGTCCATGAGCCACTTTTGGAGGAAAAATGACTGAATAAACCATTAAAGCGCCATGTCACAAAAGAGACAATAAAATAAATAAAAAACAGAAAAACAGAAAAAACAAAAAAAGTTATACCTGTACCCTTGAAACTTGTTGTTTGTATGCATCCGTTTGTGCTCATACTGAAGCTCAATGTTTACGCAGCGTAATTGATTTAGAACTTTGTACCTCCAAAATCCGAATAAGTTCAAATACAAGCATCTCTTAATCATCACAGAGGTTTCTAGACACAAATGGAAAACACATATTTTCATTTGGCTTCTTTGTGATGTTGTGCAACTGGGCTGTGATCCGTGTACGTGCCAGCAACATCTCAGAGCCTCTGCCAGGTAGATTAGCTCAGAGAAGCGAAGCAGAACCGCGCTTCTGATGCGCCGTGGACGTATGCAAATGCGAGGGGAACGCACAAACAATTCAATCACTTTCCTTCCTGTCTGGGATGCATGCACAGACATGATATCTGAAGTTTCAACAAGCTTACAGAAGCTAAGAACCAGTTTTAGACCCACAGAACCTTCCTCTGTAAGTTGTGTTTACAAAGTGCTCCTGTATCAGGCCCTCCAGAGTGGGAATGGATAAAAAAATTGCTCCTCAGTCTAACGACTAAGCAGGTTTACAGCAAATATTAGACTTTTCACTCAAAACACCATGATGTGCTGGTGCTTTAATCCCCGGGAGATCTTTTCAGATTAAAAGCTCATCATTTAGTGACATCGTTTAGTGATATTCTCCAGGATCCCATCAGCCGACTCACTGTCAGCCAATTACGGCAACAGCAACACTCCAAACAAACTATACAGCGCTACCTTTATCATCACATCGGTGTTTGTTAAGAGTAAGCCAGTCTGTCTCGAGCTAATATGCGATTAACGACGCCCTGTCATCCGAACGTGCCGCCCGCATAATTGTGCCACTCTGATACAAGCTAATGATTTGATGAACAAATTATTGATCTAATGGTCTGGGCAGACGCACCACAGGTAGGCTGGTAAATAAATAAGAACGCTCCAGTTCTCCCGGATGGTGGACTCGTCAATCTTGGGAATTGCCTCTGGAGTGCTTCAGTCAGTTAACATTTTAGAAAACCGTCACCCCATTAATAATAAAGCCATATTAACATAAGTGAATTCCTCCACCGTGTAGGATTCACTGAGGCAGTTATTAAAGTCCAATTTGGCCCCATTAATAATGCATACACCTTTGACTCTCCAGTATCAAGATTATGTGGAATTACTGAGGGCATACATTATTTATCAGCGACATTCAATTGGGGACCTTGATGAGCCTTAATTGGTGGTTGGGGGTGTCATTAGGCTGTCTCTGATGAGACCTGTCAATCACCCCTCTTGTTCCTCTGATGCGGCCATACCTGCCCGTATCCTCAATGCCACCTGTGCCATGGCGGATGACAGCAGCGACACCCCGCTATTGCCAGGTTGCGCCCTGCCCTCTCGCTCTTGTCCGTCAGACCCGTTTGAAGGGGTTTTGGGAGGGATTGGTATGCCACAGAGCAGCAGTATGGACACTGGCCCCTGTGTGTGTCTGACCCCTCTCTTTCCGTCGCTCTCGCTCAGTCTACCTGCTTTAAAAGTTAATGACTCCCAGCTCTGGCAGGGCGTTCCAGAAGGTTGTGGGGCGGTTAGACATTCAATGCATCATTCTCCCTGCGTCTGTCCTCTCTGTCAGTCAGTCACACGTGTCAGGATGGGGACTTTGGGCTGTTCGAGGCACCTGCAGCGCGTGGGTCACACACACACACAGTGGGAAATGCAGACGGAAAATCAAAAATGAGATTGGTTATTCACACAAGTAGAAGCAGACGTAGAGTGTGATATGTAAAATTACAATAAAACTTCATTATTTTAATGTATTACTGAAAAACCTAAAACAGCTTACAGTGCATTCAATATAAATGCTTTTACAGTAGTTCCCTGGGAATTGAACCCACAACCTTGGTCTACAAAAAAATGCTATAAATAAAATAGTTTTTACAAGTCCCGATGGATATAATCAAGTGTTGCACTATATTTATTTACCGCTGAATATTTAGTTTTACTTAAAAATAAGTAAAATCGCAGCCATGTATTGTGTGAATTGTGTTTCATGTCTGAATGAGATTCATGAAAATATCATATGCAATGCAAACAAATACAAATATATGCAAATAATGATAAACATACTCAAATTATCATTCAAATTTATTTTACAATTTTTTTTGTGCTCACCGAGTCTGCATTTATTCGATCAAAAATACATAAAAAATAATACTGTGAAATAATATTCCCAATGTAAAATAAATGTTTTCTATTACTATATATTTTAAAATGTATTGTTTATATTCCTGCCAATGTTGAAAACAGTTGTGCTGCTCAAATTATTTGTTTTTCAGGATTCTAATATTAACTTAAATAATACTTTCATTTAAAAAAAGAAAAAAAAAGAAAAATCTCACTGACACCAAACTTTTCAATGGTATACATGTAGAATGTACAGTATGAGATTTTTTTTTAGGTCAAGATATGACCCATACTCTGCATGTTTCGTAAGATTTGAACTTATAATATTAGTATTTTAGGAGAATCTCACATGTGTCAGCATAACAGTCTAAATTAAAGTGAAATTAATGTTGGATAATGGATGTAAGTGTAAATGGAGTTGATTTCTATGTTCAGACAGGATGTACCAGACATAAATCCGCCGTGCGAACTCAAAGAATACGAACAGTGTGAGAATGAGAACAGGTAAAAAGTGAGGAATGGCGAAAAATGGAACATGTGAAAAATTATATTGGCATTTGGTGATGTACTTAAATAAGTTGGAATGAAACATGGTTGATCCTGCTTATTAGCTGAGTTTCATTCACACAGCTGCACCCTGGGTGAACAGAGGTGGGAGGAATAGTTTCTCTCTCACTGCCAAAAAATAAATCACTGATGAAACTGATGTGCAGAAATATTGTTATGGAAATTGAGATCATTGGATGATGAGCACATACTCATAAGTTCTGCTAGAGTTCAGTTTACAGCTGGACTCTTGAGTGAGCAAGTTTTGAAATACACACACACACACAAAACGGCCTTACAAACACAAAGATGTCAAATCCCTACTTTGGATAACTTACAAAAGATGTAAGTTATAAAGAGCGTGGTAGAGCTTATTGATGTATTGCATGGTGAATAAAACACAAATTGCACTACAAAGATGTCAAAAACAAGGCAAACAACTGCTATTTGAGAACGGTGATTTCTCAAAGAAAAACAAAAGCCTTCTTCTTCTTCTACACCATCTTGAAAACACAAACAACAGGGAGAGCCTGATTTCAACTTATGTTGAAAAAATAATAAAATTGGAACTTCAAAATCGATTTACCTATGACAGCAACCATATGATTCAATGAATGTCTGTTTAAAGCTGTTGTTTGTTCACTGTTTATTTCACATTCCCAAATTAACTTGCTCACCAGACTCACAATGTGAGGAAATTTTAGCCATTTCTGAATAAAAAAGGCATCCACTAAAGATCCTCACTGTCTCTATCCATCACTTTAAATGTTACCTACTCTCCAATGGGATGCCATCGAATATAATTGGCAATTCATTTTAGGCCCTGACAATATAGTGGAGTAATTTTGCCCACATTCAAACAATACCAGAGCAGGATAAAGCCCATGTGTCAACCGTCCTCTCCATTATAGCGTGCACCGATTGCCTCATCTCCGTGGCCACCTCGTGCACATAATTGTTTTCTGCCGCTCTTCCCGCAGCCAAATTACACACGGTCCCTCCTCCCTTTGGCAGAGAGCAGTGGCGACGGCATACAAACACAGACACACATGCATACATACACACAATCCTCACACTTCACTTATCTTCACTGTCTACATCTTAACTAAAAATGGCGGCCAGAATATATCCCTGTTTTAGGCCTGCGAGCCTGGACTGATTTATTCCGGAAACCGTTTTTTAAAAAAAGATGTCAAATAGATGAGAACAGTGAAAAGGGGAGATAATATAATGTATTTTTAAAAGTTAAATACTAATTCACCTGCCACTTGTAATCAAATATTTTGATAAGTGATCTGAGAAATAATAAAAAATGGGATGTAATAGTTTTTTTGGTGTTTACACATATAGGAGTGCTATAATGCAAAACTGTCTTTAAAATCATCCAGTTCAACAAAATTGCTCTAGCACATTTCTAAAATTAACTTTTAATTTGCTTCTAATCTAGTATCTGTCAAATTACCATATATCATATTCAAGGTAATGGGTAATGTGCTATACCATATGAGACAAAACACAATTCAAGACCTTTGTAATGCGGGATGGTGAATTGATGCAACACTAAAACAGTTGATGAATCTCTGCATTATGAAACTGCATGAGAGAGTGCGGCAGTCCCTGTGCAGTCTGATCATTTCTAATCCATTTTCAAACCTACTCTGGATCAGTTAGGTGTTATAGGCCTAGTTCTTAAAAACCTACAAGTACTGCATACATTGGATGGCTCCAAAAAAGTGGAACTCAAAAGGGGTTCATGTGAAGGCATGTGGAGATTTATTTATGGTGATATATATATATATATATATATATATATATATATATACATACATACATACATATATATACATACACACATATATATATATATATATATATATATATATATATAAAACCCAAACTGATTCAGAGTAGGTTTGAAAATGGATTGGATATATACACACACACAAATGTTTGCTTTTCATGTTTTATGGGGACTTTCCAAAGACATAATGATTTTTATACAGTAAAACCTGTGTATTCTATCAAAAAACATTTATGTCCCATAAGGACAAAGATTGCGGATATTGCCATTTTTGTGGGGACATTTTGTCCCCCCATAACGTAGGGTATACCTGAACCCCCCAAACACACACACACACACACAAACAAACTTGTTTTTATATCTTTACGTAGACTCTCCATAGACATAATGGTTTTATCCCTCTAAACCTACCCATCACAGAAAGCATCACTTTGTATGATTTATATTCCTCATGGGTCCTAACCAAATGACCCCATAATGTCAAATTTTTCACTGTACTATTTTGAAGGGACATTTGGTCCTCTCAATGAAGGTTAAACAAGAACAAACACACCCACACATGTATATACAGTATATACATTCACACTTGAATGCAGCATGAATTTACATTTTCAGTGAAAGTGAATGAAGGCATCATAAGTAAATAAAAATACAGAAAATAAGAATGCAACATTTTATATTAAATACTGTCCAATACTGATAAATGAGTAAAATAAACCATTATATTGTGCTTTCTTAATAGATGTGTTTGAGACAGACAGAGAGACAGACAGATAGACAGACAGATAGATAGATAGTGTGATCCACGCACGCACGCACGCACACACACACACACAGTTCGTTCAATGATCAGCACGAACTTAACCTTTCTGGTCAAAGTTGTTCTGTAAGTAATCTGCTCAGCAACTGCATGCAAATCTACTCTCACAACGTGCTGTGTTGTTAAGCAATTTATAGTTTTATCACAACAACAATATTCATCACAAAATAGCATCAAAGGGGGTTGAAGGGGCCCATAAAGCAAGGGGGATCTTCCCAAAGAATTCTACGGACTACGAGAGTCCTCTGCCATTTCAGTTCAGCCGTTGAACAGGGGTGCGTTTCCCGAAAGCATCGTTGGCCAACTATGGTCGCAAGTTCATCGCAATGTCCATTGAACTCTATTGGTAACGAGGGAACTTGCGACCATAGTTGGCTAACGATGCTTTCGGGAAACGCACCCCTGAACTACAGTTCTGTCCCGTCATTGCTGTCATTTATGCAATGCATAATTCATGTGTTTGCATCGCACATATGCATACACAACACGCAATGAGAGTGGTTTTCACCATCCGAGCTTCCAACAGGGGATTTCGACTTTGTGATGACGGGTGCTAAGATGACGTCATCACTGCCGAAGTCTTTACAATCTGTTTATGGGCTTATGTATCTTTATTTGTTATTTATGGTTTTGTGTTTCTTTTGACTATGGTGCAGTCCCTTAGGTTCATTATTACATAACATTAATTTACAATAAGTTTAAGACATGCTGTTTGGGTTGGTTGCAGATAGGTGCACATATCAGCGGTCATCACAACATGTTATGTCTATTATAGTTTTCCTTTGTTTGTTCTCATTAACCACACAGAGACAAGTTGTAATTATGCATTTTTGTTATTTATTATTTCAAATCTGTATTTATCTCCACATTGCAAACAGTGACCCCACATGTTGTCTACTCACCATTTCCTGTTCCTGTGACTCCTCAAAGGAGGGGGCGGGACTACAGTTTCCCTTTTTCTTGTGTTGGGTTAAACCATTTCTATTAATAGGGAAGGGAACTTAACCTTTGTTTATGTAGGTATGGAGAAATGTCTTCTGGTGTCTACAATTAGTTTAAATATCTGAATGAGTTTATTTTAATTGTTTTTGGAAGTTAAATGGTCATATGTTTCGGCTACAAAGGTTTTTGGTATTGTTGCCCCTGCAGTTGGTACGGTCTTGAGTGTAATGAGCCTGTCCTAGGCTATATAAGACAGTCTAAACTGAACCTGAGGATGGTAAAGAGGGGGTCATATTGCTGAATGTAATCATGAAGATTTTGCTGCCTGTAGCAATTTGTTTTTCTTTGTTTGTTGATACATCAAAGTTTGCACTGAGTTAAGTGTATGTTTATTTTGGTTTAATTTTGTAATTTTTTCTTTTGCCATAACACTGTGAATATATTCACCCCTACTTCACTGGCATGAAATAAAAATCGTTGGATGATATCTGAGTCCTGAGCCTATCTATCACCTCCCCTTGATCTCCACGGGACACGTTATGACAGACTTCTTCTCCCCTCTACATTAAAGCTGCTTGGTATATATTCCATATTCCGAGTTTTGCACAAGATTACCGTATCACTGACCTTTGCTGACTGCATTCATTTTCACAGAAGAGTCTTGAATCTCGGTGATTCTGAAAAGTGGAAATACTCTGGTGTGAAGCTCTGTGCTGTTTCTCAGGGCATCTCACCTGCCCAATGAGAGGTGAGTCATTTTGTGGCCTTGTTAGAGGAGACTGAGGAGAAAGAGAATTTGACAGGGCTATGCTGTTAATTGCTTCTTTGCAGGAGGCTTCGTCTTCACAAGGTCCCTCTCCCCCCTCCTCGCTTTCTCATTGTACAAAGACGTACAGTAGGAGAAAGCATATCGAAAGGATTGGAGCCTGCCACGCACCTGCCCCCTGAAGCCAGCCAAACACAGACAGACGCTTCAGTCCTTCTCAACGGGAGTCCTGCTCTGTGGTCGCAAAACCTCACAGATCCATTTCTCTCATCTTTGCCATCAAATCTTGTTGTCTTTTGAGGATGTCAGTTTGTTTGCTGTTCAAATTTCAAACATCCTATCGTTTCTCAGAGGAAAGGTTTATTGCTCTTTTCACAGCTCAAGAGACTTAATGAAATTCTCAGGTGTTTCATTTAACTATCAACTTTGCTTCAGATGTTTTTCCTAAACATTCATTAGGAGAAATAAATAAAGACACAAGAGACAATTACTAACATGTATATATGTGAATAGAATAGCTCAGGAGGTGGAGTTCATATTGAGGCCAAATTAAATCATATGTGTGTGTATATATGAAGTGCCATCTGAAATTTTCTTCTAGAATGATCATTTTTATCAAGCTCATATATTTAAGTTCAGTAATTTCACTTAAATAGCAATGAAAATGACCTATTAATATGTAATTTTTACATTCTAAATATAAAAGAATAGCAGAGCCCACACCACAACTATAATGATAACGGCACAGAGAAATGATATTGTTGGAACTGTTGGATATTTTTTTCCATCACAAGAACAACTAAAATTTGACAGCCAATCAGACACTTTTGATCAATTTAATGCATTCTTAGGGGAAAAAAATATTAATTTATTTTTGGACATTGCATTTAAATTCACTTGGCTCAAAACTAAAGAGGAACATGCCATTCAGTTTGTGCCTACGTGAACATTCTGATTTGGATGCTCTGTACTAACAATAAAAATTATCTGAAGCAACCTCCAAACACACATCAAGTAAATCAATTCACCTCTCTGGCCACTGTTCCTCAAAGGAACACAACAAAACCAGTTGAAGGGTAGGCACCTATAAAGAATGTGAATCACTGTGACTTAGTAACAGGGAAATAAATCAGTTTATCTAACATAAATAGTACAGGTCATGAGCTCACAACTCAACATGTGCTCTGGGCCAAACCTTCTAATTCTGCTTTTAAAATTTGGATCCTTTTCTGCTGCCATAAACACCTCTCAGAGCCAGTGCTGCATCATGCCACGTGAAGCCCACTCAAACCAATAATAACCTGTAACCTTGGAAACGAGGCACAGGCACCAATAATTCTCGGCACACACTTTCAACACGTGTGCGGCTGGTGCGACATGCTCCCGGAGTGTGAAATACAACAGGGACTCCAGCATTTTGAGGACAATTTCTTTTTAAGAGCCCTCCATTTGTATTTAAATAGAGATAGGGAGCTGAGGGATAGAGAGGGAAAGAGCGTGAGGGAAAAAAAGGGAAAGAAAGTGGATCCATCTGAGCGAGCTGTGGTTAAAGCAGTGGCATAAAAAACTGTCAGGAATAAAAATAGATTTGCACATATCTTGCAGACACATACGGGCAGACAGATCAAATACTGTATTGGTTCTTTATGGTCACTTAAAGTAAATTGACCTCGTCTCATGGCGGTGTGTCCTAAAGGCCTTATTCCAGCTGTCCACCATATGTTGACATTCAAAATGTGTCCTGAGGACCCCATGGGGGTCACTTTGAAATCACAGTAGATATGCTCTGGAAAAAGAGGAAATTGATGTATATATATGTTTGTGTATGTGCACTGGTTGTGCAGGGCAGCCTTAATCCTGCATTTTACTTTTATAACCTCTGTAAAGGAGATTTATTTGCCTCTCATCCCCTTAAAAGTGAGTCTTTTATGAGTGGGGCACCGCAGTTGGCTTGGGTAAGTGATGCGCTATTGCTTGGAGGCAGAGGGATGTCCGCAGGGAGCACAAGCCCTCTGAACTTGCGTCACATCTGCATTCGGCCCCATGCTTCACCTGCCTGCCTCTCTCTCTCTCCCTTTTCCTCTAGGGAGATTTAAAATAAGGATCAGGATGGATATTCAGCCTGATTCTTACTGCACGCCAGGCAGGCACAGTGGTTCTCAACTAGTTTGGCTTCATATTGGATATTTGGTACAACGGTACTAAAATTGTTTATCATGCACATAAAAGTAGAAACACTATATTTAAAAAAATGTAGAACATTACAAAGATCTTTTCCAGATGTCCCTTGAACTGTGATGGCTTCATGCTCTCAGTAACAAATCATTCACTGCCTTGTGTGCAGCACTACGACATATACAGTATTGTTCAAATGTTTGTGTTTAGTAAGATTATTTTAAAGGGAACTTATCATGCAAAATTCACATGAGCATAAATGTGTCTCGGCAGTGTGTGTTCACAACAACCCTATAATGATAAAAATCCACCCACTCCTTTTTTTTTTAATCCCCATAAATAATAAGCAGTGACTTCACATTGCACAGGCCCTGCCCACCACTACTGACAGACTCTGCCCTATTAGCATAGACCCGCCCTCAGTGAGCTGTACACAATCCATCATGTTTATCTCCTCTCCAGAGAATTTAACAGCAGCATTCAAGAAATGTATTCTTTTTAAAGCTTCTAAAGTTATTCAATCAAGAGCAGTGAGTGATTTTCTGTTTTTCTTTTGTTGTTTGATTCATATTAACAGCATATATAGCAGTAGGTACTGTATATTACGGTGCTTTAACTTTTTAAAACACAGATCTAATATACATATGCCATTTCTTTACTTGCTGTATATGTTCACAGACATAACCGACTGCGCTTATGTGAAGTTGGTGAGTTTTTGACATAACTGCAATGTCACGTGAGCGTGACCGCGATAACGATGATAATCAAAACCAAATAGATGTTTTAGTTTCCCAGGCAAGAGGTGTAAAGGCTCCGCCCTCTTTTGGAAAGCAGGGAGGGGAGCAGCAGCTCATTTGCATTTAAAGATACAGGCACGAAAAAAGCATGTTTTTCCTTCCACTAAAATAATATGGGCATTTACAACATGGTATAATAAATGATCTGGGGCATTTTGAGCTGAAACTTCACAGACACATTCTGGGGACACCTGAGACTTACATTACATTTTGTAAAAAGGAGCATAATAGGTACCCTTTAAAGATATTAATACTTTTATTCAGAGAGAATGCATTAAATTGATCAAAAGTGACAGTAGACATGCATAAATGCGTTTGAACTTTCTATTCATGGCCACGTACAAACTGCAACTAAATTCGGTTGTCAATTTGGGTAAAATGCATCAGAGATGTTTCTCTCTTCTTTATGTGCAAGAAATCACAGGGAAAGCAGTACGAGCTCTGAATCATACGTGTTTCCAGATCTTGCTAGAAAAACAGAACAAAAACAAGGTCACAATAAACTGAAATAAATCAAAATGCTTTATGCTGAAACTAAGATCAAAATATCATGACCTGCACTTGCTCACTTTAATAACTCCATAAACTTTATCGCTTTATGAGCCAAGCTTAAACAACAAGCCCAAAAAGGCTTATAATTAGTGAACATGGCAACACTGCAAGTGAAGGTGCCTTTCCAAGCATAAGCAAAACAAGACGCCTCCGTTGACTAGGCTTTAGTTAAAATTGCTGAACACAACAAGTCTTTTGTGGCTGTAATATTTCTTTGGTCAGAATAGCAGATAGCAAACACGCAAGATGCCAAAAACGTTGCTAGGGTTACCACAGTGTCAATCATCTCAGTTTTGGGAGTGAGTTGTATTCCTTACATACACGGAACAATAATTTAGGGGCCGTACTCCTGCATTTAAATTTGGTTGTCACTCCTGAAACTTTACAGTGTGTGCATGGCCATTTGAATACTGGAAAGAAAAAAAATCACGGTTTCCACAAAAACATTAAAGGCCCACTGAAGTGCCTTGAAACGTGCAGCATTATTCAATGTGTTGATGTCATTTCCACTGAAACAGGAAGACAGGGCGGGACATATCGAAAAGCTCCTCCCATTTTTAAAAATACCCAATAGCATTCCGTTTATATCACAGACAGCTCGGCCAGAGAAGTTGAACTCGATAAAGGTGCAGTGTCCTCCGTTAGGGACCGTTCGGTATTTATGGAAGGGGCCACCGGAGGAAAATAGGGGAGGGTCATGTCTTTTTATTCTTTGTTGAGGGGAGGGTCATCCAATTTTTTTTAGTCTAGGGGGAGGGTCACCCAACTTTTATATTCATGAAAACAGCAACATTTCAAAGTGGCTTGTTTGGTGCTATTTTTTTTCCATTTAGATCGATGTTGATCTCGCGTTATCAGCCCCCCTTCGATATCAGATGGGTCTGACCCAACAAAAATCCAGTTTGGCGCTGTTTGACAGTGCGCGCGCACTTCAGTTCGCGCTTAGAAAAAGTGCATCATGTCAGAACAGAATGCCAATGAAATGTTTACCCGGCAAAGCTTTAAAGCACGAGCAAATAATGAACTTTTGTGATTGCGAATAAGTGCACAGTGTCCTGTGAGTGTAACTCTACCACTGCTGCATTGACATGTTGTGAACGTAGGCCTACGTCGAGTTTTACAGTATTGGGACTGAGGGGCATACTACCATATTTTAGTTTCCATTCTTATTTTGTTTCCACGATGTGTAAGATGTAGGGCTACCACATCTTTAAATTACTATTAGATTTATTTAAGTTAACATAAATACGTAGACCTACACCACAAAAACTAGTTGAGGATAAATTCGTTAAACTTGGGCGATTCCAGTGTTATGGACGTGACATTTGCAGTCAATACTTGAAATATAAATTCTCAGAAAATGCATTTAATACCAATATTTTGAAACGTCTGAAAGGAGTCAAGACATTAGAAAAATATCAGTCTACACATGCGTTTTATATTTAATATGAGGGAAATACACGTGACGTGACACAAAAAATCTTTAACTTTTAGGTGGCAAAATATTTTTTAGTAATTCTATAAATTACACTGTGCAAACCAAAAGATATATACCCACCAGATGAATAAAGATCGGCCTCCACAGAACATAACATATTATTTTTATTTTATTTTTCCTGGTCGCATTTATGTGAAAAAAAACACACAAAAAAACAATGTTACGGGCATGACAGTTCTCCATTACGGACATGACTGCTCTGAAAGCGACTTTAAAAATTTCACAGAGACCTCAAACAGAAAGCACAAAGCCTTTCTTTAAAGTGAATTTCGTTTTTTTATTAATTGTATCTACAGTAATTTTAATCAATGTTTTATCTGGATTTAAATAGCCTAAGAAGTAAATATAGTAGAAAATACATAATCATGACACGGAGGCGCGGGCGAGAACTGGACTCGTCTCATAAATGAACCAAAACTCAGCGTAAGGCTACTTGCCTCACAGACCTGAGAAATATATAGAAAGCTTGAAATGTCTACTTTTAAACAGAACAATTCAAAATGAAGGAAAACAGACTGCTTTCTGCTTATGAAATGTGCATTTCTCTCTGGCGCGTTCTGAGAAGATCGCGACGCATCGTCAACTTCATCTTTGCAGTCGACACAGAAAACACGTGTTTATTAATAAACAATTAAAATGTCTCCTTGCTATATTTGACATATTCATAATAATTACTTTTGCCGGTTCTTTGTGACAGCTTTTTAGATGCTTTGTTGGCAGCCCCACCCACATGTTGAACGAGTCACACCGCATCAGCACCAAAAACATGATTTTTTTCAAATCTAAAATCAAAAATCGTGATACGAACCGAGTCGTAGGTTTGGTCTATCGTTACAGCCATAGTAAGATGAGAAAGCAAGAGTTTAATGGTTTTAAAAAACAAACAAACAATGGCTATCTGAACATCTTTGCCAAGCGCAGTACAGAAGTAGGCTAATCAATAAATTATCGGGGAGGGTCATGCCTTTTTTCACAATCATTTTGGAGGGTCATAGAAAAATGTATTGCTGGCGAAGGGAGGGTCATGTCTTTTTTGACAACAGATCTCAAAACTCCTCCGGTGGCCCCTTAAATAAAAAACGAACAGTCCCTTAGTGTGCCAGTTCACGTGACACTAACCTGAAACCAGACTTCCCCACCAGCATGGATGTTATTTTGCACGGCTTGGTGAAGAGAGCTGACTTTTTAAGTGACGATGAGCTCCAGGGAAGAGATAGCCTGCGGGCGTCTCTTCGGACTGGGGCATCATCGTATAACCACACGCCCTTCCACCCACGATAGTCAAATAAGTTGAAGTCAAGGGCACAAAGACACGCGAAGAATAAGGTTTTCCCAATGAATGAATTGACGTCATGGAGATCCTCAAAAGTGTTCCCATAGCGCTGAATTAAGGGCAGCATTAAGTGTAGGGAACAGTAAGGCTAACATATTCATACTAAAAGCCAAAAACATGGGGACTTTAACATTGTGTTAACTGTTAACTGTTTTCAACATTGATCATAATAATTAATTACATTTTAAAATATATTAACTAAGAAAAGTTATTTTAAATAGTCTGAATATTTAAAAATATTTTACTGTAATTTTGATCAAATTATTGTAGTCATGGTAAGCATAAGAGACTTATTTCAAAAACTTTAAAAGCCTTACTGTACTGTATTGTAGTACAACTGTCCTGTAGCACAACCTGACTTTGAGTACCATCTCGTGGTCATTTCCTGATCCCGTTCCCCTCTCTTCTCTCCTATCTCTTCCTGTCTTTCTTTGAACAGTCCTGCCAAAATAAAAGGCAAAAGCCCAAAAATATAACTTTAAAAAACACACAACACATTGTGGATGGCACAAAATTATGCTGAAACCCATATTTAATGTAATCATGACTTTGTCTTACCTTGCGCAGTTTTGTTCATGGTTTCAAAGAGAAGCCCATAGTGCGCAAACAGTGTTGGTGTCTCGGACTAGTATGGTAATGGTCCTGTAATGATTATGTGGCAAAGCATGAAACTATAAACGTCATGGTCATGCGTTCAACACAGAGAAGAGTCAGATTGAACTCACAGGCTTTTAAACAAAAGATAAAGATGTTTCCTCCTCCTTTTGAAAAATGTATATTTATTTTGACATTTTAAAAGTGAATGATTATATGGTCCCTGTGAGTTTTAGTTCAGTTCGCAACTTTTTTGAAACTCCACGGAGGAATTACAAATAGGACTACAGAGGTGCTTCTGCAAAGAGGGGCTTCTACATATAAAAATAATAAATAAAAACCATGAATAAAATAAAATAAAGCATACTCCTTTTTTAACATGTATTATAAAATAATGGGTTACAACCCACCAGCTGAGAAACTTTCCTGCCACATACAGTAGAGGCCATTAAAACAGAAGCACTAGCTTGGAGATTATAAGCGGAGGACAATCCTGGCGGTAATGGTAAAGGTGGGCCGGTATAGTCACAGCCCCGCATGCTGTTGTTTGTGCCTGCTGTGTTTGAGTTGGGTGATCTTTCCACGCTGCTGACTGCTGAGTGATTGATGATTAGACGCTTTCCTTCCAATGTCTAACACAATTAGAGTGAAGGTCATACTTAATTCTTCAACAACAACCACAACTATCATCGGCAGTGTGTGTGATGGTTTCCACAGAGCACTCTGTCAAACACAGCGCTCAGACTGATCCGGCTAGCACGACAGCTTTCCAAAATGGCTTTTTGCCTCTCCATTCCTCCATCCTTCTCTCATTTTTTCTATTTCCATGGCCTTTTCTCTTCATCTCCAGAGAATATGATTTGTCATGGTGACTGAAAGAGAGAAAGAAAGAAAAAATGTTTACTCCGGGAGAAGAAAAAAAAAAAGTCTCTAACGCCCCTTAATGAATTCTTTTAAAAGAATCGACGCAGTGGCACAGAAAAAGATTAATTTATCACGCCATCAAGCACAAGAACTACTGTTGAGAGGAATGGGTGTAAATTGCAAGGCGATGACAATGCCTGTGTTACAGATGGATTTCTCTGTCTGCGTCTCATATTGAGAAGGGGGGGTGCGGCGGTTGGGGAGAGAGGGGAAGAAAAGCAATTTCGTCAGCGTTCGTCAAAACTTTCAGACGGGGGTAATTTTGATCCATTAGCTCACCTCTGTTCGCCTCCACCAATTCTACACGTTTCACTTTTCTCTGCTTAAGATCTTGCTGCGCGAGAGAGAGAGAGAGAGAGAGAGAGAGAGAGAGAGAGAGAGAGAGAGAGAGAGAGAGAGAGAGAGAGAGAGAGAGAGAGAGAGAGACTCCCTGTGGCCATAAATGCATCTGTTTTCCATAACAACCTACAGGTCCCATCCAGCACAGATGTGGTTTCTCTCCATAAATGCTGATTAAGTCATTGTTATATGCCTGAAATTACAAGAGACACCAAACAGCATTAACCTGACAGATTTCTCACTTACACTTTCCTTGTAGTGAGGTTATTCAGCCAATCAGCGAAGGGACCTATAAGAAAAGAGACAGAGTTATGCGCTCATGAATATTTATGTCGGGTTATCAGGGAATAGGTACAAAGGAGGTTTACTGATCACACAAATCCAAAAGCTTCTCATTAGAAGAGCATCACTTTAAGTGCATCCCGAATGCTTGAATGTTAATAGCAGGTCTAGGTTTGAATATTAGCCGAACCAGGATAAATCACCAGGTTCATTACGCCAAAAGCATATGCCATTAGTGCGAAAAGCAAGGCCCAAAAAAGGCATAACCCCTTTTATGTTCTGAAAATTAATTCCCATTTCTTGTCTAATCCTTCCAGACCTTTAGTTTTGGGTCGCATGATTATCATCCCTAATAAAAATAATCTCACGAATTAGCCTGTTTTCATTTCTCGTCTCCCCCGCACACCATAGCAACCACCGCATGGGATTTAAGCAAGAAATCTCCCATCAGGCAAAGCGCACACCAGGTAATGCCACAGCAGCGCCGGATTGATAAGGACTAGAGAGAGTGCCGCCATTATCTGCGAGGAGCGGCGTGTGTGAAGGATTAGCACGGATCAAGCTTATCCTGGGCTCCGCTGGCCAGCCGGAGAAGCTCTTCCCCTCTTACCTCAGCGCTGCCCAGGGAAAAAGGCCTGGCTCCTTATCCCGACAGAGGGAAGCTTACAGGCTATCACACTTCCTAGAGTCAGCACAATCCAGCACCAAGAGGATGGCGGGGGTGAAAGAATTACTCAGCAGGGCCTGATATGTTTCCGGCTGGCCCGGAATATGCCACAGCAAGGATTATGTTGGGATTTCAGGGAATCCAAGGGATGAGTGTGAATAGTGGTACTATAGACGTAATATATGATGCTTTGGATGGGGTGACGGACGGATGTATAGAACGACCCTGCATCCCAATGTGCATACTATCCATCCTAAATAGTATGTACGATTAGAATAAGTGTGTCCCAAAGCACAGTATGTTGAAAAGGTAATGCTGGATGGTCTATTTTTTCAGGAAATGTGGATCCATGCACACTGTAATGGGCAATATTGGCCAAAACCCATTGTGCTTTGGAGGATTCGTTTTAGAACTACAAACACAAATAAAAAAACTTCTAAATGTGAGTGAGGGGCTTGATTTATTAAGTCAATATCTAACCTGATATCTTTTATAAACGATACAAATTGCACAATAGCTAAACACGTTTGCAAAAAACATAAGTTGAATGTTCTACTTGTTTCTTTCCAATATGGTTGAAAGACGTTTTTTTTTTTTTTATAGTTTGAGTAGTGTACATTTAATTAAATAAAATGTAGTGTGCTTATATAAGGATTTTATATGAGGAGTGCTTATATGTTCACTGTGACAGGATGATTGATAAGCCGGTTGACAGTGACAGCCTGCACTAAACTATGTGAAAAAGCGCAATTTTATAATGTGGAAGTATGTCCCAAAGCTTGACTACTCTGCTATAAACCCAAAAGTATTTACTTTCCCTTCTCAAAAAGAGAATACTTTCATGGCATAGTATTGGGACACAGCAAAAGAATCCCTGCCGCAGTTGAAAATACTGTTATCGTTTATTAATTAAAACATTTCAGGCCTATCGGATTCGTTTTAATAGCATTCAGGACCGCATTTCCACCTACTGTATGAAATGGAAAATGACTTTCTCTTGACTCATAAGATTATTAATGTTAAATTAGCGAAGTGTAAAAAAGAACGATAAAAAACTAAATTGCATGGAAATTTTGTCAGGTGTTCCCAGGAAAGAAATGAAACGGAGAGGAGGGGAGTTAATAAAGAAAACATGTTGTCAGTTTGCAATCTCTCCCACTTCAAACATAATTCAATTTCAGCTATGAAAGGAGATACAGCTTTTAATTAAATTTGTTTTAGTTTTTTACCAAGGTGCAATAGGTGAGAGACCTCAATTATAACATTGTAATTAAAAAAAACACACGCGCAAAAATAAATAAATGTACAAAATGGAGAAGGAAACTTGAGAAGCGTATGAAGTCGCCACTATCACATTGCTCATATAAGTGGAGGAGAGAATCTAAAATTGAAAGTGACAGTGGAGCCTTTGGAAGGCAGCATTTGATTTCCAAATTATCATATTTTCTCAGTCAATAATGAAAAGCTTATGATAGCTCCTCAGTAGCTGCACCGACAGCCTTTAATAAGATAGGACCAGTGAAGCAGGGGATAGTGCTGAACACAGCTCTGTCTCTACACTTGTGTGTGTGTGTGTGTGTGTGTGTGTGTGTGTGTGTGTGTGTGTGTGTGTGTACGCTCTTATAGCTCAGGTTATGTTCCTTGCAGGTCTAAGATTACAGAGTCTCGGATTTTAATATCTAAGGTATGAAATGGAGATGGCATTTGGTTCTTGATTGAAATTTTAGCAGCTTGAGTATGGAGAATAATTTGATTTTAAAAGGACAAATGCATTTACAGCCGACGGCTGGTTTACGCTAACCTCGTCTGGGGTCACGGCCGCCTCTAAAACAGCTAACGTAAACCATCTCCCATCCCCCAAAACATTGCGCAGGCGATGCTTGTCAACACAAAGGGCTGAAGATAAGCTATAACCCGCGGCACGCAAATGAATTGTAGCGTTTTTAGGGCGAGGCACCCCTCATTGATTTGTGAATGTAATCTCCGGTGATGAGCCGTAGAAGGTGAACGTTTGCATACTGCAGTGATTACGGGCCTAGCCACCGCTGCACACTTCATTAAACAGGGCCGACGGTGAAGCTCGATGGCAGTCTCTGGGATAATTGTCTGAGAGGGGGTCAGAAGAAAAGTTGCAGGTCCCGGGCAGGCAGTCTCAGCGAAGGCCTGCAGGTACGCCAGAGGGGCCAAAGAGCAGCAGGGAGAGATTTATCAGGGGAGGCTTCATCCCTGATGAAGGAAGAACAGAATGTGACTTGTAGCGTCGACAACATGAAATGCATTAGCTTCCAGGAAAAGGTCTTTTTCTAATCTTTAAGTTTGTCACACACTTCAAGGCTGAGATACACAGATGTGACTCATTGATGCTGCTCTTAAAAAAAACAGAGATGAATTATTCATAGATTACCTCACAAGTCTGCGGGCATGTGTACTCAGAAATATGCTAATATTAACTGACTAGTCAGTTTCACTGACTTGATGTATAGTAATCATAAAAAATGTACAATCCGAGCGCATTAACGCTAAACAGGTGAGCGTCAGGAAATTACACAATAGTAAACTCTATCACAGGGTGGTGGTGATAAAAGAGAGGATTTTGATGTCAAAGTGAATATATATTGTAGTGCACTCAACTTGTACACTATATTCCAAGTCTTCTATGGTCACACTATAGTACAAAATGTAAAAAGATAAGTTACAAACTACAAAGTCAACTCCAAAGGGAAATTATTTTCTATATCAATAAACACTGTTTCCGAACTCACTGAAACACCTTGATTGTAGTCTTGAGTTTTCCTCCAAGAATGTACACTTCACAATATTCCTCATTTAAATAATTCCCACTCAAGGCATATGCAAAAAAGGGGCGAGACCTGGTTCAGTAACAGTAGGCCTACTGTATGTTGAAACTTGCGGTTATGGTAAGGACATTTCCGAATCACGCACAAAGCAGTTGACCAATCACAACACACTGGTCCACCTGACCAATCAGAGTACATTGTGCTTTTCAGAGGGAGGGTTTCATAGAGATAGGAACTAAACAGAACGTTAGTGACAGACTGGGAAGGGAGGTGCTGCATCAATGTAAAATAAGTGAAAAATAAGCTGTTTTTTGAACATTCAAGCATGAAAACCTATTCTAGTAGACCCCAAAATCAAGACTTTGTAAAATGGCATAATACTGCCTCTAAGTATTCAGTAATGATTTAACATTTTTGGTCTGTTTCAATCCAAAACTATTGTATTGGCTTTAGACTAGTAATTTAATGCATGAGCCATGTTTACCACTTTAATTATTTTTATGGACCTTTTGCACCCGTTCTGAGATTGAAATCTCCAATCCCCATTCATTGCATGGAAAAGAGCTGAGAATATAATGATGTATTCAAATGTGAATATGACTACAGAGTTTACTAAGAAGTACTTTGAAAAACTATTTCTCAAAATATACGTGGCTTGCGTTCAGTAATCACAACTGGACTTGGTGAACACTGCCAAACACCAAACATGTCACAGCAGCAAAACTAGCCCCTCTGTAAAGAGATTACTGCCCTCTTTTGAAAGAGCAATCCACCTTGACCATCTCAGCAGCCTGACAAGGACATCAAACAATCAGTGCAAGACCAACTGTTAATGGCCACATAAACATTATTGATGCCTCCAACAGCTCGTGATTTATGAGGCCAAAACTATATTACATGTGTAAGAGAAAGCCTCATTAGAATTTGCCTTCTACTCGCTGACAGAAACTACCCATTTATGAAAAGCAGGCAGTGCCCTGTCCTTCCTACTAACCTTTTTCTCGAACAGAGAGACAAAAGAACAGAGGGAGTGATAGGGAGAGAACGAGAGAGGGATAGACTCAGAGAGGATCTAACATTTAAAGACAGCCCGGCAGTGGGAGGCTGCGTCTTATCGCGCGCATAGACTGTCAGGGCATCTCTGACCCTCTCATTAGATATGCAAGCGCATTAGCCGGGACGGCTGTCTGCTAAAGGTCAGGCAGGGAGGATGTTGGGACGCATGGAATGAGAGGCACAATCTTCAGCCTCACCCCTTTGAACTTCAATCACTCCGGCCAGCGCTTAATAGGCCTCTGGGGAGGTTCAAAGCGAGCAAGATGGTGGAGGGAGGCAAAGAAATGTAAAGGGACATCACGCTACCTTGACATTTTAATTAAGAATCTGCCATTAACATGCACGGAATTGTGGGGAAAAAAAGACACCTAATGTAAATTCATGAAATACTAGGAACAGTGTAGATGGGCTTCCTTTTTTTTGTAAACATGAACCATGACCTGAGAAGAAAAATCAGGGAGAGAAGCGATAAGAAAATGTTTTGAAAGGGTAAAGTAAGGAAAGCAGAGAGCATAAAAGTTGGAGACAGAAGCTATGATTTTCCCAACCATTTATGTTTCACATTTGTGCATAGATTTTCTATGGCATCTTCAAAATCACTTCCAACACAGGCAAACTCACTGACCTCAGCAGTGAAATGATTAGTCATGCTTCCACTTTTATAATAGTGCTTGAGCAATTACAGGGGAACAGGGGTTTTCAACTAGGGTCTGGGGACCCCCAATGGAAAAATGAATAAATAAAAATTAAATAAATGAAATGAAATGAAAATAATTAAATAAATAAATGAAAAATAAATAAAATCCATTCTGCTTTCAAAAGATTGTTGAAAATCATGACATTAATCATCATTCTTTTATTCCACTGACATTCATAGTTTGATTTTCAATACTTAATAGAGGCTAAATATTTTTCAACTATAAAAAAAAAAAAGAAAGTATTACATACACATATTCCGCTGCATTACAGGACTGGAATTAACAGCCATGTGCATGTACAACACTTAAATACAGGCATATCTTCCAATCGCCTTCAACTTTTCTAGAAATTACGGTCGCACCTTAGACACTGAACTCAATAGACTTTCCTTTAGTTCCTATTTTGACAAATCCCATCTTGAGCTATGAAGAAAGAAGCAGGTATTGATCCAGGGGGCACCTAATTTATCACACTGCCTGAAATCCTGAAAAAAAATATTTGACCAAGGGGGTTATTCAATACCATTTTCTCCATCTATCCGCAGAATTAAACCAGTCTTTTTTTCTAGCAAAAAGTGAGTGATGACAGCTGTCAGACAGATGAGATTTGTGACAGAAATTCTCTCTCTCTTTCTTTCCTTTCCTCTCCACTGGCTTCATTTTCAACATGAATAGACTTTCAGGCACCCAGCTATTGACACAGAGATATGCGCACGGTGTCGTTCAAATGTACAAGAAATCCCACACATGGAACAGTATCAAAGCAATTACCTTTACTATAGAGCATTACATGAAAGCATGGGCTAAAGTGCTCTCACACAAACACATTTCACAGAGACACAATGGGACAAACTGCTTGAATAAAAGTATTAAGCAATAGAACAATTTTCATATCAATACATAGACTTTAGAACAACGCCAAAACCTTGTTGCTCTGCATTTGCTTGGGTGATCTATATCGAGGTGATTGCTAAGACAATGATAAGTGGTTACTAGGGTGTTTTGGGTGGTTACTTGCTGGTCCAAGTCAAAAAATACCACCAAGTCTCTAAAATATTCAGAAGATATGGCTTGGGTTTCTTCTTCAATGCAAGTCTAATGGATTTTTTTCCATTTGTTTTAGAAATTCAAATCACAAAAAAAGGCCAAGAATCCTCAAATATGATATTTCTATTGTGAGGTACAATTTCTAAAACATAAAGGTAAGAGGCATTAGCAAATAAACACAAATTATATATATATTAAATTCATAAATTAATATCAATGTATTTATATTCTATGATGTGATACTATTAATATAATATACAAATTAAGCTAAATTTGATAATATAAAAAACAATATCAAATTTGGCATAAGTAAGTAAGTAAATACATGCATAAATAAAGGTCACACTTTAGATTAGGGTCCAATTCGCACTATTAACAAACTATTAACTACGACTTTTTCCTCAATACACTCCTAAATCTTGCTTATTAATGGTTAGTAAGGTAGTTTAGGTTTAAGTTTAGGTATTGGGTAGGATTAAGGGATGTAGAATATGGTCACGCAGAATAAGGCATTAATGTGTGCTTTATAAGTACTAATAAACAGCCAATATCCGACTAATATGCATGCTAATAAGCAACTAGTTAA
This sequence comes from Leuciscus leuciscus, assembly GCF_965113295.1. Taxonomy (NCBI): domain Eukaryota; kingdom Metazoa; phylum Chordata; class Actinopteri; order Cypriniformes; family Leuciscidae; genus Leuciscus; species Leuciscus leuciscus. The sequence continues at coordinate 29,365,783 of NC_138740.1, read as the reverse complement.
TAGTGAGAATTGCATCCTAAACTAAAGTGTTACCAAAATATTTTTCTCCCAAATTTTCCACCCACTTCCAGACCCCCAGTTTAAAAATTGTTTAAAAAGCTAAACAAAAAAATTGACATACTAACCCCAGAAAAGCCCTTTCACTCTTATAGTCCCCCTGTGGTGAAAATCAAGCTTTTAATGTCTATGTGGTGTTTTTAATATGCATAAGTCAGCAACATTAAGGAGTATTTTCTCCTTAAAACTGCAGTGAACCAAAAACAGTCTCAAAATCGCTGTTTGAAATCGCTGGTGTTTCTGACATCACTAGCTACCTTGTAACCAATCACGTCAACGTGTGATCATCAACGAGTGGATCTCTGAGCTGGTGTGAGTGAGTGGAGGCGGGGCTAAATTTCATATTCATAGAACCGCATATGCTAAATGAGGCAAAGGTGTAGAGTTACATTCAAGCAATTATAAGGCATGAATCTTTTTTCTTTTTTTAAGGAAAAAACATTTAAATATGTAATTTTGGTGATCAAAGATGAGTTTTAAAGGATAAAATGATTGACTACAGGGGGACTTTACAACTTTCATTCACACCTGTGATGTCATTGTTAATATAGTGCCTATCCTTGCAATGCAAATGAGCCTAGAGTCATGAGTAGTGATGGGGACGAGACCGCTTATGCCGAGTCCGAGTCAAGACCGAGTCTTTGAAGGGTCGAGTCCGAGTCGAGACCGAGTCCGTTGGTTTTCAAATTCAGTCGAGTCCGAGTCAAGACCGAGTCTTTGAGGAAGCAAGTCCGAGTCGAGACCGAGTCTTTAGGAGTCGAGACCAAGACCATAAAAACATGTCAGTTTTCATATTCATGATTTAATATCACCCCAGTTAATAATCAACAGTTAGGCCTACAGACTAAGCTAGATTGGGAATTGTTTATTGGAGCAGTCTTAACGTCTTAATATGGACTATGCTTTTACTATCATTAAAAAAATCCCTACCACATGTATCATCTTCTGCCTATTTTTCTAAACTGCTTCAACAGTGCTGGTCTGTCATCAACATGTTAAGCCCACCCTGACTTTTTTAATCATAGTTAGGACATGCAGAGCAAATTAAATGTTCTAGTGGTATGTATTCAGTGATGGGGACGAGACCGCCTATGCTGAGTCCGAGTCAAGACCGAGTCTTTGAAGGGTCGAGTCCGAGTCAAGACCGAGTCTTTGAAGGAACAAGTCCGAGTCGAGTCCGAGAAAGCAGAAATCGGTCTCGAGACCGGACTCGAGTACTACATCACTAGTCATGAGAATGGAGCGAACTATTACAGCATCCGTATAATCATGTGTACGTATTGTCAGGGAGGGAATCTATTAGAGTAACCTTGTAGGGCGGGTGAAATAAGAGGATAGATAGGGCAACTCACCTCCATGATGGGTTTTGTGGTTTTGGGAGGTCCATAACTCAAAGCCCTGGTGCTCACAAGGTAACAGGGGGATGCAAACAGGAACGATGGGAGCTGGAAGCATCGTCTCCGTGGCCCAAAGTGATCTCTTGCATCCCAGGTCTCAATACATTACGATGAACTACCGTAACTGTCCTGCCCGTGGCTGCAAACTGTGGCTTCTGTTGCAGGCTCATCATTAAAGAGATAGCAAAGCGCTATGGGGAAACATAGAAGCCCCTGCAGCGAAGATCACTTGGATCTTGTAAAGGGGAAGAGAACAAGCAGAAAGAAACTACACAAAATCAGAGCAGATGTAAATAAAATGCAATTTGATTTGAAGTGTTTTTCAATCACAGGACATTTTGTTCAATCCCTTTTATTGCTGTCGCTACACCTGTGTGAGGAACACAAAGGCTTTTTTCTCGGGTGTCGCTGGTAAAGGCAAACGCTAGTTCTATTCTCCGTGTGAGGCTGTGTACAAATAAACTGCACGATGATCGGCTGTCAAAACGGCAAATCGTGCAAACTAAGCATGCGAATTTGAATTTGTTTGTGTCACAGCGCGTGCGGGGGCATTCCTGGAAACAATAGCAGGCACGGCGAAGAAACAATCAGAGCCCGAGTCGCGTCTCCAGTCAAGAGATTGTTCTATTGTTTTCTATCAAGCTCGCATTGTGTTTTCCAGCATGGAGACAACTTTCTTTGATTTTTTCTTTTCTTTTTTCAATATTTCAAGAGAAGTGAAGGAACTGTTTCCTGTCCTGCTCCATTAGACACGAATTGTTTCAGGGGGGGGAAATTGGTTTGAAAATTGTGTTGTTTATTGTTCAAAGAAAAACACGCATGCCGTAGAGAGAGGACCGGGTCTCGAGATGTCCTCTGGGCGCAGGTTCGACTGGAATCTGTTATGAAATGTTCAGCCCTGGGAAACATTCAGAAAATTGATTGGTAATTGAACAAAGCATTTTCAAGACAAATGTTATAGTGAATGACCATACGTATAATGTGTTCGGAGGTAAGAAACTGACTGAGGCGTAACGGAACAGCATTCATGGAGGCCCTAACATAATAGCAACACTGTTCCTCATACTGTATGTATCTGCAAGCCATATGAGTCTCTCTCTGGGCTTGGCAAAATACTCTGAAAGCAAGATAATTACGGACACAGTTACCAGACCAAGAAGCTCAGCATAAGGTGAGATCTGATAAGCAGCATATTATGTGTTTTTTTTTTTTTTCTAAAGAATTGTGATGAACCTATTGTTGAACAGCAGTAAAGAGGGTGAGGAAACCAAGGCCATTCATGTGCATTTGATAATAGATTCTAATTACATAAAAGCCACGTGTCACACTTTTGTCTCATAATTGCGCCTATTGTGCCATATCTGAGTAAAATGTACTCAGTCGCACGCTCATAGTCTGTTATTGTGACCATCTCTTTTCATGTCATCATAACAGGTCACCAGACAAAGGAGAACATTATCGAGCACAGGAAGAAAGCCTGCATAGGCATGCAATATTATGAAATGTTTTTTTTAGTCTTTACCAATATAATAATAATAATTATTATTATTATTACCTGACAAAAGAGAGCAATAATAATAATAATATCAATATTGATAAGAAAAATTATGATACTATTTATTAGTTGTTAGTTTTTAGTCTTTACAAATATGATAACATAATAATAACAAATGTATTATTCTTATTACCTATCAAAAAATAGAGCAATATAAGTAATAATAATAATAATAATAATAATTAATAATAACAATAATTATTATTATTAACACCTGACAAAAGAGTGCAACAACAACAATAATACAAATAATAATTAAATTTTTATCATCATTATTTTGTTGTCTTTTAGTCTGTAAAAATATAATAATAACAACAACAATAATAATAATAATAATACGGTTTAATAATAATTGTTTTTTCAATATTGTTATCAATATTATCATTATTATTAATATTATACATGCCACCTGAGAAAAGAGAGCATTACAGAGCAAGTAAGAAGAAAGCCTCCACAGGCATACAATATTATGAAATGTTCTACACAGATGATCATGGACACGGCTGTCAATCTTTTAAAAAAACATTTATTAAATCAAATTCCATGATATGCATGATTATTATGTACCCAATGATGTATTCACTGAATCACTGATTTTTATTTATTTTATTTATTTTCTCCTGAAGTATTCTCCTGAAAACTCTTCTCATAATGCACTGCCTATGAATGACAGAATTATATTTATGCATGTTATGGATCCTTATTGCTATCAAATATAATCGTTCAAAGTAGGATATTCAATATTGTAGAGCAGAGACGCAAACTAATTACAGAACACATCTCCTGTAAAATGACTAATCTCACAGATAGCCCGCAGTGTAGCCACATTTTTTGCTATTTTACTTGATCCCAAAAGTAATTACATTTCCCTCTAGATAGAGAGAGTGGGGGAGAAGAGAGAGAGAAAGATAGAGAGAGCTAAAGTTACAGTGGGAACTACTAAGCCACTCCTCATATCTAACCAGATATGACCTTCATTTGAAAAATGACATCTGAAGACTCAATTACGCCGATAAGCATTATTAGCCTTGTTTGGATGGTGGATATGTTTGATAAGTTAAAACCTTCCTATAGGTATTTAATATACTGAGCAATACCATTATGAAACTACACATTAAAGTGTCATACAGTATCTTTCTTTTTTACAATGATTTGTGCATCAAATGACAAAGCTCAATTCATGCAGTAATAAGCATAGCATAGGTATGTTTGAAAGGACTTGTTCTTCCTGTTTTTGTTTTGTTTTGGCTTGATAATGGCTTTGCTTGACACTCAGACAAATAATAAGCTTTCCTAAGAAATAATATAATGTTATGAAGTATATAAACCATGTAATTTATGTAATATAAAGCAAACCATCTGAATTTACCTGTTAAAACCACGTCCTGGATAAGAGTATAAGGCACTTTCACGCTGGTTTTCCACTGGTCACACAGGTCAACCTGCAACAATAGACATTTTAACCAGTTTGTGCAAGTAACAAATTAATGTTGCCGATTAAAACCAGTTAAGATATATATATATATATATATATATATATATATATATATATATATATATATATATATATATATATATATATATATATATATTTAAATGTATTAATTACAAATGTTCGTATGGTAAAGTTTTATTCAAGTCAAAATATTATTTAAAAATGACCGTATCAACCTTCAACTCCAGCACAAAAAAAATGTTTGTGTCAGACTGGTAGAAAAGTAGTAGTTAAACAACTGCACATTGTTACTTTTCACATTGTGATGCCTAGTTTGTTTAGATTTACATGCCTAACTATAGTGGGCTAAAAAGTTTTTTTTTTCCCATTATACGGAAGTCAATGGAAACCATCAACTCTTTGGTTACCCATATTCTTCAAAATCGAAATATCTTTTGAGTTCAGCAGAAGAAAGAAATTCATACAGGTTTGGAACAACAGGTTTGGAGGGAGAGTAAATGATGACAATTTCCATGTTTGTGTGAACTATCCCTTTAAGTTGCATGTGTAACATGGATTCATTCTCAAAATCTGATCAATCTTGAAGAACATTATTATTGTGGTAGAAATTACCAAATATGTTCATATCCACTTACATTTTTATCATTATTAGCCTTGTTTGGATGGTGGATATGTAAATATAGATTCATATGTATTTTTATCATATTCATTTTTTCATTTTTTTCATCATAAATATATTTTTAGCATTACCATAATTGTTAGAGACTAATTAAGGTTTCTTGGCATTGGAAAGGGAATCTACACCAACACTTTCTACATCTCATGAAACACACACACACACACACACACCAACTAATTTGTGGTATTCAGACTGAAATACAAGTATTTCTGCTGTTCTAACATGTTTGGACTGTCAAGAGTGCTTGTTTCTCCCCCAGCACCTTCCCTTCCTGGGTCTGGGCTAGTGAGAGTCTCCTGCTGGGGCAGAGACTGTCAGAGCTAGAGGTCTTCACATGGGTGGATGTGATTGACCTTGACAGGCTGTTTGTTCATCTTCCACCTGGGTACGCTCACCCATCCCTGGCCCCACAGGCATGTGAACTCTGCTTGGCTCTGACCATCTCCCTTACTGAGAAAACCTTAAACTTTAAAGTCTACAAAAATATTTCAACTGTTGTTGCCAAGGAAAATCCCGATTGAAAAATTTAAAACACACTGACCTTTTGTATCTTTTGACAACAAGTTTTCACAGTGGAACCTGCCATTAAACAGCTGATTATATAATCTTTTATAATAAATTCTGCAAGCAGCCTATAAACTTCTGATTAAAGGCTGCTTGCAGTATTTATTATAAATGATTTATCTGTGCATATCATTATTTTTTTAAGACTCATGTGCCCTCATAGTCTTAATCAAAACCCCTTCATCTCTCAGCGACCCTTCTCTGATGACGTGTTTACTGGCGCGAGGGCGGGACAACCTCTGTCACACACATGAGATCGACCAATAGCAGACCACAACCATCTAACATCCAATCAATTCCCAATGGACAAAATCAAGTTCGGCATTTTTCTTGTCCGGGAAAACATTTCAATTGGATACATTTCAGAATATATGGAAGATGAGACAATCGCAACTTCCGTTTCACTGACACTTTAACGATAATGATAACATTTCAATGAAATATAAAAGGTAACACACAAAAAATAGAAATTGGTAGGTTTTAACCAATAAATATTTACTCAAAATTCAGATATTTAATTATTTACAATAAATATAAACACTAATAATAAATATTGCATACATTTGTAGCATTTATAATACATGTGACAACCTGCCAATAAAAAGTGTCATATGACCTGACCTGATATGAAAAATATCTATGTCCTGAGAACAATTCAGACGTTCAACAATAACTTGTCTACATTAATCTGAATACGTTTGAAAACAGCGTTTTCATTTCAAAACGCTCCCTGTCCACACTAGCGTTTTCAAGTGTTTTCCAAAAATTGCTTGTCCACATTGAAACATATGAAATAGCTTAAATCACCTTACTGCGCATGCCTAAACATACTAAAAGTTCACAAGATGATACCAAGAGAGCAGACATAATAAAGTCCTCACGCTATTCTTCTGGCACGATCCTTTTATTAGCAAAATATCCCACCACTCAGTGTTGAATCGAGGTCACATGGTCTAAAACACAATCGTCATCATGTTTTGCCGCAGAACAGCAATTGCTAGAACATTTTCAGTCATCTTTGCAGGAATGCAATATGAAGACTGTACAAAGGAACATTTATATTTAGCAACACTATGAGAGTATATTGCAGAAACAATAATGCTGGTATAACCATAGATATCTATGGGTACAAAATGCTTTACTTGACTAAATGTGCGTCATTGTTTTCAAGTACCTCCGGTTTCAAAGTCCACACTACAACGCAAAAACAGCGCTTTCAAATATCTCCGTCTTTATTGACAAAAAAAACAATCTCAATGTGTACGGAAGGCCAAATAGGAAAGAAAAAAAGTGTATTTTCAAACGAAAACATATTAGAGTGGACAAGGCCTAAATGTATGCTTGTATGTAGGTTTCAATTTATTCACTTCTTTATATAACAGCTAAAGCAAAAATTATTATATATTTTTAGTTTGTAGGTATTTGATAAGAAAGAAAAAAAAAGAAAAGAAAAAAACATTTGTGTAACCAAAATTCTGACAACGTTCCTGTGTGACAACTAGCCCTGGTCTCTCCTATATTTGTGTGAATAGAGTCACAAAGCCACTAGCTCTCTGAGAACCACTCCTTTGTCTTTTTACTAAAACTCTTGATGTAATAGGTTTCTCATGAAAGCACACCAATTCTTGCACTTCATAGAAATAAATTGTTAGTGTGACTCAATCATTGCACAAAAAAAAAAAGGTCTTAAATTGGTGGTTTCATGTGTGACTGGTGTAACAGGGATGTCATTGCGCCTGGAGAGACCGTGATGGAGTGTCATACAGTGGTAACACAGCACAGCTGCATTAAAGACCAGCCCTAATGAGAATAAATGTTCCACAGCACATGTCAAGGTTCATTGTATTGCCACACAGGCCACATCATTTAGCTAGGGGAACGCAAACACACAGGAGGGGGCACAACAGGACCTATGCCTTATTAGTGGTGCTTGCTAAGGGAAGCATCACTACTATTGCTCATACTAAAGGTTTGGGTTTCAGGATATTCTTAATGCTAAGTATTAAACTTCACCGCGAAACTCACCCTGTTTCTACTTTCGGAAAAAAATGGTACCTTTTTTAAATGATCAGACAATTATTACTATATTATATACAATATTAAAATATTTGTAGAATATTTTAGTCAAAACTTAAATAAAACGTTTACATTTTTTCCGTTTTTTAATAATAAATTTTTTTTTTATTATAATTAAAAATATTTTTAATGTTAATTTTTTTAACACCACAAACCACTAGAAATACTTTTTGTCTTTCTTTCTGACCCTTAAATTTAGCCTACCTTTGAGCAACTTAATGTAGAGTCTTATGATTGCGCCTATGTTAGCCCTTCCTAACTTTACTTTTCTGAGTGTCAGCAGAGCGGGTAGGAGAGGTGGGGGTGTATCTGCTCTATTTAAAGATGTCTATCAATGTAAGCAAGTATCATTTGGTAATTACTCGTCTTTCGAATATCTGGGCATTGTGTTAAAAGGTGCTCCACGCATTTTACTTATCATTATTTACAGGCCTCCAAAATACTCTCCAGCCTTTGCTGAGGACTTTACAGAACTGTTATCAACAATTTCCTCAGAGTTTGACTGTTTTGCTATTGCTGGGGATTTTAATATTCACATAGATAATGCAGAATCCAATACGGCAAAAAAAAGCATAACTGTTTTAAATACTTTTGATCTGACTCAACATGTACACAGACCCACACACAATCGTGGACACACTCTAGATTTACTTATCAGTAAGGGTCTAAACTAGCCTGGGAAAACCCAGACAAACTTCCGGCAAATTTAGATTTGCTCTGCAAGTAGTCTGGCAAAGAGCTCATTCAAGCCCATTTCTAATCTGTCGAAATCGCGGCACCAATCAGAAACGTTGAGGCGGGCTTTACACGATGACGATCGCTCTGATTGGTTTTAGATCTATCCAATTGCGCCCAGAGGCATCTGAGCGACGTCCGTTGGTGAAGCGCACTCAACTTTTAAATGCATTATTATATTCAAATTGCAAACACATGAGGACAGTCTCCATGAAAGACCCACTGGCAGATGAACGTGCTACTACATTTCTCTCCGAAACGGTAGGAAATTAAATTAGATTTAATAGAGGATTTTAACTGTGACAAGATGATTGACAGGGCAGTTTACGTGACGGGATGCACGCGACAGAGATTCCCAAAGCTTGCCTACTTTTTTGCTACACATTCAAAAGTAAATACCTTTTCTTCACAAAAAGAGTACATACTTTTATGGCGTAGTGTAACTTAGGGACGCAGCATATGGCTTTACACGATGACGATCGCTCTGATTGATTTTAGGTCTATCCAATTGCGCCCAGAGGCATTTGAGCAACGTCCGTTGGTGACGCCCCTTTGGAAATGAGTTATTAATGAAGCTTTGCCAGACCATAACTCAGTTACTACTGAGAATGGTCTGGTTTTAACCAGGCTAGGTCTAAACATTTCATAGATTGTTATTAAGACGTAGCACTGTCTGATAATTTCTGTATTTTCTTCGATATATTGATCTCTCCTACTATTGAAGCTAGATCTGTGTCTGTCAAGAAGAGAGGCTTAAATGAGAACACTAGTGTGCTATTTATGAAGGCCTTATCTTTAACACCAAGCATATCTGCGGACTCTGTTGATTCTCTCCTGTTGAGTCCTTTAATGGCATTTTTTTCCTTACATTACTTTTACTTATACTTTAAGTAGTTTTGAAACCAGTACTTTTACACTTTTACTTGAGTAAAAAATTTACCTGAGTAATGAATGTGAATACTTTTGACCCGCTATTGAAGATCATAAAAAATATTATGAGACATATAGATATTTTATAGCTATGTCATCCAGCAACTCTAGTTACCCTTCCTTCTCAAGCTCGCTTTAACTCGTTCTCTCTCTCTCTCTCCATCTCTTTCCTGTCTTTTTTGCTCGGACAGTCTCCTGTTTTCAGCTGGAGGCAGAGTTCTGTCTGTAAACCTCTGGAGACGCGCTCTATCTCTCTCACTCGTTTCTCTCGCTCTGTCTCTCTGACAACTGCTGCAGGGGTAAAGGCCCGTTGTGTTTCTTGGTGTTTGTTTTAGGAGGCTGCATGTTAAGTGACCTGTCCATCCAAAACACTCTCTCCATCTGATCTCTCTTTACATCTCAGTCAAACGCTCAGCTTGGACAGCGGTATTCATTAATTTAGTAACAACCTATACGGCACACTCGCCTTAACCCCAAACCTAGCACGCGCGCACACACACATGCACGCAGACCAGCAGCAATGAAACAGAACACCTCCGGAAAGCAGATTGTGTCACACTCTCTGTACACCCTAAGGGAGTTCATAGTACAGTGGAGAGATAGAGACATTCGCTACACTGTAAACAGCAGACTAGATGTGTGAAGAAAATGTAAGTGGTGTTTGTGCAAGAACTTGTTACCTAGGTGTGTTGCTTGCTGATGGTTATAGTGTGTTAGGTGGTTCACTATAAAATAAATAAATAAATAAATAAAAACTTTTTTATGTACATTTATTTCAGGTAACTTGTGTGTTTCATGTGGTAAGACCTAAATTAACAGTTTTTATTAAAATAAAAATATTATTTATGACATAATTATGACAAAATCAACCTGACTATTTTACGACTTTTCCCAAATTCCGTTTTTTCCATTTCCATTTTTCCATTTAAATGGTTAAATTACATTTTAGTAATAAAAAACATGTCTAATTAATTAAAATAATGAAACTTTTTCTTATTAATTTACAGTATTAACAATTTATTCAAAGTTTAAAAAACAAAATTGTTAGGGCACTATGAAATCCATTTTATTTATTCCGTCTTATTTTTATTTTATTTTTAATTCCATGTTTTCCGTAAAAAAAATTCTGGATTAGATTTTAATGGTTGAATTATACTTTAATAATCAAAGAATTTCTAATCAACTGAATTCATAAAATTAACAATTGAATAATTTTTTGAATAATATGGAACGGAATGGTCTGTTTAATTTTTAAAATGTTTAATTTATGATTTAATTTCCATTGTTATGACTGGATTCCATGATTCCGTTCATGTTTTCAAATCACGGAAATCATAAGGCAAGGCAAGGCAAGTTTATTTATATAGCACATTTCATACACTATGGCAATTCAAAGTGCTTTACAGAAAGGAATTAAAATAATCACAAAAAATAAAAGCAAGGAAAATTAAAACCGTTAAAAAATCAATTAAAAGAGATATATGATACAGTTATAAAATAAATTAAAAGAGTAAAAAGATGATACATAGATAAACTTCTCCTCTGGCAAAACACCGGTATATCTTATTTTTCACAACTCCCAATTTTCCCATGGTGATTACACTGTGTCTGTGGTGTTCTTTCAGCACGCCTAAGAAATCTATTGGAGGTCTCCGATGGACCCGATTTTCCCCTAAAATTGGACAGGAGGAACTCTAGGACCGACTCACGGGGTAACCTCGGATTCACTGCCCCATCAGTCCGCACACCAAAAACCCATTTGTTCGGAAGCTCTAGGAATGGAATCAATCCAGTCCGCACCCCACAGAACCTCGAGTTTAGTCACGTCAAACTCACTACTCCACCACAGACCCAGGTCATCAGCATGGTTTTATCTCTCTTACCCAATTCTCAGTGCCATTTGAGTTCAGTTTAGAATTAAAAAGGAGGATGCAAAATAAAATACAGTGTCATCAGTCGGACGTACAGTAGCACAGTACTCATTCAGTAAATGCACAGCTAAACAGATGTGTTTTGAGTCTGGATTTGAATGTGACTACAGTAGGAGCACATCTGATCTCTTCTGGAAGGTGGTTCCAGCTGCGGCTGGCATAACAGCTAAAAGCGGACTCGCCATGCTTAGAGTGAACCCTTGGTATTTCTAGCTGATATATCATATCATAGCTGAGTTCATATTTTCTGGTTCTGCTCAGAATCCTGGCAGCAGTGTTCTGTATGAGCTGCAACTGTCTTATGACTCCAGAATCACACCGCGATTCCTAGTACCAGAATTGATGTTTTGCCTGTATCACTATTTAACCGAATATCGTTTATTATCTTTATGAGCCCTGTCTCTGTGCTGTGATGTGGTCGGAAACCCGATTGAAAATTGTCAAAGTATCCATTTGAGATTAGGAAGTTGTTCAGCTGATTGAAAACAACTTTTTCAAAGATCTTGCCTTTGAAATGAAGATTTGAGATTGGTCTGTAATTGCTCAATATGTTGCTTTCCAGATTGTTCTTTTTCAGGAGGGGCTTGACAACTGCAGTTTTAAGGGACTTTGGAAAAGTCCCAGAGAGAAGTGAGGAGTTTACCACTTCTAGGAGATCTGCTTCCAAGCAGTTTAACACACTTTTGAAAAAGGAGGTGGGGATTGTGTCAAGGGCGCAAGTTGATGTTTTAAGGTGTTGTACTGTTTCTTCCCAAATTTTACCATTAGTTTCTTCGAAATCAGACATAGTAACTTTCTGAGGATGTGGTCTGATCTGTCTTACCTCAGTGCCACACGAGGATATGCTGATCGCCTTTCTGATATTATTGATTTTCTCAGAGAAGGAGGAAGCAAACTCACTGCATTTTCTGTCTGAGAGCATTTCACTGGGAATCTGGCTTGAGGGTTTGTTAGACTCTCTACTGTAGTAAAAAGAGTGCGTGTATTATTTATGTTTCTGTTTATAATATTTGAGAAGAAAGTCTGTCTAACTTTGCCTAGTTCCACATTGAAAGCATGAAGGCTGTCTTTATAGATGTTATAATGGACAACAAGTTGTGTCTTCCGCCACATTGCACTCAGCTTTTTTACATTATCTTTTCATATTTTGCACTGTTGTTGAGTTTCTCCAAGGTGCTTTTTGTCTGCCACTCTTCTTCCTGACTTTACAGGAGCAATATCATCAATTACACTCTGTACTTTTGAGTTAAATGCTCAAGCTTGATTGACTGTCAATGATTTTAACGTTCATCAGCTCGTTCTGAAAGCGATTCTACCGTTATCATTCCTTTGTGCTGTTATTGTTATAGTTATGGCATAGACTTTCCTATTCTCAGAGAATTTGAAACTTTAATTATTAATACTGGGTTTCGTTATAGTTTGTATGTCGTCCTTGGTGTTCAGGAAACCTGTTTGAAAGCAACCATTATTTTTGCAATTCCGCTTAGTGCCAGTTTAGTGCAGTTAAACAAATGTCTAAAAACGCTAGGCGTGAGAGGAAAAAAGGATTGTAAAACTACATAATTATTGTATACCTAATGGTCGAATAAAAAAAACATTACAATTATTGTATTAGTCACATTATCGCTTAATTTTATTTTACAAATATTAAACATACCCAATCCGGAGTGACATAGAAATGAAGGGAACCATAGTTATATTTAATACAGTATAAAGGAGATGATACATTTACTGCCTATTAAAGTCAATTTACAGGGTGTTTTAATGATAAGGGACTGTTATATTATAAATCATTGAACCTGTCAGTTATAGCATACCATACTCTATAAAACTCCAGGGTAAATTAGATGAGCTTTCTGCTCATATTCCCTAATCAATATACAGTGAGCGGATCATGGACACCTGGAGAAAAAGACGCTTGCTGATTCAGAAATTCTGGGTTTGTAACAGAGGTGAAAAAGTAGTTCAAGGGCTACTTTCATGTTTGTATTACCATTTTCTCTTTCGACTGTAGGAAGCTCTGAGCTTCCCTCCTCCCACTTCCCCCCAAAGCTTTCTGTTCCATCTCTCCTCACACACATTCACAAAGCATATCATTACACACAATGGGGTTTTTATCACAAGCTGTCATGAAATACTGCTGGATTTGAATAGGAATTTAATTAGGCGTTCTGTGGGTTCATAGACACTCTAAAAATCTCTCCTGTCTTTTTTTTTTTTTTACAGACACACACACACACACACACACACACACACACACACACACACACACACACACACACACACACACACACACACACACACACACACACACACACACACACACACACACACACACACACACACACACACACACACACACAGACACAGACCCACGTGTACTCACAAACAATTAAGCGACTAAGCGCACACACATAGTCTGACTAAAATGAATAGAATACGAGGACAGATTTATGAATAAATATTATATGCATTATATGGACCACACCAACGCTGTGCTAACTTTTGCAACTGGAGGTTGCAGCATCACAGATGAAGAAAGAAATGAAGGCAGACGTGCAACGTCAATGTAGAAGAAAAATCTTGTAGAGGCGGGAGTCTTGCATGGAAATACATTAAAATTGTGTTTTTCTTTGGACCCTGCAGTTGTAGTAGCCCCAAATCCTAAAATAATCAATCAAACTTTTGAATAACTGTCACAGACAAATGATATTACTGACAGTTGCTGCATAACTAGTCAGCTGGGAATAACAGGTTCAAAGTGAAACGTTATTTTTCGCTGACTGGGCCAAAATTTGACGCCTTAGATTGTAAAGTACATATTTGAAAATGTTACATTTTTACAACAAATATTACCTTTTATAGGAAAGGTGATATTAAATATTAAAGATGAAAAAATAGCATACTCATAAAATATTTTATGAGTATGCTAAGCCATGGTCAGCACTGTAAAAAATCCAGCACTGCACATTTCAAACCCCCATAAAGGACAGACAATCTTGGGTGGATGTTTCAAATGGCTGCAGTGCATTTATTAATATAAAATGTTGAGTTCTTTAAATGATCGGGTCATGAGGAGGTAAGGCCATAAACATAAATGTTTGCCTAACACATCGCAAGAAAGGTCTGATAAACATGTGAGCTCTTGCATTGCTGTGCTGAAGGGATCGACAGATTTAGCATCAAATGTCTGTGCGATTAAACCAGATATGTTATTGTTCAGGAAGCTAGCTAAAATTCATCAAGGTTCTCTAGTAATTTCTTCCATGGCAGCTGTTGACCTGGAAGAGAAGGGGTTGTGAGGGGTTGTCGCCCCCTAACCCGGACTTATCCTGCCCCCTCAGTCAAGATGAATGTAAAAGTAGATTTTAATGATGTTATAGAAAATCACAACTGTAATATTAGGCTACTACAGAGGGTATGCACTGAGTGGCAACAGAGCCAGCTGCATTACTGGATTTAATAGGGGAAATGTGAAAACGCAAGTTAAACAAAGGATTATCAGTTTAAACTAAACGTTGGAATTGATAGTGTTCCTTACAACTTACCAAAGATCCAGTGATCCATGGATATTTACATGTAGCCAGGAATCGTGTTTCCTGACATTTATATGTGCCTGATTTCAACACCGGGAAATACATAATGCAAATTTGCCAGTGAACGCTTTATATAAATACAATATAGGTAGGTCTAAATTCGGGTGATTACTTATATCAATGTTATATAGTAGTAGTAATAGTACTTTATTGTTCAGCCTTAGCTGAAAATTGCTCTTTGGTCTCGCCATACAATCACAAAAACAAATAACAATACACAACATCCACCCGATACATCTAACAATACACAACATCCACAATATCAAAGATTAAAATATTCACATGTCCTACCTCTTATTCAAAAGACTTATTGCATTTGGTACAAAAGTTTGTTTATATATTGTTTTAACTGCTTTTGGTGTTCTGTAACAACGACGTGATGATAATAATTCAAAAACATGATTCAAGGGGTGTGTTGTGTCTCTTGTTAAAGTCAAAGCTTTTCTCTGAACAGCAATTTGATATAACTGAGCGACTGACTTTTGCTTAGATCCTATAATTTTACCTGCTACTCTTGTAATTCTGTCTAATTTTACTTTATTCACAGATGTAACTCGTCCGAACAACACAGCTATATTATACCCTAAAACACTCTCAATTAAACTATAAACTCTTTGCAGAACAACCTGACTTACAGAAAATTCTCTCAATTTCCTTAGCAAGAATAGCCTTTGATTTGCTTTCTAACAAATAAGATCCACATTATCAGAGAAATTCAATTTACAGTCAATCATGGTTCCCAAATACTTAAAAGTCTTCACAATTTTAACAGTTTGATCACATAACATTATTTCTGTTAGAGGCTCCCACTAATTTAAAATCGACTCTTTTGTTTTACTTACATTTATCAATAAAGAACTTGCTTCACACCATTTTTATAGTTTCAAAACCAGCTCCTCATACTCAAAATGTACACAGTCTTTCCATAAAGTGCCACATCATCTGCATATTTGTATAATTTATAATTCTCAAGCTGCACTCTTATACCACTTGTATAAACAGAAAACAACAGAGGTGACAGGACACATCCTTGGGGTGCCTCATGTTTAAAAACATAATATCTGATTTAAACAGAGCACAAAATCGCTGTGGTCTATTTGTTAAAAAATTCTTTATCCAATGAACTATTCCTCCATTTACACCTAGAACCAGGAGACGTTCCAAGAGTAAATGTATCTGCATAGTATTAAAGGCAGAGGTAAAATCAATAAAAAGAACATAAGCCTTGCTTGTTGTAAATGGCTGGCAATTGTATCAACCATAGTGAGCGTGGCATCTTCTATCCCTCTTTGCGATTTATATGCAAATTGCAGTACATCTAGTTGCTCTGATATGTATGGTTTAAGGTGATAACTAACTACTCTTTCCATGCATTTAGTGAGTATTGATGTAAAAGCCACAGGACGAAAGTCCTCTAGATTTTTTGCTCTCACTTTTTTAGGAAGGGGTCGTATAAATGATAACTTCCATGTATTTGGTACGATCTGTGAGTCCAATAAAAACTGAAATAATTTTGTTAAGGGGTCAGTTAGTTCATTTGCACATAACTCTGCCCTTAAGGCCATCTGGACCCGGTGCTTTATAGGGCCTAAGGCACCTTCTGATCTAGTCACCTGTCAACCAAATCGGCGGCCCCACTGGAATCCTATCACTGATTTCTTCAGTCTTATTCCAATTATCAGCTGCATCATATGTCCCATAAAACAGATTCAAATCATTAACCCACTTAAAAATATCTGTCCCTATAATAATATCATTATTTACATCTCTCGAGTCACGCCCCATCATCTTATTCAAGCCTTGCCAAGCACTCCTTGCATCTTGATTCGCTAACTGATCCCCTACCTTACATTTAAAATAAATGTTTGCTTTTAGTCTCATGGCTCTCAGTTCCTTCCTTTTAATCTTAAAACCCTCATGATTGTTTTCACAAAATGCCCAATTCTTTTCATTAAGGAGTTTCATTAAATCTTTAAAGAGAGAGATATAGCCTATCGTCATATCGTCCAGCCTTAAAACTTGTATAGTTTTTGTCAGTGTTTATTTAAAAACATCCAATTATGCAAAATATAAGATGGTAAATATTTAATTGATGAGTTGTCAATGCAATATATAACAATACAATTATACAAATTTATAGGGTAGATTTCACCCCAAAGTTCAACATATTTTGACACAAAATGATAACTGCAAATCCACATTTCCTTGCCTGGAGTCCAGTGGTTTCTATGAATTGCAGCACTCCAGTTGCTTCTCTTTTTCAGAAGCTTTCAGCAATCTGTAAAATACAGACCAATTTCTTGTCAAATCTATTTGTACAGTCAATCTCAAAGCTCTTTCCCTTTTTAGGTGTGTTTTTCGCTGCATTCACGCTGAAAACCTACAGTACATGTACTCTTTTAGCCACTCAGTGGGCGTAACCGCAGTCACTCCGGCCGGCGGTGACGTCACATGCATACCATCTATAGCAACATTTTAGTTAGTGTCCAAAAAGGAAAATCATCATTTAATCACCCTCATGTTGTTCATTCAATCAACCCTCATTCAATGTTCTGCCATCTGCATTTTCTCTTTTTTTTTTTTTTTACAAATATAAGCACTGTAAAAAAATTAAAAAAAATTATAGGCAAAACCTGTTGTTTCATTGGTTAACTTACTTTACCATATTTGAAAAACTATGGTTATAAGGTTATAAGTACAGGCCACAATATGCCAATCTGTAATACATGAAATGAACGGATTTGAGCCTCAGTGAATTTCTGGCAAGTATAGCTGTGTTTTTTACCCTAAATTTAACAGGATATTTTTCACTGTGTAGCTAAATTAGGCTTAGCAACACAAAGGAGTCGGGCATTTTGTTCCCAAAAATTTTTTTTTACCACAAAATGCTATCAAACACTTAAAGAAGTAAACATGTGGTGAAAATAACATTGTAATATAAAAATGCCAGAATTCTCCTGTTACTGTATATGCACCATACGTGTCCTGCCACATTTTGCAACTCAACAACACATGAATTGCTTGCATTTCTAGAAGCATTTGCATATTTGCGTACACATATTTAAACAGCGAATGTTTCGGGCCTATGCATAAGCTTCCCTAGTTCCTTAGCTTCTTTCTCTCTCTCTCTCTCCTTCTCCTGAACTGCTCCTGACTGCATTTCATAGACAAAATATCCTCTATAGCAGCTGTCAAAGTGGTTAGCCAGTGGCTTGAATCTTTATCTGCAGTTTGACGTCTAATATATATATATAAAAACTGCCCTACAGGTTCGATATCTTTTCCCTTTCCACACTGTGCAGGAAGAAGAAACATAAAGCTTCTCTCAGGTTCTAAACGAGCACATTTAGAAGGTTATTCAGCTCTCTCCACTGCGGCCAGAGGAACTCACAGAGATAACGGAGAACAAACACACACAAAGACACACTCAAAAGTGGTGCTTTTAATTAGTCCAGTCACTCTAATGATGTTAGGAAGGATGGGGGGTGTATAAGATGAGAATGGCCCACAATGACTTTTAGTAAACAAATCGTTATTGAACCATTTTCCCTCTTCTTGCATGAGCATTAGCATGGCCACACACATTTTCAAAGCATACAAACATTAACAAAAATTACTGGCTCATAAATGCATTACACTAATAAGCGGTGGCAGAGGAACATTTAGTCGAATTTCAAAAGTCACATCCAAATAAAGCCATTAGAAATTACCAGTAAATGAGCTATTCGCCATGAATAATGAATTCCGTTACAAACTGAATCACTCAGGGCACGTTCGATTACTCATTCAGACAGAATAAACCGCCGATGCCGCATAAAACACTTTAGTCAGCCTCCAGTTTACGCCGTCGGCAGGCAAAGTAAGATTTAAGTTTTCAAACTTGCCTATTGTGCGTTTACACACTTGTGCACTAATAGAAGCTCTCCGTCTTCATACTGCGACTTGTTTTTCTGCAAACCCATCTTGGATGAGAACAGCATAAAGAGTTGTACATAATTACACTTTACTGGTCAGCGAGTGCCCACAGTGGGCTCGCAGACAGCTTTTTATTTTCACACTTCAATTTGTCGTTATTTCCGCTAACTGCACCACACTGCAGTGCTTGGGTGTTGTACAATAACACCCATATCCGCACAATGTTACGAAACCAGTGAACTGCCACAGTGGACAAGTTCAACCTGTAAACAGAATAATTAATGAAATTAGTACAGAGTCGATCAAATATCTGCATTTTTATCATGAATTTTCCTAACAATTTGAAACAAACATGTTTTGACTTGATTGTGTCCAAGGCAAACTCTAATGTGAAAATAGCTCATAGCCTTTTTTATTCAAACAATTGATTCATAGTAGAAATATGAATTTAAAAACATAAAATGGCTGCAAATCAGTGTTGTTATTGTTAACTAAAATTTTTACTATTCATGTTTGTTAATTGGGGGGGAAAGCTGAAAATGAAATGTTGCATTGACAACCAGTTATTATAAAATAAGTTGAAGTTGAAGTACTACAATGACTAAAAACTAAAACTGAAATATTTTAAATAATAAAAAATAAAAAATAAAATAATATATAATTAAAACTAAAATAACACTGCTGCAAACCCACATGTGTTTTAAATTGCCATGTTATGCTATTTTAGAGGTTCCTAATTTTGTTTTGGGGGTCTCTTACAAAAGATGTACAGGCATCAAAGGTCAAAAAACACTTAAATATTCTCATAATATACAGTGCTATGCATAAGTTTAGACACCCATGCTAAAGTTGACTAAAAAGAGGAATAAAAAATCATCTTTTGGAAATTGAACTTAATGCCTTAATTAAAACAATTAGGAAAAATCCACCCTTTAAGGACACCAATTTTCTTTGGAATTAAAATAGCCCCACATCATCACATAGCTTTCACCACACCTAGAGATTGGCATGGAGTACTTTCCATAAGATCATCTCTCAATGCAAATCAAACCAGCTATTAGGCTAACTGAAATAAAACCATGCCAATCTCTAGGTATGGTGAAGGCTATGTGATGATGTGGGGCTATTTTAATTCCAAAGGCCAAGGGAACTTTATCAGGATGCATAGTATCCTGGATCCATGAAGTAACTGGCCTTTAAAAATAAAAATCTGCCTGCCTCTATGGGAATTTAACATAGGGGAGTCCAGACTTATGCACCCTGTATTTTAAGGAAGAACATTTATTTATTTACGATACATTATTCATTCACAAAGAAAATTGGTGTACTTAAAGGTTGGATTTTTCAAAAAAAATTTAATTAAGGCATTAAGTTCAATTTCCAAAAGATGATTTTTTATTCCTCTTTTTAGTCAACTTTAGCATGGGTGTCTAAACTTATGCATAGCACTGTACATTCCACATTACTCATAGAGTCTGAAAACGGTTCGTTCAAAGATTCAATCTCTCTAAACCCCTCCTTTCCGAGAACCTTCTCTGCTCTGATTGGTCAGATGGCCCAGTTCATTGTGATTGGTCTACCGCTTACACAGCAGGTCGGAAACAAAATGCCCATTACCATATTTGAATTAAGCCTTACATTTCTGCATAATTAAGGGTGTGGCCACTTGAGTGACAGGTGGATTGCCGCTGCTGTCACTACTAGCCGTTTGTCTGCTGTCTGTCAGTTGTCACGTCTAGGGCTGCCGCGATAACCGCAATATTGTAGTACCGCGCTACTGACAAGCCAACTGCAAAGGAATGCAAGTAACCGCAGCAACCGCGATATTCACGTTTTCTTTTTTCATTAGGCCCTTCAACCCTTCTTGTTTTGAACTTTGTGCATGTGTATTGAATGTTAAATAAGTTAATAACGATAACAAGACAGTTTGAGTTTATCATGGTGATTTGTACAGAGGCTTTGTGGATTTGCACTTAAAGGGATTTGCACTTAAAAAGACAGTTTCTGGTCTCATTGACTTCCATAGTATATATTTTTTCCTACTATGGAAGTCAATAAGACCAGAAACTGTCTGGTTACTGATATTCTTCTAAATATCTTCCTTTCTGTTCAGCAGAAGAAAGAAATTCATACAGGTTTGAAACAACATGAGGGTGAGTATATGATGACAGAATTTTCATTTTAAAGTCGAGTATCCCTTTAAGCCTAATCAGACAGTGAATGAAAGGGATCGACTGAGCGCTTGTGATTACCTGCGTCTGTCTTTTAGGTCAAGTCATATATTCGTGAAAAGGTTGCCGTGTCCAAGGAAAGCGAAACATTTGTCGTATCATCCTTTTAATGTTCAAGGGTATTTACCATGAATGGTGTCAGCGTCAGCGCTGGTCAGCATTCCACAGCACGAGGAAGTCGCGGGGAAAAAATATCAGCGAGTCACGCATTGAATCAATACCATTGGTCTCTATTAAGTGAAGCATCAGCTTCAGCGTTACTCATGCAACGCATTGCTGGACAGCTGAGCCTTGAAAAGTGGAGCTCAAAGTAAAAAAATTATCTTGTTTCATTACATCTATCTTTTAATGAATCAGCGTTTTTGAACGTGTTCGTTGAATGAACGGTTTAATGTCTCACTCAAAGACAGTCTGTTGCCGTTACAATGTAACTGCGCACTGAGTGACAGCCTTTCAATGCGCAGAGTTTTAGTTTCGGTTACATTTCGGTTACATTGGTTACGGAAAATGTCCTCGTTTTTGTAACACTTATTTATATAGCAACAAATAAATATAAATGAATAAATAAATGGCGATAATACCGCATATCGCGCTATTGAGCCACTCAAAATACCGCAAGGGAAATTCCTTCACGGCGACAGCCCTAGTCACGACACCTCGGCTAATCCCGTCTCTTTGCCCATTTTCATTTATCCGGGAGTGACACGCAGTGACGCGCTGCCAATATGGCGATGGCCAGCTCCGCCCACTTTGTGCTTCAAAAATGCTCTTCAGAAACCTACAGGTGACGTCATGGACACTACGTCCATGTTTTTTTTTTACAGTCTATGGTTGCTACGTAGGTATGCAACAGTAAGTGAGACTGGAATTTGCTGAGCACTTCAGAATCAATTCATTCTTTTGCATGAAAGGTAATATTTGAAAAAGCATAATAGGGGCACTTAAATAAATCTTTTAACTATTTTAATCATTTTAAGCATTCACAATGAGCACTCCATGACATTGTCTTTTTGACATGTTCTTTTGGTGTTCAAGCTTGGCTGAAATGGCATTCTATATGGCCTAAAATGATTTTCTTATACATTCAGTCATTCACTTTTCTTTCAGGTTCAAATGAAACCCACAATCTTATACTAAGCTGCTATGCCGCTACCATATATCTTGCATACCTGATGCTCCTCAGTTCATGAAATCACCGCATATTTTACAAGCAGATCACTGCGGTGGTGTTTTACAGGCCCTGTGTCCTCCAGCCTCTGCTCTGAATCTATCAGAGGTGATAGATCTGAGTCCTTGGAGTCTAGTTTGTGGTAATGACCGAACTGGAGTTTAAATACAGGATGAATTCTAAATGTACAGGGGATCTCTTGACCTTTGATTTACATGATGAGTAAGAGATTAATTTCGAATAAAAAGTTCAGATTCATCGTAATCCCACCAGACACAGCAAGGTTGTTGTTGTTTTTCTTATAGAGTAGCAAAAAACAAACTAGCAATGATGGACTAGGACTAAATAAATCAGCTCAAGACCAACACTGGCCCATCATAACCCACAAAACTCACAAAAGAGGCGTTCACTAGCAAGTTCATCCCTAGTTTTAAATACACTTTCATTTTCAATCAACTGATATATTCTATTCATATTCTACACTTTCATATTCTATCATAATGTGATAGAATGTTACTGAACGTTTCTTTAAATACTATTGCCTTCAACTGCGTTCACTCCCCATGAACATTCCTCCTCTGAAGTTATTAAGTTTCAGCAATTATCAACTGTTTGGATATTTGCTAAATCGTTCTTACGCTCTACACATCACATACGTTTCAGTGAGTGAACACCATAAACAAATTTCCTTAAAACAAACCATATAGCTATTTATGCTAAATTGCAGTTTTCTAAGGTTACTTCTTAGCATCTTTTGGCCATTTTGTAAATGACTGCTCTACGCTGCTCAGTGAGCCGAATGTTAAGTGACTGGAAATCTGCTTTGCGGCGACTGTGAGAGAATTGAGAGAAGTCTTGTGGAGAAAGGCTAAGTTACTTAACTCTCCCAATGCGAACAATAGATCAACAGACTCAAATGCTCTTAGAGGCCTCAGTTGAGTAAACAAAACAGAGTGACCTTAACATAAATGCCATTTAGACTTCTGTCATCTCATATGGCGGCATAATGAGGACATGTCAGCCGTCCTTTAAGTAAATAAACTGTAAATGGGCATAAATCTGTGCAGCTACTAAGTCCACCAGAGTATTCATGTAATAAATGTCTTAGAGTGCATTCTAAACCAATGAAATCAGGGGGTGGGGAAAGGAATAAATCAAGGTAATTATCACTTGTGAACAAAATATATTTCCAAAAAAAGTTGCACAAGTGATTAAATGTTATTTAATTGTGTGTATTTAGAATAAATAAAATGCTAACTATGTAATTAGAAAGACAATTTCCATGGCCATCATACCAGTATGTCAATATATTATTTCAGTTCGTATACTGTATATGCTATCAATGCTGAAGTGACAAATAATTTCGCAAAAATTTCTAACATTTTCCATTTATGTCTAAAATATTAGAAAAAGTGGTGTCCGCTCAACTGGGCTCTTTCTTGCAACAAAATGATATCTATGAAAAGTTTCAGTCTGGATTCAGACCGCATCATAGCACTGAAACTGCGCTCGCTAAAATCACAAATGATTTACTTTTAGCTTCTGACCAAGGCTGTATCTCAATACTAGTTTTACTTGATCTTAGTGCTGCGTTCGATACTATAGATCACACAATACTCTTAGATCGACTACAAAATTATACTGGTGTTCAAGGACAAGCACTAAGCTGGTTCAAATCATACCTATCTGACCGCGACCATTTTGTCTATTTAAATGGAGAAAAATCGATCATAACTCCAGTAAACTATGGAGTGCCGCAGGGATCTGTGTTAGGCCCTCTGTTATTTTCAATATATATGATGCCACTTGGAAATATTATAAGGAAACATGGAATTAGTTTCCATTGTTATGCTGATGACACTCAAATATATATTTCATCAAGGCCGGATGAAAACGCTAAATTTTCCAAATTGACAGAGTGTGTTAAAGATATAAAAGATTGGATGACGCGTAATTTTCTTTTATTAAATCCAGACAAGACAGAGGTAATACTTATCGGTTCAAAAAACCGCCCACAAAACCTCGCACAATACAACTTTAACATCATAGGATGTCCTGTTACTTTATCCGCTACAGTAAAAGACCTGGGTGTTATACTCGATTGCAACCTGTCTTTTGAAAATCATATTTCATATGTTACAAAAACAGCCTTTTTCCACCTTAGAAACATTGCTAAGCTACAGTACGTAATATGCTATCAGTTTCTGATGCAGAAAAGTTAGTTCATGCATTCATGACCTCGAGACTGGATTACTGTAATGCCTTATTAGCTGGTTGTCCTGCATCCTCAATAAACAAGCTAGTTAGTCCAAAATGCCGCCGCTAGAGTTCTTACGAGATCAAGAAAATATGATCATATAACACCGATTTTATCATCACTGCATTGGTTACCTATAAAGTTCCGTATTAATTACAAGGTATTGCTACTGACTTATAAAGCCCTAAACGGCTTAGCTCCAGTCTATTTAACGGATCTTCTATCGCCCTATAATCCATCGCGCTCTTTAAGATCACTAAATTCAAGGCTTTTGGTCATACCTAGGATATTCAGAACCACCAAAGGAGGGAGAGCATTTTCACATTTGGCTCCAAAACTCTGGAATAGTCTTCCTGATACTGTTCGTTGCTCAGACTCGCTCTCCCAGTTTAAAACTAGATTAAAGTCGCATCTCTTCAGCCAGGCATTCATATAATCCCACAGTTCAAACTACAATCCGGCCTCTAGCTCATAAATGCCAGAGGAGAACTGGCCCCGACTGAGCCTGGGTTCTCCCAAGGTTTTTTTTCTCCATTAGGTCACCTGATGGAGTTTTAGGACACCATTAGGTCACTTGATGGAGTTTTTCGGTTCCTTGCCACTGTTGCCTTTGGCTTGCTCAGTTGGGGATATTTTGGGGATATTTAATCTAATTTTATCAATCAATAAATTCCTCTTGAAACAAACTTTGTTGTATTATTTAAATTTAATACTGTGAAGCTGCTTTGATACAATCTGTATTGTGAAAAGCGCTATACAAATAAACTTGACTTGACTTGACTTGACAAATAGGCAGCACAACTCGAAAACAATTGGGTGTTGGTAACCTACCTACAAAATCCTTTCTATGGACCAAATTCTTAAAACTGTGGGCAAGAAAGAAATTGTAAAAGGCCTGTGTCAGTTGGCCAGATGTTTCTGGAATGGAGTGTTTTACCAAGTACGTAAATAAGACTTGCTAACAGCCCCTGTCTGTGTGTCTCTTTCAGTTACTCTCATAGAGACGAGGGCTCAGGTCGGCAGAGAGCCCAAGGTTGAGGGGGTTTCTACTGATTGTTGAGGACATTTCTTCTGGTCTCAAGCCTCTCTCTGGCCAGGATAAAGCACCGGGATATATGCAGCGAGCCGATGTATGCAACGGCAGTGAACCACCTCATCTGAATCCGCTGGGGCCTCTTGTCTTACAAGGACACAGCCTGGATATTCCCACCTGGCGTAAACACTATTGGACAGGCGTGGAATTGAAGAGCACTCTCTTTCCCTACACTCACTCAAATCAGCAGAGGAGGCGCACGGTGTTCATTCACTCGACCCAAACGTTCTCTTTCTATATCTTTCTTTCTCTATCACACTTTTTCCTCCCTCATTCACTCTCCCCCCGAGATGAAGGACGAATCCCTGAGTGGAAGAGAGAGAGAGAGAGAGAGAGAGCCTGTTGAAAGTTCTCATGGTGAGCCTGCCTAAAGCTGCTCTCTATAGCATGATCAATATTTGACCTTCCACAGTATTATCATTCTTCTCTCCCTCTTTTTTTTCCCTTATTCCCCCGTTGGAGCCTGAAATTACATTCTCTGCTAAAGGCCGCCATGCACAGTAGCTTCTCAAAATGGCCCTGCCAACTACAGAGAGAAAGAAAGAACACCGGACGGGCTTCAGAATGAGAGCGCCAGCCGCCTCCGAGGAACCTGGGGAATAGAACAGTCTGTCACAGAAGCATCGCTGATGCAATAGAGTACAGCTCGAGTCAGCCTGGGCTAATAGTTCCTGCTCATGCCTAGACACTATTCAGGTCTCAAATGATAGTTAAAAAAAAAAGTCAATGCCTCATAATGTGACTGTTTTACTTTTTGTATTACATGGTACGGATAGATTTAGCAGTACATGGCGTAGCAACCATTGCAATTTTGTCCTACCAATTTATAAATAATAATAATTTAATAATAAACTAATAGTAAAATATAAAATAATACAGTAGCAATATCTTGGAGAAGTCCTGGGAAATTCCATCCAAAACATTCTACAGGTCATAGACAGAGACAGTAAGTAAGAAGGAACATGCTTTCAGGCTTTCCCCTCATTACTTGGATTAATCTGGCAAATTAATTTTGTGTTGACATTGAAGAACGTGTTGCAATTTTCTTTTGATTAAAAGCTGCAGTGTTTTTTTGAATAATCGCCTTTTATGTTTGGGAATAAATTTATTTAAAAAAAATAAAAAAAAGATACTAAAATAAAATATGAAGTGAAAATAAAAAAGCGCCTCTGATGATTACAGAAATAAATTAAAGTGAAATAATTTGAACAAAGGGAACATGATAAAACCCACTGATGTGAAAGAGTTTGTGTGTGCACGTCTGTTTGATAATAAAATATTAAATTCCTCAGGGATTTAGATCATGCTGGGTTTAATTCTGTTGGAATAGTAATCAAAAGAAACATGAATTAAAATAAGAAGATGAAAAAAATTATGTATTGGCTTTTTGGGGGAATACAACATTAATCAAATAGAACTAAATTACTGTACATTCTTATTTAAATTCCTGCTTAACCTTCGAGTTCTCGTTCACCAGAAGAAGCCGAAGTCCAGCGTCAACCAGTCAAACCTATTAAAAAATACAAATTACATGCTTCTCAAATCTCAGTGTGATTTAATTCAGTCTATTTAGATGACGCCCCTCTGGGCTTTACTAAAACAGAAGGTACCGAAGGACAGCTTACAAGTGTAACCAGAAACAACCTAAAGTACGACCATTCTGAATATTATTACAATAACATATGACTCAATAAAGGTAAATGTAATTCCGTCAGCTATAAATGGCTTTTTGTTGTTAGATAAAATAATTCACTCCGCAGGAGGTCTACACTTGAAATGAACAAAGCATTTCACTTTTTTTCTATGCATCCATCCGAGTATCAATCTATCTACTAAAAGGGACACGTCTGTCATAGAAAAACACAAAATGGAGGTCATTTGTTTGAAAATGTGTGTGTATGTATTATGCATCTATAGTTACCCCCATTTCCATTGAAATCAAAAGCTGATAGAAGTTTACTCATCCCCCTGTTTTGACTCCATTCAATCAAGTGTGAGTATAATTACCCAACTGCCGTATGCTAATCTATGGGGACCCAAATATTGCGGTTTGACAAATCCTTCATTTGTATTCACATGCCACACAAAGCATCAATCGTGCTTTGCGTACAGGCGCCCCCCCTAAATTTACCCGCGCACCCCCCAATTCCCAGGAAAACAGAGCTGCGGAGCAAGCGCCGCCTGATTAGAACTGGGATGCATGCTGGGATCTGTGTGTGTCATTAATATCTTCCCATCCAGATGGCTCTTTCTAGGTATTTGAATTCATAAAAAGCGCTAAGGCTGGGTCCTGCCCTGGAAGAGTTTGGCGACGCGGGCTGTCAGCGGGAACAGAAACTGGGAATAAACAGAGTGTGCATTCCAAAGTTGGCCACCCGCTGGGGCTAATAAACGGCCCTCTTTCTTTGGTCACTCAGCCTCGGAGAGGAAACAGAGGCTGTAATTGCCATGGTGATGTGCTGAATCCGCAGACACAGGTAAGCGCACGTTCGCCGGTGCGTCGTGTTCTAAATGGGGACATTTTTTGCTCATCACCGGCGTTCATTACGCACACCATTGATTTGTGCAAAGTGTGTCTCTGTCATGTGTGGGCGTCTTTTTTAACAAGTTTCTGCAAGAAACAGCAAAAAAAAAAAAAAAAGAGCGTGTGACTAATATGTATATAAATATATATCGAAAAAGCCTTGCGGTGCCTCTGTTATGTTTTGGACCTGAAACAAATGACAGTGGTGTGTTGATAGATGGATGAAAAGGTGAAAAGCCTGTCAGGCCGAGAGTGTTCCATCACACGGTCACAGCAGCTCTCGTCTTTTGTCTGTGTGTAATTATGACGGCCGCTGCAATCTCCTCACAAAAGGGTGAGTGGAGAGAGGGCAGTGTTTCTGTCAGCTTGTCTCCTCCCCTTTAAATACAGACTGCACAGCTGCCTCAATGAAAGAGTGGATCTCCCCCCGCCAGCGCTCTGTGACACCACTCTCAAACTCAGCTCATCTATCTGTCTGTCCCTGTCCGTCTATCTGTCGGTCTTAAACACTATCTATCTATCTATCTATCTATCTATCTATCTATCTATCTATCTATCTATCTATCTATCTACACTGTAAAAAATGATTTTTTGGTGAAGTAAATACTACTGAAAAAAAACAATGTAATTTACATGAAAAAGTTAGTCCAGGCAAGAATTTAAAAAACTAAGTAAATTCCATATCAGTACTTATTTCAAGCGAGTAGAAATGAAAGCGTAAATATCAACTCAATAAAATTAAGTAAAAATTACTCAACTTTTCTGATACTGGGGTTCCCATCATGCACTGGACCTTGAATAATTAATGAGGTTCATTTTTCACTGTTTTCCAGCTGTATTTACACTGTTTTATCATTGCTTTTGTTGTCAGGATTAGTAACTTGCCATTTTGTGACATTTTGAGTAAATTTTCTGCTCAAAATGACACATTCAAACACAAAAATGATCCATCAAATGTTACCGTCATTGTGTATTGTCTACGAAGTATTGAGGTACTGTATTTGCATTCACATGAGACTTAACATCTGACATGATGTCTTATAAATTACTTAGATAATCTAAGTAAAGCACATACTATAAATGATTGGTATAATTCAATATTATTGTTTGAGTGAAATGTAATGCAAAGGAATATTCAACTAAATCGATATCAATCAACCTTTTACTAGCCAAGTTAAAATTACTTATTATCTTTGTTACTTTCACTTAACTAGGTTAAGTAAAGTTTACTTAATTCCATATTCCAAGTAAATTTAACTTAAAGATTTCTAATTAAAGCTACTAATAAATGTTTAGGTTTTTACTTGGCAAACTTTGTAAATTTACTAGCATTTTCAGAGTGAAAAAAATTAGCAAGCTTTTTTCAAGTAAATCCTACTCCAAATTTTTTACAGTGTATCTATCTATCTATCTATCTATCTATCTATCTATCTATCTATCTATCTATCTATCTATCTATCTATCTATCTATCTATCTATCTGTCGGTCTTAAAAACTATCTATCTATCTATCTATCTATCTATCTATCTATCTATCTATCTATCTATCTATCTATCTATCTATCTATCTATATATCTATCTATCTATCTATCTATCTGTCTGTCTGTCTGTCTGTCTGTCTGTCTGTCTGTCTGTCTGTGTATCCAGTCATCTATTTGTCGGTCCATCTATCAGTCCATCCATCCATCTTTTTGTGCTTATTTACAACAAAATATAGATATCTATACATTTGTCTATATATCTTTATTTACAATCAAAACTAGATGTACCGCATCGCGGTACAAAATATGACCGCCGCTCAGGCCTGCACTGGCTTTCCACAAAAATAAATGACGTGGAGTAATTTGGCTGTATTGCGTGTTTATGTATATACCTAAAAAAAGTAATAGTATGTGCATGTCTGTCTGTGTGTGTGTGTGTGTGTGTGTGTGTGTGTGTGTGTGTGTGTGTGTGTGTGTGTGTGTGTGTGTGTGTGTGTGTGTGTGTGTGTGTGTGTGTGTATTTGTGTATGTGTGTGTCTGTGTGTGTGTGTGTGTGTGTGTGTGTCTGTGCGTGTATGTATGTGTGCGTACATGTGTGCGCGTGTGTGTTTGTGTGTGTGTGTGTCTGTGCATGTGGATTTGTATGTGTGTGTATGGGTGTGTGTCTGTGCGTGTGGATGTCAGTGTGTGTGCATGCTTGCGTTTGTTTGTATAGGCCTTTTTCACGGAAGTTAGAACGCACATCCGGTTCAGCGTTTGTTGTGTAAAGCGACTTCCGGTCGAAACAACAATGGCTGAAGCAACATCGAGGTGTCACTGTAGCATCCCTCATTGCACAAATAATAAGCAGTGACAACCATATTTGAGTTAATGCTTTTCCAAGCAATGACTGTCTGACAAAGAAGTGGATGCATGCTATTTGACACGTAGAAGTCCCGACGTTTAAGATCCCTATAAGTATCACATTTGTTTGTAGCCAACGCTAATTACACTGCCGCTACTGGCAGTACACATTTTGTTTAATATAATATACTATAAGATTTATTTTTTGTTAATAGGCTATCTTCAATACCTAGAGATATAATTAAATTAATATTTACTAATTAATTAATAAGTATTAAACAAGTTAAATTAAACAAGTAGCCTAGTCAAAACACATCTAACAGAACAATGTTTATTTTTTACATTGTGTTCTTATTTTTTATTAACGAAATGTCAATTTTCGTCTTTATAAGAGACGACACAAAAATCTTCAAGATAGCCTATACAGCCTACAATCTTCAAATGTATAACGGATTGTCACCTTATAAACAATCCTTTGGAATTGTGGTGGAATAAGCAATGCTATATTGAAATAGGCCTACTTAATTTTATTAGTTCATTAACTATGCCAACTCAACTAATGTATGTAAAGAGCTGGATACTAATTACTAATTAATGTCAACTATTAAATGTAGGCTACTGATAAGAGTTGCCATAGACTAAAGATTTTTTCTTGACTAGTAGTCATTCATTTAAGCAATTACTAATCGCACATTTATATTCAATCCTTGGTATAGCCTATAGCCTATATATTCCGCGCTCAAGCGCATACATAAAACTTGCCGCAAAGCACCGGCAAAAGTAGGCTAATGATAATAAATTTGTCTGAAAAAATAACAAAGCATTTTAATTGTTTATTAATAAACGAGTGTTTTCTAAATCAGTGTCGACTGCAAACATCTCCATACATCTCCGCTGTAAAGTAGATGCACCTTTCATCGGACAGGATTACATCATCAGATAGTACCGTACGTATTGGCTTTCCATTGGATTTTTTTCGTTGGTGAACATTTCAAGTTTTATAGATATATTTCTCATGTCTGTGAGGCTAGTGATACGCTGTTTTTTCAGTTCATTTTTGAGATACGCTCCAATTCACAGAGATCATGAAAGCGCGTCCTGTTTCTTTTATTTTACAAATGCACAAATTTCTTGTTGTTGTGAGTTTACACAAATAAAAGTAGTTGCGACTGATGTATTATTATTTTCTGTATGACCAGAAATGATGGAGTATTTTAAGTTGATTCCACTGTTGATAAGAAAATGCGAGTGATGGCACCGGCGCGTCCATGTCATGCAGTGCGCGCTCCACACTCCGCACAAACACTCGGATATGTGCTTAATAATAGCGAACATTTATAGGTTAACGTTAGGACGAGCGGCCATGCCAGACGGATAAGTCCTCTTCGTGTCTAACAAATTAAATCATACATTTTCTACGGCGAGTAAGCGCTGTGCCAGTGGGCGGCTGAAACACAACACTAGAGAAAGCTGGTGTTTTTCTTTAAATAAATTCGTTTAGGCTTTAAAATAAATATTGTTTGTGGGCTAATTAATGCCACAATTATTTGTTTATTTTATAGGCTACTTACATATTTTCATTTTTTGTTTTGCATTGAATACCATTTAAAGGATTTGTTGTGCACTGCAATTCCATCCTCCCATAAAGCCACGTTAAGATTTTTCTTTATAATAAAGGGTTTCTATGGGAGGAAAACGCTTAACGTGTGCGTTGCGTTCATATTCTGGACTCATCTGCTTTTCTGTTGGATAGTATGGTTTAGTAATAAGGTGTGTACAGAATTTGATCTTTTAACATGTCCATTGGGGGCTGCTATATCAGCTTTTTGAACGTAGATGTATGATAGACATGAAAGGCTTAGGCTATATCAATTTTATGTGGATAAAGGCATATTTTGTAGGTTACATAAAATTGATATAGCCTATATCAATAGCGGAAATAATATGTGGCAGCAATGTGGCACCGTAGCCTACTCTGACGACACCCAAGACGACAAAATAGTTAGTGAGGTAACAGCGCTGGAGCAGATCATGACTATATGCAGTCTCCTCTTCCAGGTATGTTTATGCATTTCTGAAAACAAATTACGAAGCTACTTTCCCGTCATATTTTATTAAATCTATTATTGAAGCCTTTGCATTTATGTCCTTTCACTTTCAAGTCATAATATCATTTTAGTTAATGTTGACACAAATTAAATTAGGCTACTGTTCAAGGAAGATATCACCATACTTTATTTCTCCAAATAAGCTGCCACAACTGCAGTAATAAAATTAAGATAAACAAAGTCTTAAAATTATCTAAAATGACTATTACAATAAAGATTTGTTTTGTTTTGAGTGTGGAGAAGCTCGACAAGTCAAAAAACATCCGCTGATGTAATTGCCGGTAGATTCTTCAGGGAAGTTGTGTGAAGAGTAACGTTAGCGCGTCTGACTCTTTTTCACCGGAAGTCGCTTTACACAACAAACGCTGAACCGGATGTGCGTTCTAACTTACGTGAAAAAGGCCTATTCCTGCATGTGTGTGTGTGACAGTATCATCCTAAACCAGCAACCCTTCGCTCAACAGCACCATCTACAGGCCGATGAGTGTACAGTCACTAAATGTGCACATAAATGAATTTATTTTATACCCCCCCCATGGATGAAATTCTACAAAACTTAGCAGAGGATACCCCCAGAGGTTGTCAAGTTAATCATACACATGAAATATGGTGCAGTTCTGAAATATGGGGAGTGGCCCCCGGGGACCAAACGAAATTTTTCCGTAGAAGTGTAGTGGGGCTACATGCCCACCAAATTTCATGTTCCCCGGTGCTTCGGTGTCCCTGGTATCGTTGACGAAAAATTTACGGGGGCCCCAGCGCGGGGAGGGGGGAGTGGCCCCCGGGGACCAAACGAAATTTTTCCGTAAAAGTCTAGTAGACGAACATACCATAAAAATTTCTTCATCCTCGGTGCCACGGTTCAGGTAGTTATTTAGGAAAAACTGCAATTTTGGGGGTTTGGGGGGGCCCAGCGCGGGGGGGGAGTGGCCCCCGGGGACCAAACGAAATTTTTCCGTAGAAGTCTAGTGGGGCTACATGCCCACCAAATTTCATGTTCCCCGGTGCTTCGGTGTCCCTGGTATCGTTGACGAAAAATTTACGGGGGCCCCAGCGCGGGGGGGGGAAGTGGCCCCGGGGACCAAACGAAATTTTTCCGTAAAAGTCTAGTAGACCAACATACCATAAAAATGTCTTCATCCTCGGTGCCACGGTTCAGGTAGTTATTTTGGAAAAACGGCATTTTTGGGGGTTTGGGGGGGCCCAGCGCGGGGGGGGGGAGTGGCCCCCGGGGACCAAACAAAATTTTTCCTTAGAAGTCTAGTGGGGCTACATGCCCACCAAATTTCATGTTCCCTGGTGTTTCGGTGTCCCTGGTATGGTTGACGAAAAATTTACGGGGGCCCCAGCGCGGGGGGGGGAAGTGGCCCCCGGGGACCAAATGAAATTTTTCCGTAAAAGTCTAGTAGACCAACATACCACACAAATTTCTTCATCCTCGGTGCCACGGTTCAGGTAGTTATTTAGGAAAAACTGAATTTTTTTGGGTTTGGGGGGGCCCAGCGCGGGGGGGGAGTGGCCCCCGAGGACCAAACGAAATTTTTCCTTAGAAGTCTAGTGGGGCTACATGCCCACCAAATTTCATGTTCCCCGGTGTTTCGGTGTCCCTGGTATCGTTGACGAAAAATTTAAGGGGGCCCCAGCGCGGGGGGGGAAGTGGCCCCCAGGGACCAAACGAAATTTTTCCGTAAAAGTCTAGTAGACCAACATACCATAAAAATTTCTTCATCCTCGGTGCCACGGTTCAGGTAGTTATTTAGGAAAAACTGCATTTTTTTGGGTTTGGGGGGGCCCAGCGCGGGGGGGGAGTGGCCCCCGGGGACCAAACGAAATTTTTCCTTAGAAGTCTAGTGGGGCTACATGCCCACCAAATTTCATGTTCCCCGGTGTTTCGGTGTCCCTGGTATCGTTGACGAAAAATTTAAGGGGGCCCCAGCGCGGGGGGGGAAGTGGCCCCCAGGGACCAAACGAAATTTTTCCGTAAAAGTCTAGTAGACCAACATACCATAAAAATTTCTTCATCCTCGGTGCCACGGTTCAGGTAGTTATTTAGGAAAAACTGCATTTTTTTGGGTTTGGGGGGGCCCAGCGCGGGGGGGGAGTGGCCCCCGGGGACCAAACGAAATTTTTCCTTAGAAGTCTAGTGGGGCTACATGCCCACCAAATTTTATGTTCCCCGGTGTTTCGGTGTCCCTGGTATCGTTGACGAAAAATTTAAGGGGGCCCCAGCGCGGGGGGGGAAGTGGCCCCCGGGGACCAAACGAAATTTTTCCGTAAAAGTCTAGTAGACCAACATACCATAAAAATTTCTTCATCCTCGGTGCCACGGTTCAGGTAGTTATTTAGGAAAAACTGCATTTTTTTGGGTTTGGGGGGGCCCAGCGCGGGGGGGGAGTGGCCCCCGAGGACCAAACGAAATTTTTCCTTAGAAGTCTAGTGGGGCTACATGCCCACCAAATTTTATGTTCCCCGGTGTTTCGGTGTCCCTGGTATCGTTGACGAAAAATGTACGGGGGCCCCAGCGCGGGGGGGGAAGTGGCCCCCGCGGACCAAACGAAATTTTTCCGTAAAAGTCTAGTAGACCAACATACCATAAAAATTTCTTCATCCTCGGTGCCACGGTTCAGGTAGTTATTTAGGAAAAACTGCATTTTTTTGGGTTTGGGGGGGCCCAGCGCGGGGGGGGAGTGGCCCCCGGGGACCAAACGAAATTTTTCCTTAGAAGTCTAGTGGGGCTACATGCCCACCAAATTTCATGTTCCCCGGTGTTTCGGTGTCCCTGGTATCGTTGACGAAAAATTTAAGGGGGCCCCAGCGCGGGGGGGGAGTGGCCCCCGGGGACCAAACGAAATTTTTCCTTAGAAGTCTAGTGGGGCTACATGCCCACCAAATTTCATGTTCCCCGGTGCTTCGGTGTCCCTGGTATCGTTGACGAAAAATTCAGTAAGGTGACAAAAAAAAAAAAAAAAAAACTTTGACAATCCCTATATGACCGGCTAGCTACGCTAGCGGCGGTCATAATAAGCATTCATCCATCAGAATATCCATAGTTTTATCCATTCTTCAATTCATCTATCAAGTAGCCAGCCATCTATCTATCATTCTACTATATCTGGCCGTTGTCTGTCTATATCTATAATATCTATCAATATATTCACATATCTATCCATTTGTCTATCTTTATTTACAAAAAATAATAATAAAATAACACCAACAAAAAAACATGGATCAGTCTGTCTTGTCTATCTATCTGTCTATATCTATATTTACCCATATCTACTCATAGAAAATTATGAGTAGATATGGTCAGATGGATCTATCTATCTATCTATCTATCTATCTATCTATCTATCTATCTATCTATCTATCTATCTATCTATCTATCTATCTATCTATCTATCTATCTATCTATCTATCTATCTATCTATCTATCTATCTATCTATCTATCTATCTATCTATCTAAAGGTACATGTATTCGTACCAAACGTCACGGAATGGGTGTCACGGTTCGGTGCACACAGTCAGATGCCGAATACAGTCAGTCACAGGCGATCCACACTCCAATCCAGAAGGGGGTGCGCACGGTAATGCAGTGCTGTTTGCTAACCAACACAACAAGAAAAAGAGCAGAGGAAGAAGAGATGATATACCCCAAACCAAGGCTGCGTTCCAGTCCACTTTCAGACACGCACTTGCGAACTTCCCTAAGCACTTCCCCTAGGGGGAATCCCTGCCGCCATTTTGAAGTGCGTTCCACTTCGTGAAGTTTATATGGACAGACCCTCGTTCCCTCGATTCTGACCGAGGGAGCGAGTCTACTTCATATGTACACTTCAGGCAGCTCCATATACCACAATGCAACACGATTGTGACGTCAACGCATATTGTGTTTAATTTACCCAACCACAAACAACTCTATGATATATTCATTATAAAAATAAATAATGTAATTTAAACTCAAACAGACCTATATACATCTAGAATGCTGCATTAGACCATTTCGTAAGGGAATTTTTTTTATAATAAATCAACCCCATAGTGGATTCTGATCAAGGGCTTAGCACGTTCCAATTCAGCCTATTGCAAAGGTTTCGCCAGTAGTGGGCACTCATGCAACGTAAGCAATGACGTACATCCGAGTCAATGAGACGGAGGGAAGTTAGCGAGTGAAGGGCATGACAAATTTGGACTGGAACGCAGTCCAAAACAAGAGTTCAGATGCTTGCTAGTAGCCTATAAGCGGAATTCCGATTATGTTTTGTGACTCGCTCTCCTAACTTCACGGAAAGGAAACCAGGACAGGAGAAAGCGGTATCCTGTTTGTTTTCTTTATTTTACAAAAGAAAAATGATTTGATTTTATTGTGAGTGTACACATATAAAAACCTTTTACAGTCCCTTTACAGCAGGGGTGCCCAATCCGATCGACTGTCCCGCACAGTTCATCTCCAACCCTAATCAAACACACCTGAAGCAACCAATTAAGGTCTTCAGGATCACTTGAAAATTAAAGGCAGGTACCGAATGATGTTGTACTCTTATCTATCTATCTATCTATCTATCTATCTATCTATCTATCTATCTATCTATCTATCTATCTATCTATCTATCTATCTATCTATCTATCTATCTATCTATCTATCTATCTATCTATCTATCTATCTATCTATCTATCTGTACACTCATCCTCTCTTTTTCTACTTCCTTCCTTTTTGTTTGTTTGTTTGTTTGCTTCTTAATTCCTCACTCCAGCCTCTCTTCTCCTTCTCTCTCTCTGTTCTCCCACCAGTGGAGATTTGGAGGACGGAGGGTACAACAGCAAACATGGAGATTAGTAGTAGCTAATAATCCTCTTTTTTCACACATACTCTCATATTTCTAAATTAAAGAGGAGTGCAGGGGGGCTTATAAAACATAAAAGGCCGCTCCATCTGAGCAGTCGCGCCCTCCGCCCACCCGGGGGGCTGCAGTGCACCCTGGGATTTGCGGAGAGTAAACCGAAGCCATACATCATTGAGCGGCGGGGCCACAGGAGATAAGTGCGGGCCAATAATTCTGAGGTTAAACAATGTAATTTGGATCTTGTACATGCAATTTATTTCAGACGTCAGAAGAAGTTCAAATTTTTCTCTTTTATTTAAAGGCAAATGAAAGCAAGTGGCAAATGGTGAAAATGGTATCTAACAAAATAAGATGTTTATTGTTTTAGCATCCTGATTAGCTAAACTTCAAACGATTTACAGAAGGCGGCTGTGTGTGTGTTTATGTACTTTGTGTCCTTAACCATGTAATTATTTTAATCCTTTTTTATTGCAATCACAAAGCAACTGATCAGACTCTATTATCATACAATGGGATGTTCAACCCTCATTTAACATGCATCATTAATGAACAGTTTGAACCATGCAATTCTTTCTTAGGGTGCTGTCCACATTCACCAACACTGAAACAAACCAAGTTTTCTGCTTTAAGAAAACCTGCCGGCCTGTAAATGACACACCGATATTTAAAACCACAATTAATTTTGTACTTAATTTTCATGTGGGTCCCGTCTTGAAAGGTGTCAGGGTGGTGGTTCGGAAACGGGGAGGAAATCTCCCACAGTTTAGAGGATTAACGGCTACAAAGTGCCCGCCAGAAATAAAAGAAGGCCAGCCGGTGGAGTGATACAAGTGAATTAAAAGATTAAGGTGGTTTATAAAGACTGATTACAAAGCCATAGGGGTTTCTGAATGGGAAGACAAACCTTGCGATGGGATAATTCCCTTGTTCTTTCTCCTCATGGATGAGCTATTATTTCACATTGCACTCTCTACTTTAAATCGATTAGTAATGGACACCCAGATCAAGATTTTGGCTTATAACAGGGTCGAGAGTGAATGAGACCTAAAAAGCAGAAAGAGGAGAGGAAAAGAGACGGACTGAAAAAGAAAGCAAGATAACACTGTTTACACAAAAAATCTATGAATGAAAGAAAATCATTTTCGATCATAGGAATGTGTTTTGTCCAACCTTGATGTCACAGTAAGTTGTTTGCTAGAAAAAGAGACTTTGAAGTAAAACAAAAGGAACAGGCCACATCATAATTTTAGTACAGAACAGATCAGTCTTTATAAATAAACTTGCAATATCAGTGATAAAGTCTCAGCCTCAGACAGAACACCTACGGACCGCCTACAGCCCTTTCACTGACTGCCTGATGCATATTGCACAATAAACTGGTAAGCACTTGTGAAAATTGAGAGCTTCAATCAAAAAAGCAACTTCCTGGAGACTAGGGACTACACTTACAGTAAAAACATTAATACTGCAAAATATTATTACAATTTGAAATAACCATTTTCTATTTTTATATATTTTAAAATGTAATTTATTCCTGTAATGGCAAAGCTGAATTTTCAGCAGCCATGATTCCAGTCTTTAGTGTCACATGATCCTTCAGAAATAATTTTAACATGCTCATTTGGTGCTCAAGAAACAATTCTTGTTGTTATTATCTTGTTGATAGATGTTATTATTAAAATGCAGAAAAGTTTGTTTCCAGAAGAAAATAGCATCACAGTCCAGCTTAAGTAAGTTCAGTGATGTTTCATTTTTGTTTTAAAAAAGTTATTAATTTAGTTCATATATATATAGCCGCTCTGGAGTAAACCGTGATGTCATCGTCCAGCTCAGTTCAGTTCTAGTATAATATGGCGCTTTTCCACTGCATGGTACGGTACGGCTCGGTTCGGTACGGCACGCTTTGGCGCTTTTCCACTGCATGGTACGGTACGGCTCGGTTCGGTACGGCTCACTTATGGCGCATTTCCACTGCATGGTACGGTACGGTACGGCTCGCTTCGGCTCGCTTTAAATGGTACCACCTCTGTTGAGGTTCCAAGCGTACCGTACCGATACTAAAATGTGACGTGAAAACACTGCAGATCACTGATTGGTCAGACAGAATCATCACTACCAGCGTCATTGTATTTACAACACGAGACACTAAACCCGCTAGATTTAAATAGCCAGTAGACAACAGCCAACACTGTAGCGCCTGTTTTAAAAGTATTTGCTTAAAAAAAATAGTATAAACTTAAAAAAAAAAGAAATGGCTGAATCGTGGTCACTGGACGAGGTGCAGACGTTCCTCTCGTTGGTTGCCGAGGAGCGGATGGGGAAACACGGAATGAAAAATTCGCATTTAATATGATGATGTCATGGCAGTAGAGACGGCAACTATAACGATCAGTCCCACCCACTTTGAAGCGGTACTAACTGCAGTGGAAAAGCAACCGAGCTAAAGCGAAGCGAACCGTGCCGAGCCGAGTCGTACCACGCAGTGGAAAAGCGAAGCGAGCCGAACCGTTCCGCGCCGAGTCGAACCGTACCGAGCCGAACCGAGCCGTACCATGCAGTGGAAAAGCGCCAATAGTGTCAATGCAGGCAGATCAATATTATTGTTGAATATTAAATGTAATGTTAAATTTAATGTCCCCAACTAAGCAAGCCAAGCCAATGGCGACAAAGGTGGAATAAGGCGACAGTGGCAAGGAACCAAAACTCCATCAGGTGGCAGAATGAAAAAAAAAAAAAAAAAACTTAGGATAACCTATTTAAAAGCGAAAGCATTTATTTAAAATAGAAATCTTTTGTAAAATTATAGATTGCTTTACTGTCACTTTTGATCGATTTAATACATCCTTGCTGAATAAAAAAAAAAAACTTTATATAAAAAAAGAAAAATCGCGCAAGTTTTGAACGTTTGTGCATAACCATGGCTGTTAGGAAACAAAACCAATACAGAAACATATAACTCGAGTAATACTTCATACTTAATGTTAGTCAAAAATATACTTTTGCATGAACACTTTCTGCCCTTGCTGACATTTAATTAAGTTTTGCCACTATACCTTTAAGACTTCTACATGTAAATGACCTGGGTTATGATTGTCTTCCATCACTGGCGGCCAAATTGATGAATATTGATTAGGCGTTGATATGTAAACGTGGGCGGTCATATGTTAATGTCCTCCTGGCCGTTTTTACATCCTAGTTTTAACAAAAGGCCATGGGCAAATTGAGGAGAGAGGTTTTCTATGTGCACATTAGAGCATCTCCACAGAGCACATACTCTTTTAGAGCAAATCAAATCCTGTTTCCATGATATGTCCTAAAAATGGGCCAGAAAATATAAAGGTTTAAAGAAACGATGGAAAGAAAAAAGAAATGGAACAGACTTTACTGTGACACCATTGCAAGTGAGCAGAGAGGCAAGAGAGTGAAAGGAATAAATAAGAAAATGAAAATGAGAGCAGATAGGAGGAGAAGATAGAAAATGCTGGCCGCTGCAAAGTCTTCAGACAAAAGCGCGAAGCGAGGGAAGAGTTCCTCAAGCCCTTCTTCGTTCCAGCGAGAGCCAGTAAGCACTTTTTTTCTGAGCTGAAAAGCTCACTGGAACACCACCCATCAGCACTTTTCCACCACAGGAATAGTAGATCCAGGTAAAGAGTGACAAGTGTAGAGGATTTCTCCAGCGACGGTCTCTCTCGTTCCTTTCCTTCCTCTCGCTTTCATCTTTTCGTCCTTCAGCCTCCCTCTTTTTCTCCTTACACTTTTTCTTTTTCTAGCCCTTAACCAATCCCCCTCCCAATTTTCTCTCTTTCTCTGAGAGCCTAAACCCCTGCTCTCCTCTGAACTCCCATAATGCCTTGCTGTCACAGCCTATTAGATGATAACCAGCTAAGATCATGGCATCTCTTTTAAAACTAAGCCACGTATTGTGTTTCACACCAGTCCCGCACAATGCAATTCCCCTTCCATCCCATCCCGGCCCTCTTTCCACCGTATTTTCCTGCCAACAAGGGACTGATTGCGGCACACATGGCATTTGTTATAAAAATCCAGTTACTCATTGTGCTGTCGTTTTCAACAAAAAAATGACATTAGATCCAACCTATTATCTTCTCACAATGTCTGCAATTATGAATTACGAAAGAAGTAACAATTCAGCTAATGATTGCTATGCTTTTTAGTGTGGCTGGCAGCGAATCTCACTCAGTGTGATTTTTAAAGA
Source organism: Leuciscus leuciscus (assembly GCF_965113295.1). Classification (NCBI taxonomy): domain Eukaryota; kingdom Metazoa; phylum Chordata; class Actinopteri; order Cypriniformes; family Leuciscidae; genus Leuciscus; species Leuciscus leuciscus. Next base: position 29,324,129 of record NC_138740.1, on the reverse strand, counting down.
GGTGGCGTGGCAACGTATGGTGAACGTGCACTGGTTTAGCTGCATGGAGTTTAATGTATTAAAAAAGGAAAGCTCACTTTGAAGGTGGAATAAGGCGAAGGTGTGAAGGAGCAAACAGGACAAACACATTGTCTGAACGATTCCTGGCGATTCCTGGAAATATCATATGTATTGAGAGCTTCTCGAACAAAAAAAAAGATATAGGGCAGGACTTGATTTAGTCCATTTGGAATTGATTGGATGGTTGAATCGTTGTGGTTTGTTATTGCTGCGATCTCATGTGACTGACAGGTTGTCGTGGCAACGTGCAGTGAACATGCACTGGTTTACACAAGGACACTGCGCGCACACACACACTCACGCACGTCGAACCCGCCTACTCCCACCACCTGACCCCTGGATGGTTGAATGGCAGAGCTATTCATGTGACTGGAGTCTCCCACAGTGAACAGCGCTCTCCGAGGGAACTTGAACTGAGACACAAATTACATTTTCTGCACAATTAAAGCAGTAGCGGGGCTAAGTGCGTAGAGAGAGACGGGCGCCCCTCTAGGCCCTGCCTCTCACTATAATGGCCATGTGATGAAGACGGCCCCCAGTTAATTAGCCTCTGAAAATACTCATTCTCGCCTCAGCACTGCTGATGGAAAAGCGTGCAGAAAGGCCACTCTATCTTATAACCTGGCGCAGACAGACATCTCTCAACAGAGCTCTAATACAATGATTATGAGGGGCGCTAGGCAGCCTAAAAACAAAAGCTCGCTGGGATTTGCGATCTTGCTCTGCCATTTTAAGGGCAATTAGCTATATGCTTTATCGATGTTCATTTAGGACGATTAACACACCAGTTACTTTGAATTTTACCGCTCATAAGGTTTTATGGCACCACCGAATGACGCTTGTCTCATTGTGCTTATGACTGAACATGACCGTGTTATTTCAAATATATCGACTGTTATGATGACTGAAATTTCAACCTTTTAGCTGCATGGAGAGTTTTGTGTATTGAGACGCAAAGCTCAAGTTCTCCGTCAAGGTGCAAACAGGACAAAGACATTGTCTAAGTGTTGCCTGGAGATTCCTTAAAATACTAGATGTGTGTATGGAGAGCTGCCATAAAAATCGGATACCATGTAAAGATTAATTGTACCTGTACTTCATTAGGGTGTGTTCACACTTGGCAGGTTTGGTTCAATTAAAACGAACTCTGGTGTGATTGCTCTGTTAGTGCGGTTTATTTGAGTGCAGTAAGTGTGAACGCTGCCATCCAAATGCTGGTACACACCAAACAAGTGCCACTGTGCCAAACGAACTTTGAAATATGAATTCAACCTAAAGGCATAGGGTTATGTTCTCATTTCGCGACGGAACTTACCGAACATCAAAAACAATGCTGTGTGCTGGGATAAATGTGCTCGTTGCATGTGCGTAGCCTACATATGATGGTATTTTGACCATGAAGCGGAGAACTCATGAAGAGCTTATAAAATGTATAAAAGAGTCAAAACTGCAGCAAGAATCCCTCCGTCATACACACAAACTAAGATCTGCTGCAAGGAAATGCATAAATGATCTGTACTTTTACTTCTTTTGCAGATGTAACAGAAGCAGAGAAAATGGGTAAATCTGAGTTATGATCTATATGTGGCCAGAGAGACAGAGAGAGAGAGAGAGAGAGAGAGAGAGAGAGAGAGAGAGAGAGAGAGAGAGAGAGAGAGAGAGAGAGAGAGAGAGAGAGAGAGAGAGAGAGAGAGAGAGAGAGTGTGTGTTTGTGTCTGTGTGAAGGTCCTGCAAGCTGTCATTAGGAATAAACTTCATTTACTGCCCTCTGGCTAACACACATGCATTCAAATGCAGAGATGGTACAGACAAGGGCCCAGACCACAATAAAACTCAGTAAAAAAAAAACAACAATAAAAAACAGTGAAGATTTTTGCTCCGCGGTACGCTTTTAAAAATAGTCCTGAATGTAGAAGTATATGTTTAACGTGGCTTAGGGTCTCATTCCTCAGGTTTCAGCTACAGAAGTACTTTCTACATCTTTGGATTTTGCATTTTGTACTCAATAAGTATTTAATCCAAATGAAAAATCTGTCATCATTTACTTACCCTGATTTTGCATGGAGCACAAAATGAGATGTTAGGCAGCTTTTTTACATGCAATGAAAGCAACGTTACACCCAAAAAGCATTGTAAAATAAGATTATAGGACTCATACATTATATTCAGTCTTCTGATATCATACGATAGCTTTTTATGGGGAACATACTGAAATTAAAATAAATTTTCACTGAATATTCCCCTCCACGACAATTCTACCCGGATACAAAAACATCAATGACACCAAACAACAGCGGAGGTATTTTCAGTGAACAACTTGATTTCTGTCAGTTCATCACAAAAATGTATCATTTGATTTCAGAATACAATGTCTAAGACATGAGGTCAACATTTATGGCATTTAAATTTTGAGATTTTGAGCTATTTGGCTTTTTTTTTATAAGATGTTTATTCAGACTAGCGGAAGGAAAATATGCAAAACACACTTTTAAATGTTATATGCACATATTTTATATACACTTATCTATTTGTGTCAGTAGATTTCAATAAAATACATATCTTTAAAGGCTGTTTCTCAAAATTAGATTTTTTCTAATTTTCATAATTAAAAATAATTCATAAAACCTGCAATATAAAAAAATGAGCAATTCTTAATGTAATCATTCATTTAGGGGCGTATGGCAAGATATTCTTTACCCTATTAACCTGGGGTTTGTTGCCTTAAAGAGCTGCCCAACTTCTTTTTTCATAGGTTTGGAACAACAGGAGGGTGAGGAAATGGTGTCAAAATTTCTTTCTGAGAGGGCTATTCCTAAAAATCTAATCTAAAATTAGAAGACAGACATTCGCATGTTTTCATCACTCTTCATTTGAGACAAGTCAGCTGTATTAACTGAAAATCTGCCATGACCATTATGGCTCTGCATCAAGGCTGTTCTCTCTTCTCTCCTTTCACTATGGAGAGAATGAGTGCACATGGTCCTGCTACACATGATAATACCCCAGACAAAAACACGTACCAGCTGCCCTCATCAGGACACATATTTGCAACAGGCAGACGCTGAAGATCCTGCAATCTGGACTCACGGTTCACGAACACCATTCATCTTTATTCACCCCTAGAAGAACCAGCGACGGCGCCTCCTTTGTCTTATTCTAATTCCCGTTTACAGCAGCTTGTCCGTTTTTTCCCTCACCTTTTGTCTCCTGTCGAGGTCAGAAACAATCCAGTCATATACAGCATCTAATAAACACAACCTTGCAATGATGCATGGCTCATAATGTTACGGGAGATTTAGTCAGGCCCGTCCACCAAGGGAATGAGAGCAAATGTGACTCCCAAACAGAGAGCCGTCGCCTCAGGCTCTATACTTTCTACAGTTGTTATTACTGCATCTCATTGGATTTTTCCCATGAGGAAAATCACAATGACTGAGATGGAGACCAGATTATTATTTTGCAAAAGGATATACAGTATAAACGTGAGGTTTATGAGATCAGATGTCCACAGGGCATCTACACACTGAAAAAACCCTGCTTGTAGAACTGAAAAATAAAGGCAACACTTTGCAATGCTTTTTCATTACATCAACACATTTGGAAGGTACAGGAATGTCGATTAATTTACTTGTTGTTAAAGGAACACTCCACCGTTTTTTGAAATAGGGCTTATTCACCTTCTTTCCCACATTTAGATAGGTGGGCAAATGCATTTTTGTCTCAGTGCATGCATTGTTTTAGTTTGACAGGGTCGGCGTGAGCTTAGCTTAGCATAATGAATGGAATCCTTTGTTGCCAGCTAGCATGTCCTGAGTAAAAGTGATATAAAAAAAAAAACCCTACCTAATTACTTCTTGTGGCCTGCGTATTCACAACAAGTACAAATAGCGATGCAGATTAACACTAGGCGATTTCCTAGGCAGATATTGACTTATATATTAAGGACTAAATTAGGGGGAAGCACAGGCAAAGCACTGCTACTTGGGCGTGATATCTCTGCGCCCAAGTAGCCTGTGCTCCCCCCTAATATAGTCCCAAGTCAAAATCTGCATAGGAAATCGCCTAGTGTTAATCTGCATCGCTATTTGTACTTGTTGTGAATACGCAGGCCACAAGAAGTAATTAGGTGGGTTTTTTTTTTTTTTTATATCACTTTTACTCAGGACATGCTAGCTGGCAACAAAGGATTCCATTCATTATGCTAAGCTAAGCTAGCGCCAACCCTGTCAAACTAAAACAATGCATGCACTGAGACAAAAATGCATTTGCCCACCTATCTAAATGTAGGAAAGAAGGTGAATAAGCCCTATTTCAAAAAACGGTGGAGTGTTCCTTTAATGTTAATGTTTTGAATGAACTTAGTGTTACATGTTCTTCTGTGTTTCTTTTGTTCAGTTTACCGCCACTCCTTGTTTCCATCATCACCATCACCATCATCATTAGTTCATTTGGTTCAGCTGTGTGTAATCAATTATCTTGTTTAGGTCCTTTGTCTGTCCCATGTATATATTCCCTGTGTTCTCCCTCAGTCTTCGTCGGTTTTCGTTAATGTTTGGTTGTGTTTCTCCTGCGTTTTTCCTTGGTCCCATGTGTTTGATGATTAAACTCTTCCTTCAAATGTTCTTCCTCGTCGTGAGCATTTCTCAGCACCACCAACCGTAACACTTAGGGTGTTTTCAGACCTGTAGATTGTTTGCTTTGATCCGAAACCGGGACTTAATTTGTTACAATGTTGCATTTTCTTCTTGGTTCGGTTAGCTTTCACAAGGCAACATTTCAAAGGGTACCAAAATGTGTTTATGCAAGTCACCTTTGAGCTTCCTTTCCTTATACATTTGTCATTTATAATGCAGTTAGAACGGGAATTAAGGCTTCGTCGGGACAGTACAATGCACAGAGAAGAGCAATTACACAACATTTTTAAGATGAAGAGACGATCTTTGGTTTTTAACTGCAATAACTAATATTATAACTAATGTCAGAATCAAACACTGCTGCTTTTTACATAACACATTTCCCGTTATGAATTATGATACCACTTTGTTGGTCTATTGGGTCGGATTACTTTCTCGCCACAACCGAACCACCCCAGAGTTCATTTTCTCTGAGCGATAGTTTTGGTGTGGATCCAAACGCGATTGCCGTGATCATATATGCCTAAACAAACCGAACACTCCGAACGAGCCAGGTGTGAAAACACACTTAAAATGTCAAGTTGCCACCAAGTGAAACAGTAGAGCTTGGTGTTATTCAACACCAATGTCTTCGGTTCTATTTTCCAGGTTATTAACAATTACTTATACACTGTAAAACCGAACAGTAAAATTAACTAAATTAAATTAGTTCTACATGATAGAAAAAAGTTATGTGAACTTAAACTGAATGAGTTGCAGCAGATTTTGAGTTTGCAACATGCTTTAGGTCAGAAAGTGTAAGGGGTTTGCAGGAATTTGCAGCATTGCCAAAAAGAAAGCTGCTTGGTTTAAAAATGGGTGGTGCATCATGCATTGCTACATAATTGACAATGGTATTTTCTGTCAGCAACATTTTTATTAAATTTCGCTAATGTGGCCGCACCTTAAGAAGGCTTAAAAAGAGTCCATGTAATGTGATAAGTAACATTTTAATGTCATTGAGAATGAAGTGCTTGTTGTCTTCAAATACTGAAAACTACTGACACATATGATTTTCTAATATTTATATCTAGAATGCACAGTGGCCGATGGCAGATAACATGTTGATAAATACCTCATTCAAAGCATAGCAAACACAAATAATGTAACAAACAACATTTACTCAAAATTGTAAAAAATAAATAAATAATAATTTGGAACTGACAAAGTGGGTGGATAAACACCTCGGGTGTTATCAGCCAATAACAATAATCTCCAAATAACTATCACTACAAAAACTCATGAAATGCCTTACAATGCCACACAGGGACCTCAACAGTTGGTACTCGAAACAGAAAAAGGGTAACAATCCACTGATCATTTTGAGAGGAGAAATAAACATATCCTGAAATCACAAGATAATAAATCACTAAACATTACCACAAAATCAAATTATTCATGCCCCAAAGCCAGTAAAAAAGTGCAAATACCTGCTATGCTTGTTGGTTTGACTTCAAAAAACAGAGTAAATCAAAATTGAAAAGCTGCATCCAGATGCATTATTCGTGTTCCTGAATATAGCTAGAACACATTAAGATTATTTTCCTTACGACAGGATATACGGTATAAACAAGCAAGGTTTGAGATTAGATGATCAGAGCACACCTACATGCAGCAGTGGAGGTTCCTGGTACACAGGAGTAAATTACCAGCACACCAGCAGCCTTGGTTGGGATATAACTATCCAATGTTACTACACTGCAATGAGACAAGAACAATCTCCTGACAGGTACTGTAACAAGAATGGAGAAAGAGTGAGAGAGGGAAGGAAAGGTTACGAGACAAGCGCAGTAAGGAGGAAGAAATATCTGTGAAGTATGGATTCGGGAAATTGGAATGGCGTTCACACACTGCCGGGGCAAAATGGCTCGACGGCAGGGGGAGGAAATTGTTTATGAAGCTTTCTGTCGCCGAATCTAAACTCTGCACTCAGAAAAAAGAGACGGAAAGGAGAAAATTGGATAGGAAAGCTTCCTGTAGAGTTGGGCGAAGAGCAAAATGGGGGAGATTGGAGAGAGAGCAACAGAGAGAGAAAAAAAGGAGAAAGCGAGAGATGAGCTCTGATCCAGGATCAGAGACAGAACGTCGCTCTCTACATGAATGAGGTCTCGGCTCCAAGAATAGAGCTTCTTTCACTGATAACAAATTCAAATTTTGTTCTGCCATCTCTAGCGATACACATTACACACAGCGATGTAATGATGATTATGACAATAATTCAAACACTTAAGCATTCACCCAGGGTTTATGACTCCATCATTTACGGTCATAACATTACATAAAAAGCCAATTCTGTGCTATTGAGCTGTTTTGCAATTCGGTTCAAGCACATTAGAGCTGAGACAATGAAAATGTTTCTGTTCAACATGTGGAAAGTATTGACAGATCTCAGCACCCCTCACTCATATAAACGACTGGATAAGAAGTGCTGCTAAAAGGTTATGTGACTAACTATAAATCATATATATAATCAACTATAAATATGTATATTAGCAACATCATTCTTGGAGTTATTGTTCTTGTGTAAAACAAATAGCACATACTGTAGCAATATCAAATATCTTAACATGATGAAATATCGTATTATGAATTAGACCACATGACAAATATACATTGTAAGACCCTCCAACAGGTCTAGATTATTAATAATATGGTGCAATAACTTCCCATTCATAGTTTTCTTGCATTATTTTGTGCATTTGCATATCATAGAGTCTGTTTCAACTATTATTACTGGGATTGATGTGTGTTGCTTTGACGTGTTCTCATAAACCCACAGGCAGCATAATTTCATATAAGCATATACATAAAGACCTGACAATCAGGCAGCTTTTCCCTCTACCACTTTGCTGATTTATTATTCTGTGCATTCTTTGGATAGAACTATTTTATGGATGAACTATCAAATCAAAAGGAGCAAAAAATTTAATGTTCCTTTTTTACTCCAAAACAAGAGTATATTTATTCCCATACAAGTACATTCGCACACACCTTTTTATACAGAAGTATGACATGATTTTTGTTGACATTGCTCTTTGGAAGAAATAGCCTTAAGTTGAATTGAACTTGAAGAAGCTGTGTCAGCAAATATATACTGTAAATAATCGAAAACTGCTGCAACTGACTAGTTTGGACCCCTATATCACTATTTATTCAATGTTTGATTAATCATTTTTTTGCTGATCCATCAGCTTTATAAACCTTTGACACTGCAAGTGGCCTCTGTGTAACCTGAACCAAGTGTTGCGAAGTGAGCAAGAAGAGATAAAGTTGGTTTTATCCAAAAGCTGCTTGAGTCACAGGTACTAAAAATGTGAATTACTTTGAATCTACTTTAAAAAAAAAGCATGTTTGGTAACACCCCCCAGCAAGCAAAAGCCGTCATTGCACCATCTCGGTTAACTATAGACCCGATAGTCCGGTTATGAGTAACCCACTTCTAGCCAAAATAACCTTGAATTTGGTTACATGTCGTTTTTGCCAGAATAACTTGCGGATGTATGATATTCCATCATGTAAGCAAAGTCAACAGTTATTACAAGGTGTTTGGTTTCATTTCTTTGACATGTTATCTAATTGATGACTAGTCTATTCTTGGGATATGGTTAGACGTCTATTACATTTTCAATGAAAGCCCACATTTGAACTTGTTTTAGCCTAGACGTCAGGGCTGTGTTTGGACGGCTATTAGACGTCTTTTAAACGTAAAATTGCTTGCTGTTCTGGGGTGTGTTTCCCGAACAACGACGTAACTCGCTGCTTAACTACCATAGTACGATGCATCGTTGAAGAAATCAACTAGCTAGTCACGACTGTTTCCCGAAACTGTATTGTTACAAAGTGGTCGTTCAACCACGTTGGTTTATGACGTCAAGCACGTGGTGGAGTAATAACTTATTTTAATGAATCTGTTTGAGATCAAATTAACGCTAGATGTTTTGCTATAAATTACAGACATGACATCTGAGGACTTTTCTCATTTTACTTTATTTCCAGATTCAATCATAGGCTCGTTCCTACATAGTAGAGCACGTTCGCACATGCACACTCTTCAAAAACGGTGCTTTAAATCTCTTGACAAACTAAAAGACGTAAATGACATTTGTATGTATTCTAAATAAAAGACACAGGTTGTACTGAATGTCAGCTTGCTTATTTTGCTCAAGATAAGGATTTATTACGTCACTCCTCTGTTCATCTCTCTGCACTGGCTACCTCTAGCTGCTCGCATCAAGTTCAAGGCACTGACGCTTGCTTACAGAACTATCACAGGCTCAGCTCCCTCCTACTTTCACTCGCTCCTATGAGTCTACATCCCTACCAGACACCTACGATCGGTCAACGAGCGACGTCTCGTGGTTCCATCACAGAAAGCCACAAAATCACTTTCCAGAACATTCTCATTCACAGTTCCATGCTGGTGGAACGCTCTCCCCACCCTCATCCGGAATGCAGAACCCCTGACAACATTCAAAAAACAGCTGAAAACCAATCTCTTCCATGAGCACTTAACCTTATAGAGAAAAAAAAAAAAAAAAAAAAAAATCCTTTCCCTTTGAAACATCACTTATCAGGCTTATGCTACTCTGAATAATACCTGAACTTCGTATTTTGAGCACTTCCTGCGTTGTTGTTGCTTTTGCCTCTTTATGATGACTCGCTGAATTTAGTCCTAATTTGTAAGTCGCTTTGGATAAAGGCGTCTGCTAAATGACTAAATGTAAATGTAATGTAAATGTATTAAGTCCACATGTCATGCAAACTAGAAACTATGCTTCTTACCACAGGTTGAGAGCTGTCGTTCCAACTACACAACTTTGAGATGCTGTTTGCGAATGTTCGCTAGAACGATGGTTTCAGGAAACACTGACTCGTTGAACTATGCTGATAATGACGGAACTTGCGAACATAGTTGGCTAACGATGCTTTTGGGAAACGCACCCCAGATCAATCAAAAACCTTAAGTCTTCATTGTGTAACACATCATGATGCGTCTAAAATCTCATGAGGGCACATATTCTCGTTCAACATAAAATTTATGGCTCTGCAAAAGCACATTACTTCCAAACTTAAACTGCTAGCTTGTATTGGTGTTAAAAGATCTGAATGCTACCTGAATAATCTCTAAGCTTTTCTGGAAATCATACACAATGCAAGTCAGTCCCATTTAGAATCTTTTGGCGTAGATGATCTGAAGGTGTTTTGGCCAATCACCGGAGTAATTATTTAGCCGAGTCCATATTTAGCCTCAGCCATTGGCCCCTGCCACTCAGGGCTCCACTTTTAATTTCCCTTCGTCTGTAGCATCTCCAGTTACCGTGATGGATCTGGACTCAAGTGAATGTGTCACCACACATCCATCAGACCCTCGCACAAAACACATTGGGTCACATTCCCTTCTGTCTCTCACACACATTTACTCCCTTACACATAGAACGGCACTATGTTGTAGCAGGACAGGCCTTGGCGTAAGTCAGGTGAACAAGCAGAGACATATGCAGGAGAGAGAGAGAAAAATGTGACAGGAATTCACACAGTAACTACACAATAAAAAAACTACTGGAAGTGTTTAACTCTTTCCCCGCCATTGACAAGTTATCTCGTCTTTTATGAGAAAGAATAAAAGCTTAAAAGTTTAACGCTTCCCTGCCATTGACGAGATTTCCGGGCTTTCCGTGTTATCACTGTTATAAGGTAGGGGGCGCTATTACGCATCTCCTGAACGAGTACAGTATCTCCAGATCAAAACAAAGATGAAGCAAAAACGAGTGATCATGTAGTAGATGCGTAAGAAAAATCATGCGATTATCAACAATAAACAGCATATAAATCAAAACGGCCTAATGTTACTGGATGAAATGTCGACCCAGGAAGTGGTTAGGACTGTGCAAGCTTTGGGGGTGTTGATGGACTCGAATAGGGACCAATTTTGATCATCGTTCTGAATCTGATCCAGATGTAGTCTTTGACAAAAATTTGATTTTCTCAGCTTTGGACGCATGTAGCTTTTTTGTTTGTTGGTTTAAAAGCAGAGGGTCTGTTCTTTCTTTTGATACATTGCATGTTCAGATATTCATACAACAAAAAGGGGGCAATTCATTTTTTGGTGAAAATTACCAAAAAATGCTGGCGGTGTCTGGCAACTTAAAAAAAAAAAAAAACACTGGCAGGGAAAGAGTTAAGCTAGTATTTGAAGACAGATAATCAACACAATCGTATAATCAAATTTTGCATTTCAATGTTATAATTATGTACTTGTCTTGAAACAGAACATTGTTTCAAGGGCATTTCAATTCTGTCTACACTCCGTTTACTTTAGAGATATTGTTTTTGTTTACTCAGCCCCATGTCAACCTTTCCCTCTTTTGTTCAAAGGATAAAGTGCGAATAATTTTCATGCTGTACTTTTTCCATATAATGAAAGTATACAATGATCAGGGGCTGTCAATATCTAAAAGGTATAATTTAAAGAACCATAAAGTAGTCCATAATATTATATTCCAAGTCTTCCAGAGCTATTCAATATTGTGTGAGAAACAGAACAAAATGTAGGCTACCAATAAATGCAACGTTTTATTAGTTATATTAGTGTGGGGGGTGGGGGGCATACAGTACACAAGGATTAATCATTCACAATAAGATTAATAGCATGCATTTAGAAAATAGGGTCTAGAAGGGTGTAATGCATGCATTGTTCTAAACGTCCTACTATATATATTAATCGTAGAGCTTTGAAAGAATCATTCAGCGAGTTAACTATGCCTCAGGCTTTACATTGGTTAAAGGAAATCTCGTCGCGCACGCTCCCTCTTCCTCATGCCTAACATGCTCTTGATCATTGTGGAAGAAATAATTAACTCTTTTTAATTGTCATTAGATCTCCCGCCAAAGGAATATTAATTGTCCTGGCGAGAAGCAAAGCAACATCTTGCAATTCGTGCACGTTTGTATGTTATCAGGCCATGGGATTTGAAAGTCATGCCAACAGCTTAAAATATGCTCAGAACTACAGGTTGCTGATAGTGAGAACCCAACTGACAAGATGGAGGGATCATGGGAAATACAAAAAACATGGCGGGCAGAAAGGGGTTAACAGCAGGCGTCTCTTTATTGAAAATCATTGATCTTTTAACACTAATTAAAGCACAGCTGGGTCTGTTCAATTAATCTAGGGAAAGCCAAGAGCCTCGGCACAGGAAAAAGTGCATCTTAGCACACTCTCCTAGACTGATGAGAAAGAGTGGGAGATAGAGGGAGAGATGGAGGGAGTGTAAAAAGAGAGAGAAACGGACACCTTGAGTCTGATTAGTCCTCTTTTACAGATCTCCTTTAAAACTTTTTACTTCCTTTTTACATGCACACACTTTATGGGACAGAAATGATAACTTTTAAAAGATTGTTTTGAGCTCCTCATAACTTTCTACACTAGTTAAAATCCAAGGTTGCTCGATAGTACCTGGAGCTTTTAAACTATTTTGGAGTTTTTGTCTCTCCACTGGCAGCACAGAATCTTTTTTTTTTTTTTTTTTTTTTTTTTACACACAGAATTAAAAAATGATCATATCTGAAATCTAGGTTTAACTTGTACTTTTTATCCCATAGGAAAGTATGCGATATCTCAATTACTCCTTAACAGCAGTTGGATGAAATGGAGACCAAATATTGAATGTAAATCTTTTTTATCTTTTTTCTGAGATGTTTCACTTAAACAATAGACTCCAGTAATCTCACGTGTGCCACTTACACAGTCTAAAAGAGATCTCAACATTAAACAATATCTGAAACTGTCCACGGATTTTACCAAGACACTAAAACAAAAGTAAGATCTCAACATGTACTCACATTTCAAATTCTAACAATCTTAACAATGTTAAATTATACATTTATTTTAGAGCTCTACACTTTTAATTCTTGTTCACAATTATCTAACTGTATTTATATTAAAGCATTTAGGAGAAACATCTTTAAAAAAGTTGATCGTTTTTGAGAAGTCTCTCATGTTCACCAAGGCTGCATTTATTGAATAAAAATACAATAAAAACAGTAATATTGCACAATATTTCACATGAAAAACTGTTTTTGATCTTAATATACTTAAAATGTAATTTATTCTTGTGATGACAAAGCGGAAGTTTCAGTAGCTATTATGCTGAATTCACTATGCTGCTGAATAAAAGTATTAATTAAAGTTACATTGTACTTAAATAAGTACTAAGTATTAACTAAATACATGTATTTACAACAGAGTTACAGTTAGGTTTGGGGTTAGGGTTTAGGTTAGGTTTAGATGCTTGTAATTATGCATATTTACTGTTATTACTATAGTAAGTACATCACCTTTAAAAGAAAAAGTGTTAACCAAAAATCTAACTGAATCCAACTTTTAATTTTAACTTTTAAATCTCCTGAGCTATGATTCAAGCAACCGCTGAACAATATAATTTCCTTCTGGGATGACAATCATTTTTAAAAACATCATCGAATTTCGCTCACATTTACAAAATTCCAGAATTTGGACACAGATCAAATTCCACGTGCACTTTAACGGACGAGTGCAGGTAATAACATCAAATGCCTATGATAGTTCAAGCAGGTCTCCATCCTTCTGCACATCCCCACAAGCAGAGGGGCAGAGCCCGTATGGGAGAACCCCTCAGCTACCGGTTGTCTTGATCAATAATGCATCTGCTGAGATGTGAGGGTAGGCCTTCTCTTATCGTCTCTGCCAGGCCATGGCCCGCATCCCCTCTTTCCCACATAAAGCTTTAATCTAGGGATCCATCCCATTGCCGCGTGAGGAAATGGACCCACACGTTTACTCATTCCACCCATCGCTACTTTCATTTCCCTCCCCGCCACAAGTTCATTTCAGCCAAATCCTTGCATCCTGCCATGTGCCATCTATATTGAATCTCACCCCATGCGTCCACATATATACGTATGTTGTCATAGTTACACTCTCTTCTCGTTTCCTAGTGCCTCCCTGAGTTATTGTGACAGTAAATTGGATGTTTAGGGCTACGCTTGATTTGAAATGTCATTGAATATTCCAGAGTTTTTATGAAGATGCCTGTGTAAATACCAGCACACAAATGCAGTGCTGGCACTTATAAATTCTTCAGATTGCAGTGTTTTGCCTTTTGAGAATTGGACACGGGGAACACATCACACCAGAGTTGTTCAGAGAGAGAGAGAAGAAGAAAAAAAGTGCGGGCACACTTCGCTCTTTATATAATCAAACTAAATATATCTCAAAATCCTCTTTTTATTCCTCATTTGAGATTCAGAAAGAGCGCTAAGTTTATTTGTGGTTGCTGAATGAAATGACCCACGGGACATGAGCCGGAGGCTGACGCTGTACATCCGCACAGATCTTTATGATGGAGTGGGCGTGCTGGAAACAACTTAATATAGGAACAACACAATGGGAAAACTCAAGAATCTGACTCAGGATCATTTACTGTTTTGAATTATACATTTACTTTGTATATCTTAAAGGGGTCATATCATAATTCCCTTCCTAGGGACCAGTTATTAGGTTAGTCAGAGTTTATTGCACTGAAAACTAATAAGCTTTCCTGTAGCTCAAACAGTAGAGCGTCGGCGCTTGCAACACCAAGGTCATGGGTTCGAATCCCAGGGAAAGCAAGAACTGAGAACTGAAAAAAATGTGTACCTTGAAATGCAATGTAAGTTGCTTTGGATAAATGCGTCTGCCAATTGCATAAATGTAAACGATATTTAGTGTTACATATCACTTTCCACCCATCTATCCATCCATTCAATGGATCAATATATCCATCTATCTATCTGACTTAATGTATATGTAAATGTCTTCTGTTAAGATTAAATGTAATGCATGTAGAAAATAAAGTCAACCAAAAACGATCATTTTCATATTTAACTTACAGTGGCCCCAAAAAGGTATGGGATACTTTTAGCCACGCCACACTTAAAATGTCTAAATTAAACTGCATTATAGAATGTGTTTTACAGCCATTTCATATCAGACAGCGTGCCGTGTGAGTATTAAGCCAAGTTCTCTTTCATGTCTTATTGCACTTTAACTGTCAAATACACACAAGGTTATGTCAAAAACACAAAGTTCACACAAACACAGTCGGTTATGTCTGTGAATGTAAACAGCAAGTAAAGAAATCGTGTATTAGGAGATCTGGGTATTAAAGTGAAAGCAGCTTAATATACAGTACCTACTGCTATATATGCTGTTAATATGAATCAAACAACAAAAGAAAAACTGAAAATTACTCACTGCTCTTGATTGAATAAACTTTAGTAGCTTTAGTAGCAATAAGAACACATTTCTTACTTGAAAAACTATTTTAATGAAAGATTTAAAGACTCGCTCATTTAGATTTCACTACTGGATGAATCAGCATTTTTGAATGAATGATTAAATGACAAATACATTTTGGAACAGTCAATTGTCGACACCTGGTTCGCCAGGTTACTTTCAAAATAGAGCAAATCACCTTTTGATCTCTTCCGTAGACATCAGTAGGGGCTTATTGTCTAAAAAGTAATTGCGGTTATTCCAATTAATTGCCAGTTTTAGGGCTTTGGCGATTAATTGTCTGTTTTAGGGCTTTGACGATTATGCCCATTAATTGTCTGTTTTAGGGCTTTGTCATACATTTTTTTGTGAGCTTCATTCATTCAATAATTGTGATGAATTTTAAGATTACAGTTAACACCTTTAAATATTAAATAAATGTATTCAATAGCTATGACAATTGTTTTATTAAACTTAGTGAGTGTTAAAACTTAAAGGTGTTGAGTTTGAGAGGTACCTCTATCACTGTTTTCCATATTTGTAGAGTTAGTTTGTAGAGTAAATATATAGGCTATAATCTCTGTGTACATGGCTTTTTTTTTTTAAATGGCGGGTGCTGGTGTTTCCTGTCCGTTCGGCCAATCAGCGTACACTTACATCACTGGTAGTTCCGAACTCTGAAGTAGGAGCTAATTTAGTTCCCTCAAAGGTGTTCCTACAACTAAAATCGTTCCCAGTTCCTGCGATGCGAACAGGCCAAAAAGTGGGTACTTCCACCATTAGTTCTAGGAACTATGAAAAGGTTCCTCTGGTGTGAAAACCCCAAGTGTTTACATTGAAACTATAAACTTTTATCCCAGTACTTCTGTGATAATATGAATATCTGTCACACAGAAATAATGATACTGTGTGGTTGAAAAGACGGTTTGTGAAGCTGTTTCATACCTAAACATGACAACTGCTCCCTCTGGGACAGCAGCAGCACAAAATGATGTTGTATTAACAAAGTTCGGGAGGAGCACGTTCAGATAATCTACCCAATCAGCACGAGAGGAGGCTTATATATAGAGCCGACTCACCTCTGTTCCATGACAGTTTTTCCAGCATCTCACTTCCACCCCAACTCCTCACTCTCGATTATTCCTATCCAAGCCAGGGATGGGGGGAGTGTTTTGGGTTTCCGAGCTCTGAGCCCTCTCCTCGAAAAGCACATCAAATATGCATATTTGATACTATATCAGATATGTAGGTGTGAACTCGTGAATGCAGATTTGAATGTCTGGTGTGATTTTGTCAAAGGTTTAATAGACATGAGATCACATGGGTGTTTGAATCGAGATTGCGATCATTTTACGATTAATCGTGCATCGACTTTTTAATCCGCCAAAGGCCACACTGCTCTCCAAGCATCAACGTCAGCATCAGTTTGATATTTTGATATACTACTTTGTTTGATATTTTATAATTGTCCAAATAGCTTTTGGGGCCACTTTAGATATATTAAATATCTAAAAAGGCTTAAAGGACCCTTTTACTCAAGACAATTTCTTGGTTGAGCAATGAGTAGGGGCAGTAGAGGTATAACATCATCTAGTCTATCGAGTCTAATGTATATCGAGCCACACAAATAAAAGCATTCAACCTTTCAATTCGCTTTATGATTGTGGGATAGCATCCGTCGCGCTCGCTGGGTGAAATCACACAGCGATCAGCGGCCTGGCGCTCTCCAGTCAGCCCGATGTCTTATCTGCGCTTGTGCGTGCAGTCAGTCTGTTCCCGTTGAAGGTGGATGGGCTGCTGTATCCTCCACACTCTGCAATTCCTTTCTCTTAATCTACTGTCTACCCACTGTCAGAGCAACAGGAACATTTGCAGCTTGCATGAAAAGAAATTACCGGGCGGACAGCCAGCGAGAGGGAGAGAGGTGCCGCCTCTGCGCTGTGACAGCGGGAGAAATTGCTGCCACGACGGTTGTGTGGGGAGAGGAAGAGAACGAGGGAGGATGACGATGATGCTGGCAGCGTCTCTAACCGGGGAAAATAAACCATGACAACATCCAAATCACACATGCACTCACTCTCAGCGCGCTTGTTTACAGCGATTATGTGTTTGGGGAGGAGGCAAAGAGAGAGAGAGAGAGAGAGGGAGAGAACGCATCTCAATTTATGAAGCTTTTTCCACCGCTGAGAGTCAACAAAATGCAGGCAGTGTTCGCTTGCAGAGAGCCAATTCTGCCATCAGTAGAGGCGAACTCACAGGGAGAGCAGCTGATTAGAGAACAGTATGCTCTGTGCTGCAGGGAGAGCATGGAAAAATAGTGGCATGTCTCTCTCAATCCCTCTGCTGTGTCGTGGAAATGATTTTTGAAGCGCTGTGCATGTCGCTGAATGCTTTTTAAACAGAAAAAAAAGAGAAAGATTTCAAATGGTAAAGCATGTTCTCTCTTGCTCTTAAGCGACACTCCATATTATCAAAAATACACCAAGTGTACTAATTATCCTTTGTTAGTATGCAACTTCTGCAACCAAAATACAATGCTCTCATTACAACCAACATAACATGACAAAACCAAAAAGAATTCTCATTATAATCAACGATGTTTTCTACACTGCAAGTGAGCAATTCACCATGACAAACACACTCCATTATAAAGGGTACGATGTGACAAAATAAGACCGAATTCTGTGCAAAAACGAGAGATATTCAGTGAGCTTTAGTTCCCATAACAAGCGGTGAGAGACATGATGCAACAAAATTAGATTGAACTTTGACACGTCTACACTGCAAGCAAGCACTAGAACATACCCATTATGATCAATTGGTGTACACTGCAAGTGAGCAACACAATACGCTGATTTCACGCAGCCGCCATTTTGAAATCGAAAGTGAGGCTCCGGTGGTAAGAACCCCGTAAACAACAATGCCTTGGACTACCAACCTGAAGCTGCTGCCGCGATTTACACTATTGGATGTTAATATCCAATATAGGATATGTATATCTCATTCCTGCTTCTTTTTTTACTTTCTGAATTATATATAAAAAAAATATTTTATTTAGAAATTAATTTCACTGTATATAGTCTAAAGAATGAAAGAAATGTATGTACAGTTTTAGAATTGACACAACATCATTAAACACAACAATACGCCATCGCATTCACGACTCTCCTGTGATTAAAGGCGACACTTCCGGTTTTCTTCCCACCGGAGCCTCGCTTTCGATTTCAAAATAACGGCTGCGTGAAATCAGCGTATGAGACAACAACCTACAATGGTTCCATTATAATAAATTAAGTCAGCTACACTTCAAATCTGAGTGATGTAACACTCACCGACACAAAATTTGACCTAAGTTTGTGTTAAAACTACAAGCATGAAACATGGCAGAAGAAAACTAGAATCCTCCCTATTAATCAATGAATCTGCAAGGTAAATTTGTCATGTATACTTTTGGATTTGCATAAAGTTTGTAATGGATGAAAATATGTATTTATTCATTTTTATTCATATTCACACTAAAAAACTTGTTTTGCACATATGTGCGCACACTCCATACTTTCTTCAGGTTGGGTTCTAAAACAAAACTCAGAAACATGACGGAACTAGAACTCTCTTACTACATAATCAAGAAACTTGCGCCAGCGCAAGCCCTCTTTTGGACAAAAAAAATTATGGACAGGGTTATTTTTGCAGCTGACCTTATTTCATATGCATTTGTAGGAGTTTCCCTTTCAGATGCTAAATTTATGGGAGGAGAGTATTTATATGAATCATGCAAGGTGATTTACTAAGGTTTCGCGCAATTGTTTACCGCCCCCCAAAAAAGCATGTCTTAAACCAGACGCTAATTCGCGCTGCTCTTGGTAGATTGCGTTGGTCATTATGGAAATGCTCTGGCTGTGTCTGTGTTCTTTAATTTGCACGTCGTCACTCAGTAGATCACGCACAGAACTTTCCACTCCCATCTGCACTCTTTTGGAATTTCGCTCTCACGCTAATTTGCCCTGTTTGGTAAATCTGGCCCTTGCACTGTAGACTTCTTGATCGTAATGAAACTGAACAAAGGCACAGATGCCTCAACAGGCCATATCTGCTGTCAAATCCATTTTTCTAGAGACGTGTTTTGTAAAAGTTGAACTTCTTTTAACCGTGAGCGGCACGTGTTTATAAAAGACGCAACAGCGGTCAAACACGTCCATCTAGGGCACATTTACATAAAAACAATGAAAATACTATGGAATGGCTATATAAAAAACAGCGCCATGTAATGCAAAAACATGTTCTCTGTGAATGGCCCCTATGCTATCTGTGATATTGTGCAATTTCGTTTACATTACGTTTACATTTGCACTGGAACAGTGGATTGCGACTTTGAAACCGGGTCCATTTGGACTGTCTGTAGTTGTCAGAAAAACACTATAACGTCTCGAGTAACGCCTTTTCTTCAACTGTCGGTGTCCGCTCAGTGTCATGTCCATATATCGTGTGATAAGTCGATATATAGTAGGCTAATTATCGCGTCAGGCATTATAGGAGTCAGTATAACTAAGATTTATTTGCTAGTTACACCTTAACTTAAGGCTGCAAGGCTGCAAATAGGATAGAAAAGAGTGGAACGTGTGTTTGTGTTCAGGAAACATGGTGTTGCTCGTTCAGATAACTAACCTTGTCTTTGACCGAACATGTCCTTTCTCACTCGTTGTCATCTAAACCCCAGCGTTTGCATCTCTCAGGGTCAGAAGTAGTTCAGGAATGATTCATCAGGGCTGTTCAGATTTATCAGAGAAGGCAGGAGAGGCAGAAACATTTGGTTGAGACAATAATCAACAGTAAAAGAGATAAATATGACAAAACCTGACAAAGTAGTGTGTAAAGCGCTCATTTATTATTTTAATGTAACACTGTTGGACAGTTCTG
This sequence comes from Leuciscus leuciscus, assembly GCF_965113295.1. NCBI lineage: Eukaryota > Metazoa > Chordata > Actinopteri > Cypriniformes > Leuciscidae > Leuciscus > Leuciscus leuciscus. Next base: position 29,304,185 of record NC_138740.1, on the reverse strand, counting down.
TCCTCGATGGCAAAAAGTAGATGAAAGTTGACGGGGTGTGAGTGCCTGATTATCCTGTCAATGCTCACTAAATGTAGAATATATATAAATATATTTACATGTTTCATAAATTAAACTATAATGCTACCATTATCATCAATGAAGATGTGATACAATGAATATGTAACGCCTTTGTATTTCAGTATAACCCAAACCTGTCAATGAATCATAAGTGATTTGTGGCCATTCATACCAATGACCAAAACTATAACTATAACGTTTTAATAATAGTAGTTCTAATTCAATGAGAATAGGGAAGTCCAAACTATAATGATAATGACAGAGAGTAACGATATTGTTGAATACACTTAATTTCAGCTGATAAATGACAAAACATTGACAGTATAATGATAATAATGATGATAATAATAGGTAGGCTATTTAAATTGTAAATTGTTTGGCTTCCAACACACCGGTGAGAATGTGATGTGAACTGAGGCACCAATTAAAGGGTTAGTTCACCCAAAAAGTGAAAATTCTGTCATCATTTACTCACCCTGATGTTGTTCCAAACCCTTAAGACTTTCGTTCATCTTCAAACACAAAAATCTTTTTGATGAAATCTGAGAGATTTCTGTCCCTCCAATGGCAGCTACGCAACTACCACTTTGACACTTCAAAAAGTTCATAAAGAGACCATAAATCTAATCCATTTGAATTGAGCGGTTTAGTAAAGATTTTCTGAAGAGACTCAATCGCTTTATTAGCCTGGATGCCAGCCGAACTTAGCCCCGCCCACAACATTTTTTGGTCGGGAAGTTCGGTCTGGACTCGTTCCGTTGAGGAGCTATTATGCCCGAACAAAAATTGTTCGGACCAATCAAATTGTCAGGGCGGGCTTTATACGATGATGGACAGATGAGCAACGTAACGTAATCATCCACGTCACCAACGAGCGCTTGGGTTGAATTCGTTTACAACACAGATGACTGCCGCTGGAGAATTGTTATTTCACGAGTTCACACTTACAAATAAGTCAGATAGAATAAATGCATATTTGGCGTGCTGTCCGAGGAGAGGGCGGGCTTGGTATTCGGCCCGAAAAAAAGTGCTCCCCCCGTATTCCAGGCTGTGGAAGAACAGGCCGAGAGTGAGTGGAGGGATGCTGAAAACTGTCATGGAATGTTAGGTGAGTTGACAAAGTGAATAAATATATGCTTCCTCTCATGCTGATAGTGTAGACCAGACGGTCATTGTTTGATGACAAGTTGATTGGATTGATTATTTGAACGTGCTCCTCTCGAACTTTGTTTATAAAACATTATGTGTAGATTCCGCCATCGCGTCTGTTATAGAAGATATCGACAGCGCATTCATTTTAAAAGAGGAACAGAGAACCACGATCAAGGCATTTGTCGATCGGAAACATGAATGAAAAACATACATCACTTACTCCGTTGCTCTGATTGGTTATAGGTCTATCCAATTGAGTGCAGAGGCATTTTCCTTCCTGGTTCGGTTGAAACACGCCCCATAATCAAAGCTCAACGGAGCAGTATCAGACTCACATTCTGACTAGAATCTGAGTATGACGACGTCAGGCTATCGCTTTATATGATGAACAGATTGAATTTAGGCTTCTATTCACTAGGGGTGTAACGGTTCACAAAATTCACGGTTCGGTTCGATACGATACACTTGTGTCACGGTTCGGTACGGTTCGGTTCGGTACGTTTTCCATACAGCAAAAATAAATAAATGGCAGAGAAATTTCCTTGAATTAAATTTTTTTTATTATTATTTTATTTAATGAAACTAACATCATAAAGTATGATTTTTTTATTTTTGTTGCTTTTTTTACTGAGCAATAATGGAGCTATACTTGACTCTTCTTATGAGCATATAAAACAAAACAGCTCCTTGGACAAAATGAAATGTAATATTGTAGTAGCAGGCTAGTTATAAACAAAGGTTTATTTTAGTTCAGATTAACATTTGAGGGCAGCAATTGTATTCATAATGTCAAAATAAAACCGACGTAATGTTACTTGAAAGCATTATAGCCCACTATTTCTGACAAACTTCCATACCTTGCAGTTAGTGTTACTACAGCAAATCCATTCCACGGTGAATGTTGCTGATCTGTGGACACCGGCCAGTTCATTCATGGCACGATGTTTCTTCCTGGTTTCCACGTCAGCGCTGTTTGATCCGTTAATAACAGAGAAATGTGCATGTTTCTCACTAGATCTCGCAGCGATGTTATTACTTCAGTGGCGAATTCAAAAAGCATTTGAAATTCAAATGCTTTCTTTACTGGTCTGGATCTCTTAGCGCTGTACGGTGTTGCTTGATCAGGCTCGCGCATAGGGCTCGCGAGTCCCGCTTCACAGGTCAAAACTGATAAACGGTCCACACAAACACAATAAGAGTAGCTCAGTTTCGTTCCTTACATTGCATTTGCCAGTTGATGTTGTGGTTGCGCCAGCCTCTATGAGCGCGCTTGCCACCCGCGACCATGCCCGCGACGCGCCTTCATTTGAAATAACGAAATTTTGGTCGGCAGAAAAAATGGTCCAACGAACCGTTTGGTACGTAATGCGTACCGAAAACCGAACCGAAAGCCTCGTACCGAACGGTTCGATACGAATACGCGTATCGTTACACCCCTACTATTCACATATAAACATTCATCAACTGACACATCAGTCGGCAAACGGAAGCTCAAGCATGTTCGCTTGACGTGCGAGAACCAATGAGGTTCATTCTCGTGTTACGCAGCACGTTTGAGCTTCTGCAAGAACCAATGAGGTTTGATCTCGCGTGCCAGGCAGATTCGGTTGAGCTTCTGTTTATGTTCGCTCAGGGGCGTAGTTTGTGGGGGGGTTGGGGGGGAGATAACCCCCCCAATATCTAAATCTATGCATTACAACCCCCCCAATATTTATACCATGATCACAATATCAGGAGGCATACCCAAACTTCAACCCCCCCAATGTTCAAACCAAATCTACGCCCTTGTGTTCGCTGATCAATGTTTAAATGTGAATACAATCTTTCAGACCAATTTTGTAAACCAGATTCAATGAGAAGATCACGCTCAAAAGAACGATTTGTTCAAGATAATATCATTACCAAAGAAAAGAGGACACTTTGAAGTCTGCCACCAATGCACCTCATACACACAAATTCACACTTATGGACAAACTACCGCGAACATAAGTCAGACACAAGCTGCCATCCTAGAGAAGGATTACTCCAATGTAATGCCAATCACAGCCCACACACCAATGCGAGCAGGCAGCCAGACAAACCGCCTCAATCACTCCAGTTTAACTTTAAACATTTAGCTCTCCTTTCACCCTAGTCTATCCACGACTGTCACACTAGTTCCTCTGAGAGACGGCAGTCCGGAGGGAGAGGGGGGTATATGGGGATGTCTAAACGTCCATTGATCATTGTGGATTCCAGCACATTCTCTCCTGTGTTTTCGCCGCTCTCTGCCTCTCTGTGGTGTCAGCCCAGACCCGAATCACTCAGACAACACCTTTGAAATGCACAATGGCTTTCCTGTGAATCAGCCGGGCCCTTTCACGGCTGTCTGCAGCCGATAACAGCCTCTACTGTGCCCTGGAGTTAACAATCTCAGCTAATAGACTTCTCCCCTGTCAATCACACTTCAAATTCCCAATAAGCCGCGCACACACACACACACACACACACACACACACACACACACACACACACCAACCAACCTCCCACCTCAATTCTATGGTCCATCTCCTGATCAAAGCTCATCTGGTGAACAGTAAATATAGACACACACACACACACGGACACGCAGTCACCAGGTGTCATACCGCACACGAACAGAAGAATACACCCCGGTGAAAGTATGCTGCTGGGAAACAAACCACTCTGAGCCAATAGATAAGCTCTCAATAAACCCAGAGCAGTGGTACACCTCAACTCACCCTCGCTGATTCACCAACACCAGCGAGGCACAATACATTCTTAGTCAATCCCCCCTAAATGCATTGGATTAAGAAGGATTTATATTCGCCTCCCAAATAAATGTCATATAATTTAAGGTTCTGGGATTTATGCATGTGTTGACATGAACTAAATTTGGAATCGAAAGAACCAATGAAATAAGAGCGTGACTTATATCTGCATAGACACAGATTTAGTATCCACGAGTTGTCACTAAGTTCTGACTCAAACATATGGGTTGTGTTTGCATGTGTGCACAAAATGAGCTGTTAAAATAATGTGTATAATAATATATAATAAAATAATATGTAAATGTTTATGTAATATGTAACATGTTCTATATAATATTACATTTAAATTTTTTTTCTTTAAATACACCTTTTCAATATACTGTATTTAAAATGTGTGTGTGTGTGTGTGTGTGTGTGTGTGTGTGTGTGCACATACAAAGAAAAACAAAAACAAATGTCCTATCAGGGCATTTCTGTGTCTTATGGATTAGATTATCTCTGCTAATAAAACGAGGAAATACATGCAGTTATAAACACGGATGGCCTGCCCCGGGCTTTATCGCTCTTTATTTTTCTGGACAGATTGTAAACTCAGATTTCTGGCCGCATTTTAACAGGTTAGAGATACCCAGGGAGATTGAAACTTCTGTTCAAAAGTTCAATCTTTCCAGCCAAAAATGCAAATATGAATCTTTAATATTTTTCCTCCACACAAGGAATGCAATTTGGCTGTACATACTAGAATTTGTTAGCTACTGAATGTTTTGCACAGAGGGTGAAATGTAATATTTAGCTTTCCTGTACCATATGGGACCGTGGTTGGTGCATTTCTCATTGAATGATGTTGCAAAAACGCATTCATTAATAAATGTGCAAATAAATGTAAGGCTCATACCCCTATAAATAACGACAGCCATTCTTTATGCCACAATAATGGTTAGCACAGCAATTTGAGCATTTGTGTTTGCCTATGTGTATGCATGCATTGGGAAAAGTGTATAGCGAAGAAAGCATATTTGACTCAGACCTAATCATCATTTGATAGGCTTCTCTCATATGCAGAATATATTAATTTGATATATATATATATATATATGGTCTTGTTAGTCTTGCAGAAACAGACTTTTGACAGACGTAGACAATCTGGATTGGCTCAGTTATGCTCAGACTGACTCAAATATAAATTCAAAATTTAATAAAAAATCTTGACTGCAACAGCTGCGGCCAGCAGGGGAAATTTTGAGGGGAGGCTGATATGCAAATCAATATTAATCAAACAAATAAACGGTTGTAGATGGCTTATTTTTATACAGTTGTTGATAATTATGCTAACATAAACATATAATACTGAAATTCCGAAATAGTCCTGATAATGAATGACGACATGTTGTTATTAATGTCTCTCCAAAGACCTTGTGAATATCACGCAGCGTCATATCCAGAATATGATCATGATAAACATTTTTACGTGAATGAAAAGCCCCATTCCATCTTATCTACTCACCTATTCGAAGATGAACTTCATAATATATTATGGAAAATGTATATGTCCCTGTCGTTCGGTTTTACTTGTTTTCAGATACTTTAATTTGTATTTAATCGATACTGTGGCTAAATTCAAAAGTTTCTGTCAACAGGCGGATCTGAGGTTTGAGGACGTCGTGATAGGCCTACTGAAAGCTGATTGGATTACATGGTCAGCTCTGACAACTGATTGGTTATAAGGATGCGCATGCATGCGTTCACGTGCTATCGGGAATTTCCTGCTTCCCACTTCTGAATAAAAAATAATAATTTAATAGTAGTGATTACTAGCTCATCTCTTTCAAATTTACATATATATAATAGATTATATATACAGATAAAATATATATTAATAGATTATCTGTAGGCTATCACTTCCATTTCCAGGGATCATGAATCTTATTACAGCTGTGCTGTTTTGCACTGCACAAATGAAGATATGGCAGCACATATGGCAGATATACTTGTAAAACTTGTTAATTGTTTACTGTGGTTCATCCAGAACTGTAGTTGATATACCTCAGATGATTTTATAGACAATTTTTGTTGTTTATCTGTTCTGAGTGTCACAATCTGTGTGTGGTTTATTCAAAATGCCACCGATCCAGATGTTACAAACTTGCCACATATGTGAACTGTACTGAGATTTGTCATGTTGTAGGGTTTCTGTTTTTTTGTTTGTTTGTTTTTTACTGTTTGCTTAATGCAATTTGCTATTTTCTGCTATTAACTATTGTTCCCTAAATTTGTAATAATAATATGTCAAAAGTCGTTATAGGCAGCAAACAGACCCCTGCTGATGGCAGAGTACTTTAGACCACTGGGCTGCTAATGTATTGCTTTTGGGAACAATGTTCGAGATTCAGCCTGTCAAACAGGTGTTCCATGCAACTCTCTTTCCCAAAGGACTGATTATGTATGAGCAACAGATATCAAACTAATGAGTAGGCCTACTGGGTGTACGAAAGAGGGGCGGTGTGTATTAGTGAAGGGTCCATGCTTGTTTCAAGCACATGCACAGATTATCTCATCCTGTTCAGGGCCACACTCAATGAGTGGAAGAGGAGAAATCGAGGCGGATGATATATGACAAGTCATATCTTTAGCGAAGGAGAAGGACAGAGAGAACCTCCAGGGAGTGTTTGATGATCTCGTCCTAAAGACTGTGGCCCATTCCCTCGCTTTTCCCTCTCTTTCACATCGTAGCTCCATGCATCTGCTCTCTGCAAGAATAATGAGCGAAGAGAGGAAAAAGATACCATGCTGGAAAGAAGACTGTGTGTGTGTTCCTCTGACAAACTGTTGTCCGTAAACAACCTCAAAGATAAACGTCTTCCATCTCATCTCCAAACACACTTGCACACAAAGATTTTCCCTGCCTTCTTGTTTGAAGAGAGCACTGCTTCATCCCCAAGTCTTCCAGCGGGACCTACTGGGGTGAGTTGGAGGCAACAGAAGAGGCTTTGAAACCATTCCAGAAAAATCATCCCAGACCTGCAGCAGAGCTTAAGAGGACACACACAGAAATGTCTCAGAGCTTTGTGGATGATGTGCAGTTTTTATTCCTTTTTTGATTAAATTAATGTTTGAAGTGTGAGTTTGAACCTCGTCTGAATAATGCTACAGTAAATGTGCATAGAGGACTGATTAAATATGTGTAATTTTGCTCAAATATGTTAAAGGAAGTAGTAAATGTGCCTCAGAGGTTTTATGACTGACAATATCAAAAGAATGTTAAAAAATAATGGTGAATTATAGATGAAGTCACACTGCCTCAGACCTGTCCATAAGACCCAAGTCTCAGCCTCAGATAAAGGCAAAACAATGTCGCTATACAACTGACCAATCAGAATAGATATTTAAATGACGCAACGTAATTTAAAGCATCCAAAATGGAGAATCGTGTAATTTCATACAGGTATCAATGTGTAATGTGTAATGTAATCAGAATTATCGTACTAGTTTCCTAGACTTTAAAACTTTACAACAGAGGAAAAAGAGAGAACTGATCAAATTGTTATGCAAGTAAAAGAGTTTCATCGCTGATTAAAAGACCATAACCTGCAAGGCACAGAGTAAAACACTTTTAAACAATGGGTACAGAATATTTCATAGTTAGGAAATGTTCAAATTAAAAGCTGAAGGCAATGTTTTTTTACACAACTGTGTTTAACTTTGCAGTTTCAATCTCATTACGACGTGGGAAGCTCTGTTTGGCCCGCTTTTATGTAGGCTACTGGGGTATAATTATTTTGGAAGCAAATCATATTGTGCATTAAAATCATAGAGAATATGATGCACTGTTTGCCAGAACACACGCTCACGATTTACCTTTTTTATTTATTTTTTCTAGAAATTTTGACAAACAACAAGCTGTGACCTTTAAGTTCGTAGAGGCAGCATGGCTCTGATCACAGGGACTGGAAACATAGCCAGACTGAAATGTCAACCGTCCCTGCGGTTCCAGCACTGACGCAAAACTGCCAGAGAGCTACAGGGAAAGCCAGAGGAGAGAGACGGAGAGAGAGAGAGAGAGAGAGAGAGAGAGAGAGAGAGAGAGAGAGAGAGAGAGAGAGAGAGAGAGAGAGAGAGAGAGAGAGAGAGAGAGAGAGAGAGAGAGAGAGAGAGAGAGAGAGAGAGAGAGAGAGAGAGAGAGAGAGAGAGAGAGAGAGAGAGAGAGAGAGAGAGAGAGAGAGAGAGAGAGAGAGAGAGAGAGAGAGAGAGAGAGTGTGTGTGTACGTTGGCATGCGTTCCCCTGGCATGTGTGTTTGTGTGCGTGCGTACGGATGGCTAACAGAGACTTACCTGAGCTGCAGGCTCGTTCTTTGAGGCCCGGGCATGTCAGACAGCATTAAAGCAGGTATATGGTTGGGAGATTTCGACATCCCTTTAGAGAGCTGCAGGCTAAGTCATCCAATAGAGCACAAACTAGCCTCCATGCTTGCTGACCCCTCGCAACCAAACACAGATTCAAAAACATCTTCATGTCTTCTCTTTTCACTAAACACGGGTGTCAGTTTATGATGTACGGGGCTGAGAGCGTTTGAGAAATGGATTTTATGGACCTGTTGATAACATGGCAAATAATAAAACAAGCAATATAATAAAAGACAATGTTCAATAAAGTTAATACGAATTTTTATTTAATGTGCAATAAAAAGAAAACTTGAACTTTTCACATTGAACAATTCATCCATGCATGTTTAATTTAAAATAAAACATTTATTGACTGAAATTTGTAATCAAAATGTCATGACATGATCTTCCAGTGAATCAACAGACTTCTGTCTGATGACATATGGCGGACTTCTCCAATCATTTCGTCCACAAAAAAAAGTTTTTTGTTTTGTTTTGTTTTTTACAACCAACCGCAAGCTTGCTTTCAGATCCGCTTCCATCCAATCACTGGCTGACGTACTGAACCAAGTAGCGGTACCCTATATATATATATTTTTTTTTGTTACATTGTGACTTTAATATAAATAAAATACATAATAAAAGTCCCATTTTGAAAAGTTTTTAATGATGTGTGCTATATATACTAAGAATAAAATATCAAATATAGTGCAAATTAGCATACAATAAAATTGTGTTATTCACTTAAAATGTACCTAGTAAACTGACACACACCCAAGCCCTCTTCTTAGAGCAGTGAAATATTCTTATATTGGTTGTGAAGATTGGATTGACATGGCTGCTATGTGAGGAATTTTATTTATTTTTTTTATCTCGAGAAAATATACAATATTTTAGCTTTTGCTGTGTGGGCCACAATTTGTCACTTCCTGCATGTGTTCTGTGTAAAATGGCCAAAATGTTGTTTTGGACCCACTGACTTTTATTGTAGGTGCTGTTCAAAATAGCTCCTTTTGTGTTCCACAGACCAAAAAGTCATACAGGTTTAGAATGACCAAATTTTTATTTTAACATCAAAGTAAACTATTCTTTCGCAAAAGAACATATATCTTTACATACTTTACAGGCTATTTACAGTTGCTGAGCAACTATCCAACTCTGTGATTTGATGTAGAATGTGCAGTCACAGGTGTGCATTTATCCGCATCATAACGGCCTCAAACACGGTTCATCCAATCAGAATGTAGAGTCAGAACTGTCCTTTATAAACCTAAATATTCCATTTCACAAATTCACGGTGTGTGAGTCTGTGATTTGCACTGATTCATCCTCTATTACTATAGTCTATGTTCAAACAGCGTGTGTGTGTGCGTGTGTCTGTGTCTAGAAAGCTTTTGAAAATGGGACGAGCAATCAATTATGGGCATCGCTTGGCAGCCGCTCAGAATGACAGGCCATTGTTAGTTTTCCTCCCTCCCTCCCTCTCTCTCTCTCTCTCTCTCTCTCTCTCTCTCTCTCTCTCTTCATCTGTCACATGTCTGCTAACCTCTCATGGGTTCTCTCTCTCATTCTACTGCCTTTCTACTCAACAGCTGCACGTCTAATGAAGCAGGGTCTAGCAGACCTGCAGAGAGAGCAAGAGAGAGAGAGAAAAAGTCCCCTGTTTGTCTTTGTATTGCAGGTGTGAGATGATGGGAACATTTAGTGTACCTGGCTGTTATTTGCTTTGGGGGAAAAAAAGGAAAGGCTTCTGTCAGTTCTCGGGTCCTCTGCGGTGAATGATAAGTCTCGCCGCCTCAGGGTCGGCTCCGATCGGCTCAATCAGCGCCAATGTAAACAGCGGGTTGCAAAAGCCGTGCTCAACTTTAGATTATAGACTTTCTTGCCATGATCTTGTCAAGGGCACGACATCAGGGGACGCCTGTTGCTTCCAGATGGCGGCGCATTTATCCCTCAATCTGTAAATAACAAAAACTGAATGAACGGATGAATGATTGAAAGGGTCATTTTACAAATAAGCGACACATTCTCGCATAAATCCGTGTGATGCTATGAACGTTAGCGGTGCAGCGGAGTGTCTGGGAGCGTAATTAACGCTTCCAGCGTGGTGTGCTTTACTTAATGTTTGCATTGGTAATGTAACTTTGTCTTTTAGGAGATCTCCCACTGTGCATTTAGCCTGAGTTGCCTGTGGCCATCAGGAACAGAGTCAGCACATGCAGCGGAAACACTATGAGAATCCTAGCATGCAGCTTTACCTTTACTAAACTGCTGATGTTGTAACCAAGCTGCCCCTTTAAGTGTCATTCAAAGTGCAAAAACAAATTTTACTCTAGTTTTTCAAATGTTTTTCTTTTTTGTCTCTTATATTGATAGAGGCAGTAGAGAAGTGAGTTACAGCATTCACAAACTTGCAAAGTCCATGTTGCAACAGGTAGTTCACAGATGTTTTAAGGAGAAGAGCAAATTATTTGGGCTGTATAATCAACATTGATTTAAAAAAATACACAAATCATACAATGCTAATCAGTATTTGTCTAGTTTTCCAGTAAAAGCATCAGAACATTTACGCGATATAGAAGCAAAATTGCATAATATATTGAAACTTGTTTTTGTCATTGCTTATTTGGTTGATTTCATTTCAGAGACTCTGTTCTGTTCCTGTTATATTGTTCTGATTTTCCTGTGTTTATTTCCTCTTTTCTTTTCTCGATCCTCACCTTCTTTACTCAACACAGCCAAAACGTAACAGCTTTCAGCAAATATATGCACCGCTGTTAAAAGGTTTGGGACCAGTAAGATTTTTAAATGTTTTTTGAAAATCTGTTTTGAAAAGTCTCTTATGCTCACCAAAGCGACATTTGTTTGATCAGAAATACAGTAAAATCAGTATATTACTACAATTTAAAACTGCTTTCAATTTTTAAATATTTAAAAATGTCAAATATTGAATTTTCAGCTGCATTACTTCTTCACATGATCCTTCAGAAATAATTCTAATATGCTTATTTGCTACTCAAGAAACATTTCTTATCAAAGTTGAAAACAGTTTAAAAAAAATTTCAGGATTCTTTGATGTATAGAGAGTTTAAAAGAACAGCATTAATTTGAAATGCACTCACCTAAAGGATTATTGGGAACACCATACTAATACTGTGTTTGACCCCCTTTCGCCTTCAGAACTGCCTTAATTCTACGTGGCATTGATTCAACAAGGTGCTGAAAGCATTCTTTAGAAATGTTGGCCCATATTGATAGGATAGCATCTTGCAGTTGATGAAGATTTGTGGGATGCACATCCAGGGTACGAAGCTCCCGTTCCACCACATCCCAAAGATGCTCTATTGGGTTGAGATCTGGTGACTGTGGGGGCCATTTTAGTACAGTGAACTCATTGTCATGTTCAAGAAACCAATTTGAAATGATTCGAGCTTTGTGACATGGTGCATTATCCTGCTGGAAGTAGCCATCAGAGGATGGGTACATGGTGGTCATAAAGGGATGGACATGGTCAGAAACAATGCTCAGATAGGCCGTGGCATTTAAACGATGCCCAATTGGCACTAAGGGGCCTAAAGTGTGCCAAGAAAACATCCCCCACACCATTACACCACCACCACCAGCCTGCACAGTGGTAACAAGGCATGATGGATCCATGTTCTCATTCTGTTTACACCAAATTCTGACTCTACCATCTGAATGTCTCAACAGAAATCGAGACTCATCAGACCAGGCAACATTTTTCCAGTCTTCAACTGTCCAATTTTGGTGAGCTCGTGCAAATTGTAGCCTCTTTTTCCTATTTGTAGTGGAGATGAGTGGTACCCTGTGGGGTCTTCTGCTGTTGTAGCCCATCCGCCTCAAGGTTGTGCGTGTTGTGGCTTCACAAATGCTTTGCTGCATACCTCGGTTGTAACGAGTGGTTATTTCAGTCAAAGTTGCTCTTCTATCAGCTTGAATCAGTCGGCCCATTCTCCTCTGACCTCTAGCATCAACAAGGCATTTTCGCCCACAGGACTGCCGCATACTGGATGTTTTTCCCTTTTCACACCATTCTTTGTAAACCCTAGAAATGGTTGTGCGTGAAAATCCCAGTAACTGAGCAGATTGTGAAATACTCAGACCGGCCCGTCTGGCACCAACAACCATGCCACGCTCACAATTGCTTAAATCACCTTTCTTTTCCATTCTGACATTCAGTTTGGATTGCCATGTGATTGGTTGATTAGATAATTGCATTAATGAGAAATTGAACAGGTGTTCCTAATAATCCTTTAGGTGAGTGTATACATTTTTGTAACATCATAAATGTCTATTACTTGATCAATTTAATGCATCCTTGCTGAATAAAAGTGTTAATTTCTCTTTAAAAGTCTTTTTAACAAAATATATTTATAGTGTTAACACATTTATTTATTTATTATTTATTTATTTGTTGCTTGGAATACTTTTTTTTTTTAAGTCTTAATACGTGTTGTGAATGGTTTAAGTCAATTTGTTTTGCTTTAGGGATTTAGATTTAGAAAATAAAGACAAAACTGATACTGATAATTACATATATATATTCCCAGTGTACAGCTCCTTTCCAAGTGCGTCAAAAAAAATAATTATTTATGTATATTTATATTTATTTTATTTTATATTTACTCTTGAGAACAACCTGCAAGAAATCCACTGGGTCATCTTCCACTGGTTTGTCTGGAGATAAGAGCGAGTGGACCTGTTAAAATGGATTCAAGTTTAGCATTAAGGGGGGAAAACATGCAGTGGGACTGAATTAATTTGTCCTACTGTTGCATTTGCAAAAGCAATATTTAATAGTCCTTTGCAATTCAAATGCCTTGGCTCTTGAATAGATGCATTGGAGTGCAAAGAAAAACCAAATGTGTTGTTTTTACTTATTTGTATTTTCAGCCGCAGCATTCATTTCCATTTCTCTTCTTGTTCTCTCTCGATTCTCTATTGTTGAGTTCATTAGTATGCTTGTAAGCATGCACAATCAAAATGGAGAGAGAAAGAGAAGACACAATGTGGAGGACCTTTGCGTCCACCCCTCGCAGCGCTGGAGGTGAAACAGGGTTCAAGGATGCTGGTGGGCACAGCAGGTGAGGACGAGACCCCACCCATCCAAATCATTCACCACTCTTTTCAGCCATCCCTTGTCCATCTCCCTCTCTTTCCGTCTATCTTTTTCTCTCCTGCATGTCTGCGTCCATCAGCGAAGCGTCCGCTGGGACCGACGTGTTTTGACAGATGCTCATTCTGTCTTGGCACATCTCACAGGATGGTATGGCACTTGTCATCCTGATAAGAGAGAGAGAGGGAGAGAGAGAGAGGGCAAAGAAATATGTGATTTAGAAAACAAAAGCCTTTCCTACTAACCAAGGCCATATCTTTTTCTCCTTTTCCCTCTCTTGCATCCTCAGGGTTTATTAAATGCTAGCATAATGGGAGAGATAATAAAACCATGGTGCTAAAGAAACGGACAGTCGTACTTTGTGATTCAGCACTCTTTGTAGTGATAATGCACTCATGTCTCTTGCTTTCACTTTGCATTGAGAGGTTATTACACTATCAAAGTGGTTGGAAATGGTCTTATTCGAAGATGGTGGGATTTAAAGGGACAGTTTATCCAAAAATGAAATTGTAATCATCATTTATTGACTGTCATGTTATATATTGTTAAATATTGTCAAGCCCATATGATTTAAAAAAATAAAAAAATAAAGAACATTCTGAAAACTCTTTTTAATATAATCAAAACTGAGTGAGGGCTGGGGCTGCCAAGAAAAAACAAATACAAAATTGTCATAAAAGTAGTCCATATAACTTTGTGCATTATACATAAACACTACTGTTCAAAAAGTTGGGGTCAGAAGTCATTAAAATTTTGCATTTTCAGTTGAATTTGGGGAAACATTTGAAATATTTGTTGTGTTGAGCTATTTCAATTTCATATTTCATTACTTTTGTTTGATTTGTTCATTGCAAACAGCTGAAAGTCTGTAAAGTTTGCCAATAAACCTGATTTGCAATGGGGGTTGAATAATAATTATGAATACAACTGTATGCATGTGGCCTATGTTTAAATTCCAAGTGACTTTCATTGCATTTGCGGTAGACAATTGGTAATTTTATGCATTCTGCTTTCCCTTTGTTAGCGCTTTTAGCTACAGGAACCTCATTTTGACACCATTGAAGCTAGACACCACTTGTAATTTATTTCAAACCAAAGCGTATCAAACACATTTAGGTTATCACTCTATTTTTCCACACAAAACTGCCACCATACATGATAAGTAAATAATTTTTAAAAAGTATTTTTGGGTGAACTATGCCAGTCGATACACTTTTTCACTTTCTGTCTTGCATGTCTTTTTCTGCACTCCACTGTTATGCATATGTATGTGTATGTGTGTATGAACGCGTGTATATGTGACCTCCCCCCGGGTCAGAGCTGTCTGTGTTCTACCTGTTTGCATGCACCCCCTCTTCTAGCCCAAGGCCGATTCACACTCCCCAGGAGCATGTGACAGCCTGGGTATACCCGCCTCGGCCAATCAGAGTTCTTCACCCGAAGGGCAATACAGGATGTGACAATAGAGTGAGCTGCAGGTCATGCAAGAAGTCTGCTGCATGCAGCCTGCTGACAGATCTAGTATACTGATGTACCTTGGCAGAATTGGGCTCCATCTCACTGAACACTTCCACCAGAATTTGATGAGTAGGCCTCTTATGCATGCAGAAAGCAGAAAGAGCTCTCTGGGCGATCAACCGTGGACTTTTCTTTTTTTAAATGTTCTTTAGAATGTTTGTACCGGCTTGTAGTGGCTTTCTTTGCTGTCTTGCGAAAACAAATACTTGCGTTCCACTTCACCTCAGGTGAAATTACAGTGTACGCAAGGCAGTGCTGTATTAAAATCACTCATACTTTCTTATTCTCTTTCTTCTCCCACGGTTTTCTTCAATGAATTCACCTTGAACCGCTAAGATGTTTTTTTTGGAGATGATTTCAATCTTATGTGTGCATTGTGTGCTTTACGGATGAGAACTGAACTGAGCTGGACAATGGCATCACTGTTTTCTACAGAGCTGCTTTATAGCTGAATTGAACTCATTTCATATTTTATGATCTTGTTATTGATCGGAACTGAATCAACACTGAACTGACCTCAGCTGAACAATGACACTATTTTCTTTCTTGCAGCAGAATTAAACTCTGTTTGCATCGCTGAATCATTTTTTTCTGTTTATCCCTGTAAAGCTGTATTGTATAAAGCACTATATAAATAAAGGTGACTTGACTTGACAGTGTAAGCAAATATAAGGAAGAAAAGACCAACCACAGTTTAATATGCAAATATTACAATATCATCGCTGTCATATTGAAAATGTTGAATTTTATAAGTTTTATACATGAAATATATCATTTGATATCCTTAGATTCTTGACTAAGATAATTAAATGTTCAGCATTCAAAACAGACAGTGATGATGTCATATATTAAATAGAGAATAGTCTTTTCTTCCTTACATTCATTTATCCATCAGCAATATTGTGAAATATTATGAATTTTGAATTATTATTATTTTTTTTTTTACATAAACTGTATTTCAGCATCACTAATCCAGTCTTCAGTGTCAAATTATCCTTCAGAAATCATTCTAATATGCTGATTTGGTGCTAAAAAAATTGTTTCTTATTAACATCTACATTGAAAACTGTTGAGCTGCTTTATTTTTTGCAAAAAATTGAACTTTTTTGTCATGATTCTTTAATGAATATGAAGTTCATAATGAAATATAAATATTTTGTAACAAAGTGAAAGTCTTTACAGTTGCTTTTAATCAATGTAATGCACTTCTGCTGAATAAAATGTTAATTTATTTAAAAAAATTACCCCAAACTTTTGAACAATAGCATATTTCTCTGACTTTTGCTGTTGACACTAAAACGCTGCATTCAAACTACCTCTTTTTTCTTGCTGCAAATGTATCTTTCAAATATAACTAATGCTAATTCAATATTTGGCCTAATATGTTAGGCTGGTTACAGTTCATTATCGTCACTATTGCCCATGCATTCACAAAATAATGTACATAATAGAATACAATTTTATATACAACTTACTGGGTCATCCAGTCAGCAATTGATACCTGACTGTGAAGCAATACCAACTGAGAACCACATCCTTATGGAATTCTCCAAAATGAGGTCTGGGGATAACTGAGAGTTAAAGAAACATGTGAAAGGAGGTAAAAACGATATGAGAGAGCCTTTTTCGTGGTTTGCAGTAAAGTGCCGTAACCTGTTTTGTCAGGACCTTTGCCATTGTTTAAGGGTTTTGTAAAAAAATATAAGAATGGAAACACATGCACTCTATTACATCATACTACATGCACACCCCCACACACTCTCTCATGTGCAATAGTGTCTCAAGGCGACATGGTCTTGGCTATGAATCAGGAAATCTGACTCACTCTGAATGGTTGACTTCTTCATGTACAATGTCAGTCCAGGGGCACAGAGGGCCCTTTATGCATCATCACACACACACACACACATTCCATAGACATAATGATTTTTATACTGTACAAACTGTATATTCTATCCCCTACCCCTAAACCTACCCATCACAGAAAACTGTCTGCATTTTTACATTTTCAAAAAATATCTCTAAGTGTGATTTATAAGCTGTTTTCCTCATGGGGACCAAAAAATTTCCCCACAAGGACAAGGATTTTGTCCCCATAACATAGGGTTTACCATGATACACACACAGACAGTGAGAAAGAGACAGCGAGAGAGAGAGAGAGAGAGAGAGAGAGAGAGAGAGAGAGAGAAATCAGAGAGAGACAGAGAATAAAAGGACATATAGATGTAAAAAGACTAACTCTCAGGCTCAATGTTAAAAGTACATTTGCGGTGGCGGGACAAAAGGAAGTGCCGTCGAGATGGGAGGGATAAAAAGGTCAAGGTCAACCTCATCTCCACCTCATCCTCTAAAACCCATCTCACTTCAATCTCACCAATTCAAGCCGCGGGTCCAACACTTCCATTCAAATTCCAAAACCAATCTCCAATAGAGGATTCCATCTCCGCAGGTCCGACCGCCCACAAACAGGATTCTGCCTCACGTTGAGGCACATGTTAAAGGTGGCCTTGAGGAGACGGGGTGAATCTTCAGTTTGATGCCACACCTCTGTCGAACAGGTGTGCAAAACACAAGGGAAAATGAAAGGAAAATGAAAGAAAATGCATCTGAAATGAGGATGTGTGAAGGATGAATGAAGGTCTGAGTGGCAGAACACTATTAAAATTATGTTATCCGGCCTTTGAACGATATAAACAATTCCATGCGCTTCAGTTTATATTAATGTGGCCAAGAAATAGTTTTGAAGTGTGGAGGTTGGGGACATGCTGATGTCATGAAATGGCTAATGAATATTAATTATATTAAGGTCAAATATTAGAGTTCAGCTTCTGTTAGAGTACAAAAACTCTTCAATTAGAGTAGCTGAGGTAGCAAACGAATTGTAGAGCTCATTTAAAAATTCTCATTTAAAAGTATTTTTTTCTTTTTCTTAGTAGACCTATGAATTACTCATAATCATTTAAAAGATCATAATATTTTATTGAATATATTAAATGATAAATAATTCAAATTTGGATGTCAATGTTTATCATTTTAAAATCTGAAAACAACGTGGCAGACATTTTGTGGTGCTATATGTCAGAATTAAAATATGTATATGTTAATTGTTTTGACAGAACTGAGATTAGTTTATAAGAAATGTTTCTAATTAACAGAGAAAGAATGTATTCTACATGGACTAAATAGCCATAGTTAAGTCTAAATGATGGATGGAATTATTACCCCGATCCACTTGTGTTGGACTAATAAACATTTTAATTACAATATAGTAAACTCCTCTTCCTGATATTACCATTCAAATTGAAATTCAACATGCTCTTGGGTGTGGCCAATTCAAATAAAATAATACTGGCAATGCAAGCAAGCAAGCAAGCAATCCAACAAAATAAATAAATTCATTCATTCATTCATTCATTCATTCATTCATTCATTCACTCACTCACTCACTCACTCACTCACTCACTCACTCACTCACTCACTCACTCACTCACTCACTCACTCACTCACTCACTCACTCACTTTGTTCACATGCACCCAACATTGTTCACATGCACAGGACCTTAGGTCACACAAACCCTGAAAATGCAAAGATAGCACACAAACTAAACATATAAAATGTGTGGCATGAACATCCACACACATTCAAACACCGATATGAATATTTGATTCTCTAATGTATTCAGTACACCGTGCATATGATGCATAGCATGCAAAGAATATTGGCAGCATAACATGAATAGACATCAAAACAATGGGACTGAATATTTTTCCATATTGAATCATGGAGCTGCATTCAGTCACTCACCATCCAGAGACAGACAAGGTGGGCAGCACTAGGTTGTGCTTCTGAATGTTTTTATTACCTTGTCTTTCCGAATAACATTTTGTGCCCTTTTTTTTTTTTTTTGCCCACTATAAAACAATTCAGAGCTGCTACATACTTCATATCCAATCTCGCAAAACAGACTCCTGACTATTGGCAGAAAATCTGGCACATAGCTTATTCTGAAGAAGAAGAAAAAGCCAACAGGACATTTAAATAAACAACTAAAAAAACTAAACAAATGTTTTTGGACTTTTTGGTCAACTGTGCATATGTTTAAGCACTAAATATTTCACAGATTTAATTCTGAAAACAAAAAGGTATTTTGTACCTTCACTACCTGCGCTTGTCCTCAAGAATTCTTTTTTTCTTTTTGGCAAACTCTAAAACACAAGCCTGGCCATTTGTGGTTCTTGCAAAACTCTTTTATGAAGGCATGGTGCCATAAGCCTTGCGAAGTTTGGCAAAGCCATACTATTTATTTTTTCCTCAAAGACGTACTTGCTGTAACAGCCAGCTAACTTTTAAATAGAACTGAAAAAAAAAAAAATGAAAAAGAAAATGACAATCCAATTATATTATAAAGCTGTGTCCAATGTGTTTTGGTCAAAAAAGGCCAAAAGGATCTTCAAAACCAATTTTGCTTTATATATATATATATAACTTGAAATAACAGCCCAGATTTTCAATGTGGTCTCAAACTTCTGAACCCCACTACACACGGTGATAAAAATACACAACTTTTGACCTTCAGGTGGTTTTGAGGCTGAGAAGGTTAGACAAATCTTTTTGCTCCAGTAATACTGAAAGATTTACTTCATAAAAAATGAAAAAGAAGTGTGTATCATATTCCAGAAATTCAAAGAATGACCCCATATGCACTCACAGACGTCTGGACTGAGCCCCGAATACCCCCTGATCCTAGAACCGTCCTGCTGCTGAGCACTTTATATACTTAGTCAATCAAACTTTTATGCATAAACTTGTCAAGAGAGAAAACAATCTTTCCTTCTTTTTCTGCCGTGCAGTGGACAGAGTGAGAGAGCAGTCAGATAGATGGACAGACAGTGGTTGAAGGCAATCTGAAAGCACTTGAGGACAAAATGAGGCTTGGTGAGGGCTGCAATCATGGTCAGTGCCGAGTGTGTTCTGCTGTCCGTGGTGCTGAAATGCACAGTGAGAAAAAAAGAAAAAAAAACTCACTGTGTACAACTGCAGAGTTCAGCATGTGTCATTTTCCTGGTGGTTATAGTGATGTGAAGATAGGAACAAGCACACAGACTCATACACATAGTCATAGTCTACCTTCTGGAGCTGAGACCCCCTTAAATAGTGCCTAAGAGGACTGTTAAGGGATAGTTCACCCAAAAATAAATTCTGTCCTCATTTAATCACCCTCATGTTGTTGCAAACCTGTATGAGTTTCTTTCTTGATGTGGAAAACAAAAGGAAATTTTGACAAATATTCTCTTTATATATATATCCCCCCCCACCCCACCCCACAATTTAATAATTATGGAGATTTCAATAAAAAAATTATAATAATAAAAAGACACAAACGCACCAGAACAGTTCTGTCATAAGAAAGCTCAAAATCATTTACTGAAAATTTCAATTTCAATAAATGACTGTAAAAAAAATAGCATACATTTTTGTCTGTTTCTTTCACTATGACTTCTTAAGATGCTGAATACCTTGCACTGCCAATGATACTTTTAAGGGGATTTTGTAAAAAAAAAAAATGTGTTGGTCCAAGCGTCAATTGTTCACTGTAATTGCATGGAAAAAGAAGTCTTCAAATGTTGTTCTTTTGTGCTCCAAGCATCAAATGCTTTATGGAAGCAAGAAAATCTGACCTTTTGTACAAAGAAGTTCACATACTCAATGTCACAAATTAGCTTGTTTGATTCATTTTACATAAAATTTTTATGTTAAATTTTTTTCTCTCTTATTAACTCTTATTAAGTCGACTACTTTCATGGTGATTTTGCATCCTTTTTAAAGCTTGAAAGCTTCAGTCCCCATTCATTGTAATTGCGTGGATAAGAGCATGGAAAATGGTCTCCTTTTGTGCTGCTCGGAAGACAGAAATTCATACGACTTTGGAAACTCTGGACATTTCCGTTTCCTGTTTCTTTTCTGTTTGGAGAAAATATCGTATCTAATGAATCATCTATCTGTAATGCATCTGCCTATGTGTGTATGTGTTGTTAAATAAACTGTTGCTGTGCCAACAGCATTGTTGCTTTTGATGAACTGTTGACACACATACACAAACCTCATTCTGTTTCTCTCCCCGAGAGCTTCTGCTCCACTGATAACATGTGCTAGTCTCTCTCTCTCTCTCTCTCTCTCTCTCTCTCTCTCTCTCTCTCTCTCTCATTCTTTTATCTCCTTCTTCTCCCTCTCTCTCCTTCACTAGCAGCGTGTGGGTGGCTGGTCTATGGCGCAGAACTTAAAATAGATGTTCCCTCTTTGTAAATGGGGACTGACAAACAGTTGTGGGTTCAAACAAAAACGCATATGCATTTAAAGGCGAATATTTTAGGGAAGAAAAGTGAAAGTGTGTAGTCGCAGCGCAAATGGAAGCAACAAGACGTCCATGTTGACAGAATGATGCAGTATGGATGAGATCAGAAGCTGCTCCCTTAAGGGAAGCTCTCAGTTGAATCGTCGTGCAAACAGAGGAGAGGAGGGCTTTACGTTAGACTGAACGCAATCATGAAAATGAAAATGAGTATGACTGTTGCTATTGTTGAAGTCATTACCTATAATGCCCTCATCAACATTATCAAGAGATTGCGTGTGCTCCCTAAGCCTCAGTGGAAGGGAGGAAGTGCACGTTATAATCCAGAATTCATTAAAACAAAAAACTGTGCACTTTGTACATGTTCAATCACTATGAAAATTGAAAATTAATACTCTGAAGTGAGAAAGTTAAGTAAGAACCTAAAGTTAAAATGGGAAGTGATAAATAATTAAATGTAATTAGTCGGAGCTGGGAGCACAATACTTTGAGTGCAATTTGTCAAGCGCTCCAAATTCGCAAATGAAGAGTTGCAAGTGTCGAGGCAGCGAATCAAGAACTTGGCACAAAGCTCATTTTTCACTTCCGAAACTTTTACAGAACTTGAAAGGCATTCATGTTGTGATTCTAGATGTTTGGTCCCTGGCGATCATTCATGAATCCACGCAGTCAGCGTTTTTCAGTCAGACTCGGTGTTATCATCTCCTGACACATCTCTGCACTGCTTAAGATAAGTGACATGACATCCCATCCAACGGTTTGTGGTCTAGGAGAGCATCGCGTGCGCGCACACTCTTTGTGTGCATGTAGGTCATATTTCTCACCGCGTGACATCATCATGTTAGACTTCCCATCCACTAACCCTAACCCCAAGAAGTAAGTATGAATAAGTAGGCTACACTGGTTCCAACCTAAGCTGTATTTTACCATGTTAACGCTTATTTTCTCTCAGTCACTGCCACTCTGTCTTCAACATACACTTAGAGGAAAAGTGCTTAATCATCAACCTCTGATCAACTACTTCATCCTCAATAACATATAATAGCCTATTCTCTCTCTTCTCGCTCATGCTCAGTGATGTAATGCACATATTTTTTTGAAGAGGGCATCAGAGGCAGTCCTGGACCATGTTTTGCCATTCATTAGATACGATTAAATAAAATAAATAAAAGAAAATCTTTATGACTGAGTGAGTGATTCACTCATTCACTTAAATGATTCATTCAAAACACTGATTCATCCTGGAATGAACAAGTGACTCGCTGCGTGCGAATATGCCTACTGAATGTGAGCCAAGTAGTATGTCCAAATTCATAGTATTCGTAAAGCAGTAGGCGAAAAGTACCCGTATGATCTACTACTTCCGGTGAGATACGGAAATGTGCAATCAATGGACATTTTACTATCCCATGAAGCCACAGGACAGGATTTGTGAATGGAAGTGAAGCAAAACCATATGTCACATGACAATGACAACATGGTGTATGTAGTACATCCGAATTTCATTCACACTACACACATCCATACTATAAAATAAAACATCCTTTTTAACGATCGCAGCAACTCTTCATGAACGAGTCATTGAATCATTTCCTCAACTGATTCATTCTGTGTTGCTTGGAGATGTACTTAATTCTGTTTTGACTTCATGGTTTTGAAAATAAGCTAAATAACTGGCAATTGGCAATTTTCGGCATGCAAAATCTCGCTAATGTGACCTTAAGTTTCTCATTATTAACTTCTTGTTAATTGAATAAAAAGAAATATCACACAAGCAATCGTGTTGTTTGTTTTTTAATAACTACAACACTTTCGCTCATGTGAGATTGCTTAAAATATTGAATTCTAAAGCAACTGTTTATTTGATGCTTTTGTCTGCCACAATATTTATGTCCGAATTTTCCTCATTTTGGGATCATATAGCAATATACAATTAATTTGGTTTAATTAATCTCCATATGTTGTAATTCATTCCAGTAAAAATTTTTAATCCATTGACAATATAAATAACTATAAATACAAGTTTGGACAGTACAAAAAGTATACACACACGGCTATGAGACTATGATCTCCGACTCCATCAATAAAATCATTATGCCTGCATTTGGGAGAAAGAAAGACCATGATATACAAGACTAAATTATAGCTAACTTCATCATTAAGAGCAGCGGCGTCTCCCCAGTGCAGCGTAAAGTGGCTCTTAATGGACATGTATTCTCGGCCCTCATAATGGGAGCTTGAAGCTTGGCTGGTCTGACTTAATTATGAATCAGTTTTTACTGTGTCATCAGCGATGCTCCCGTACTGGGCTCTGCTCCGCAACAATGCTGAACTGAACTGAAAAAGCCGTTACTCGGACCTGGGTGAGGTTTTTTTTCACTTGTTGTTTTCCACTGTCAGTGGTTTCTTTAAGGTGTCATCATGGTTGTGATGTGCAGCATTCCCTTGTCTCTCGCAAAACTGCTGTGCTCGAGTTTTTTTCTTTTCCTCGCTTTGCCTTGTCCATTATTCTCTATTGCAAATGTTACCTAATAAAAAACATTTTCATTTGAATTATATAATCCATGACTAATGCTCCTCTTTCATGTGGAATATTAATACAGCATTTGCATTTTTCACAAATAGTGTTTGGGATTTTAAAAATTTAAATGGAAACGCCAATGTTGCACTTTGGTGGGAGGCCTTGCATCACAGAATAGATTTTTTTTTCATATTTTATGCATGCCTTTAACAAATACCCCGAAACAAATAACTGAATGCATTTTCATGGGGGGATGAGGGGGGTCTCTTTGGGCCCTGCAAGAAATTAAAATGTTAAAGAGGGGAGGAAAGAATCGCTGTGTGAGTTTCGCATTAAAATTCAACTGGTGAATTCACACGAGAGCTGGATATGAGATCGCAGTTCTGACGTATCACACGCCTTCCCTTTGATCCGTGTGACTGTATTGGGTCATGAAAGTTCTTTATAAATGTCAAAGAGAATGAAGTGAAGCGTGTGTACTCTAAATATATCTTTCACTGGAGGATCTGTGTCATTCATTACTTCAACAAATGAAGCTGGAAACATGTTCATTACATTTATTTACAGACATTTCAGTAGTGCTGACAGATTATTTAACTTGAATCAATTTAAAGGAAAGTTTTGAGTAATAATAAATTCAGTACAAAAACTTTTTACAATTGAAGTCTAAAGGGCATTAAACCTGGAAAATGCTTTCGAAAGTATAACCAAAAAACCTAAACATTTAAAATTAATAACAGTATAAAAAAAATACAAACTGCACATTTCTGCTTAAACCATCTTGAATGCTTTGCCCAGTAGACCTTCATTGAAATTGCATTTCAGTAAATATGAATTATTTAAAATTATTAAAGGCATAGTTCACCCAAAAATGAAAATTCTGTCATCATTTACTCACCCTCAAGTTGTTTCAAACCTGTATGAATTTCTTTTTTCTGCTGAACACAAAAGAAGATATTTTGAAAAATGTCTGTAACCAAACAGTTGATGGACCCCATTGACTTCCATAGTATTATTATTTTTTTCCTACTATGGAAGTCAATGGGGTCCATCAACGGTTTGGTTACAGACATTTTTCAAAATATCTTCTTTTGTGTTCAGCAGAAAAAAGAAATTCATACAGGTTTGAAACAACTTGAGGGTGAGTAAATGATGACATAATTTTTGGGTGAACTATCCCTTTAAGTAATAATAATTATTTGGCTATCATGTAGCATCATGTTATTATATTTATTAATATGTATATCTAGCTCAGTCATGAAACTCTAGAGGGCCTAGGCTGATAAGTCCTTTTCATCATTACCACAGTCAATGAACTTGCAGTCAATGAGATTGTTTGTTCAACATTTAAATAGACTGGTTCATTATTTGCTGTAACCTAGTCTTGCACCACGCTATTAGAGTTCCTCTTAAACCCTCCACCTCCCCCAGCTCCACCTGCCTAGATCTGCCACGGGATTTATGTATGTCTATTTAGTGTTGTCAAAAATACAGACTTCAGTACCAAGTCGGTACTGAAATGTAAAAAATTTGACGCTTTTGAGTGCTGTTGAGCGGAATCGTAAACACTTCTGACTGGCCTTTGTGTTCCCCTCTCATCGGATATGACTGCGATTGGCTACAATGATCAACGCACGGAAGTGTTTGAAAGCGTTTTGAAAGTGGGAGCGGAAGCGTTTGAAAGCACAAGCACAATGGGCAATCAGAGGTGTTTACGATTCCGCTCAACAGCGCTAAAAGCTCAGTGGCACCAAATGTAACCAGTCCTACTCGACCCACACCGAGCGGGGTTCGAACAGAGTTATCTGGCATGGGAAGCAGGCGTGCTAACATGGACGCTAAAGACCACAGCAACTAGAGTCAGTCTAGAGCGCCTCTTAAGGCAAGGGGAGTGAGGTTTACACGCACAGCTCTTACTGGCCTACTTCCGGTACACATGCAGCAGCAGAAGCATATCTTACATGCTCACAGAGGCACGTCTGTGTATCTAATAGATGTAGCAAGTCCATACTTCTAATCAGCAGCAGTAGCAGCATAGCAGATATAGACAAGACCAAATAAATTAACATTACCACATACAATAATATTGTAAAGCTATCTTGAGAGTTATCATATTGAAATATGTAACTTTAGACAAAAACTTTTTGCCTACAATAATCATTAATACAATATTCTTTGTTATCAGAGATATAAATAATTACATTTTTAAAGTTCACAAAAACTCTCAGCATAAAACAGAATCTATCCTTAGAGTTTACCTCAGAACAATCCTTTAGATATATATTGATTTACAAAATGCAGAAGCTAAATTCAAACCTAAATTTAAACTGAGGATATGACCTGCATGTTTGGTTAATGAAAAAATCCAGCTGGAAATGCCACTGAAATTGGATTCAAGTCAATGCTTTATTATTGAGAAAAATCAGTGACGTCTTCAAAAGCTTTAAAAATGGCTTAACAAATAGTTGGGCAATTTCCCCCGCCACCAAAACAAGCTATGGCAAAATTGTCCATCCTACTCCTGAAAAATTGATAGGGGAAAAGGAGGAAGGGGAAAAGACAGCGAGAAAGAGATGGCGACCCAGAATGTGAGACAAAAGCACCATGGTGATGGGGAAGAGACAGCAATTGACAGCACACCGGAACATTTCTCTATCCTTCAGATAATGACATCGCACCCTGTCAGACAAAGAGCGACTCAGAAAAGAGTGAGGGTGGGGGGGTAATGAAGAGACAGGACGGAAGCGGGTGATATACAGGGGGAAAATTGAAGCTGAAATTGCTATTTTGTAGGTTATATTCTGCAAATGATGTGTGTACACGTGCACATGCAACTCTTTGTACAACATTGTTGTACATATTATCATCTATGTTATGTGCAGCGCTAACAGGAACTAAAGTACAGAATAGAGATGTTATTAATTTAGCCACATTTTCAGTTGAGTGACAATTTTCAAAACAAAGTAGCTTTTCCAGTAACTTTGTCCAATGAGTAGTGCAAAGAAACTTCATCACTATTTGTTCTACTTTATAGCCATACGAATTGAGGATGCAATTAGAAGAGTTTGCATAAAATGTCCATTTCCACTGGGAAATCTAGTTAATTTCATTTAATCACACTGGCCCAAAAATCAATTCACTGATTCATTTGCAGTCCCCTGCATTTGTATTGATAAAAAAAAAAGAGTAAAAAAAAAACCATATATATATATATATATAATATTCACTTCAGTTAACTGATTAACACTTTACAATAAAGTTCAATTGATCAATCTTTAGTTGAAATAACAAGTAACAGTGTTGCTAAGGTAATTTAAATACACAATTGTTATAAGAAATAACTTGCACTATGCAGATACATGTTTAACATTTCTATGTATGGATTAACATGAACCAAGATGAATAAATGCTGTATTGTTCATTGCTAGTTTATGCTAGCAATTGTATAATTAACTAATATTAAAATAATTAATAATTGTAATATGAGTAATATTAATATTATATAGCCTCCTACCTATTGAAATGCAGTTAGATACTCAGTTATACTTTATCATAGCATGTGTAGTTTCACTAATTACTTTTTCAAAAGGGTAGCTTGACTGTAACTTTAAAACTTTTGTGAAGTGATACTGGATGTTGCAGGATTTTAGAACATAAAAAGCACATCAAGTTATGAACACTGTAGTCACTGTGTGTGTGAGAGTCTGTGTTAGTGTATGCGTATGCAATTGTCTGGCCTTGTGTGTGTTATGCAATAGCTGACCTCCTGTGTGTGCATTACTCATGTCGACCTGCTGTGTGCAGTCTGGTCATGTTGGAGATTTGGCCCCAGTCTGAGGAGAAGTACAGCAGATGTTCCTGTGTCTGGAGTTCTGTCCAGTAAAACCACATGATCCTGCTCAGGGGAGGCGCGTCTGTGTTTGTAAGTGGGCAGTTGAGTTACACATAAGCATGTCGTAGGTCATAGTAATGCATCATATTTGACTGCTCATTTCTTCAGTCCAGACCTATTATGCTTACATTTTCAACTTTCTTTACTGTGTAATGTTGCTGTTTAAGGATGAAAAAGGTCTGCAAAGTTACAAATTCACTCCAAAGGGAGTAATTCTCTATATCAGTAAGCACTGTTTCTTAACTCCCTGAATTGTAGTCTTGAGTTTTCTTCCGATAATGTGCACATCACTGTTTTTCTCTTTTAAAGTGCACCTATAATGGTTTTTCGAATATTACCTATCATGCAGTGTGTAATATAGCTATTTGTGAATGTAAAAGGCCTGCAATGTTTTAAAGATCAAAGTGCACAACAAATAAAGTTGTCTCCCTAAACGAAATAAACAACCAAAATAAGTCATCAGCAATCCCAGCCTAACTTCCTCTTACATACCTACGTAACAACAAAACAAATTTGCATAATACCAGCATATGGTCTTCATTGGCTGCCTGCAAACGACGTCAACTTTGACCCGCCCTCAAACACTGTAGATGTAGCTGAGACTGAAAGAGTTTGGTTTGTGTTGTTGACATTGCAGCATTATAGGTTGGATGCATGTAAACCTATAGGTAACCCTCTATAACAAAATTAGGCACCTTTAAAATAGCATACTAGGGGCACTTTAAATAATTCCCCCACAATGCATTATGCAAAATAAAGAGGCGAGGTTGAGTTGTGTCAGTAGTGTGTTGAACCTTGCAGTTATGGTAAGGGGCGTGGGATACCCAAAAACATGCTTGAAGCGATTGACCAATCACAACATACTGGTCCAGCCGACCAATCGGAAGGTGGGGCTTCATAGAGACAGGACCCATCTATCTTTTTTAAATTCTTAATATAGGCTTAATTTTCTTTATGCAAAATATAATTATGGGGTATCCTACAGCAGACAGGTTTTGTGAGATTCACTCTAAATAAATTCTCTAAACATCTGTGTGTAATGTAGAAGTGTATAAATTCATTATGACACTCCAGTCGTTCATCAACAGCTCACAAATACTTGATGTAGGAGTGCGGGTGTGCCAGCGCGAACTGAGTGAACTCGTTTAAACCCTGAGTCAGGCGTAAAGGTCTGCAATCCCGCAGAGGTAAAAACTCAATCAACACAGAACCTTCTTATCAGGGAACATTCAGACTATGTAGGAGGCAAACTGAAAAGCCACTAGAGAATAAGTTATTGAGCTGCAGATGGCGTGAACTGTAATAATGTTTGTTCTTAAGGCACATCGAAAGTGCAGATTACTCTTGAAGTACGAAAAACTTCAGATGTTGATGTACACTTCAAACATGAAAAAATATATATCACAGTGAAGCATTGTATCGGAACATGATCTATGACTTTAAAAACAAATAATTGAATAAAATTAATGGATATTTGGCCGGTTAAAATGCTCTTCTACATAATTTGATGATCTTTTGATTAAAGGTAGGGTAGGCAATTTCGGAGAGGCTAATAGCAAGCTAGCTTTGAAAGCATACGATCCCACCATCCCCTCAGAGCGCTCTTCAAAGCCACGCCTCCTCTAAAACACATGAACACGCCAGTGGCGATTTCTTTAAGACTGCAAGGGAAGCTCGGCTTCCCCTATAATATAAAAAAAATTAATGGTCAAATATGTACTATTGTATTAAAGCTACACTGTGTAATTTTTTTAGTTTATTCTTAGCAAAAAACACTTAGTTCTTTCAAAAATAAATGTGCTCAGTATTTACTTCTTTCAAGTAATAAAGTATTCTCGTAAGTTTATAATCTGCCATTGAAAGTACATACGGGTGAGGGGTTCGAATGCCGGTCGCCATGTTGCCCCTCCATCTTGAAACTACATTAGCCAAAGAGGGGCATACCTGTAAATTTAAGCTTCGCCTTTCGCGCTTTACACTCAGTGACACAGAGACGAATGCGAGGGGGAGATTACTCGCGACTGCCAGCAGATTTGAAAGATTGCTGATGGAGGATCACGCCTATTTTCGAGGACATGTAGCAGAGTCGCCAAGGAAGCGAAAGAGAGAATTAAAACATCAACGCGACAGGCAAATCAGCAAGACCAAAGTCAATACTGGAGTAACTTTTCCCAGATGGAAAGAGCTCATGAGGAGCAAAGATTTTAAAATGGATGCCGAAGTTGCCTGCTTTATTCTCGGCAGGTAATCCAGCCTATTTGTGTAAATTCAAAGTTTTATAGTTGCTTGTCTAACCCAGCCCGATCTCATCCCAAGGCGTCATATACTGACGCTTTTGACATTTCGTCTACATCCAACGCACATGGCACCCTTTAGCGTCAATATGAGACGCAGATAGATATGGGCCAGAAGGCGCCTCCTAGCGGTCTAACCCTAACCCTACCCCAGACCTAAACCTACCCATAACCGAACAAAGCTCTGTGCGTGTCATATTGACGCTAAAGGGTGCCATGTGCGTTGGATGTAGACGAAATGTCAAAAGCGTCAGTATATGACGCCCTAGGATGAGAATGCGTTGTCTAATCATAGCATGGTTGTGCATAACGCCAGAACGACCTCTAGTATAACTTGCGTTACTTTTCCTCACGTCAATGGTGAAAAAGTATTGTTTACCTTGTAACATAAATCTGTGCTGCAACGGATCACAGGTGATGAATAGTTTTTGTGACTCGAGTGACTCGATTTCCTTCTCATACATTCCCGTAGCATCAACAATGCATTTCCCTGTTGAAGCCCAGCTTCCATTGACTTCAATAGGGCTGCTTTGAACAGTTTTTTTCAGTGCTTTCAAAACTAGACGGTCATTGGATAAATGCTACGATTATGTCCCCGCCCACGGAAGCTTAGCTTCTCTGGGGGTGAATGAGGAGTGGGCTGGACTGGACTCCGGGCTTCTGCGTGATGATTGGAGGGTCTGTCAAAAGACTGCATCTCCTTTTGACTGACAGCGATTTTGTACTCTAAGAAATCGCTGAAGCTATTCGCGCTCAGTCAGTCCCATCGCGGATTTCTCAAGTACAGTCGAAACTGCACACGATGGCAGACAGTGCTAATATTGTCAACCTGATTTTGGCGAAGCCATTTGAAAGTGTTCCTTACGAGGAAAAACTTAGAATTAAACAGCAGGGCAGATCAACACCTAAGATTGATTCAGTGCAAAAGATATGGGATATTCAGCTCTCCTGTACAAAGTTAGCTGGCTTTTCATTTTCTTGAACAGGAACGTTGGGCAGAATTTACTTTTAAATAAAAGCTGTAAATAAATGGACAATTTTATGATATAGGCCGAAAATGAGCTTCTCCTCTTTGACAGACCAGTAGCCGCCACTGGAACGAGCACAGCAAAGCGCCATGAGAGACGGCATTAAATTATCTCATGTCTCTCAAACCACATAACATTACAATAATAATGAATGTAAACAACTGACAGAGCTATTACTTGTACCACCTGACTGCTGCAGATTAATTTCAGCGTTGCAAGTGTTGACATAGAAACACAAAAATCTGACTCAGAGGACGTGAACAGTAAAGGCACGGGGTGGCATCTCGTAATTACGATTAGCATAAACTAGTTTTTTTTTTTATTCAGGAGGAACTGTAAAAGGTGGCTGCTGTTTGTTTATGGTGCCCAGTGACTGTCTGTCTACAACTTTGTCTGTAACTTTATTTATGAGTATATACTTTCTCAATGCCATTAACCAGGGTTATTATTAACTAAAACTAAAACCATAAAAAAAGAAACAAAATATAAAAAAACCTTTTATTTCAGCTATTTCCCAAGTTTCATTTAGTTTAATTTGATATATTAAAATAACTAGATTTTTTTTAAACTATAAAAACCTAGATATATTTTAAAAAAATCTAAAACTAATAAAAAATGACAAACACAACAAAATTATTACAAGTTTAACCAAAATTAAAATTAAAACTCATAACACAAATAACACAAAAAAAATATAAAAACGATATGTCAATGATATTAAAATAACACTGTCATTAACTTAATCAGGCAAATAGTGCTTACTTTTGTAAATATATATATAAGCCTATTGAAAAAAACATATTTGAAATACTCACAATGCTATCAGGCACGTTGTGAGCATCACACTGATTACTCCATACAACATGTTTTTGCACAAAAATACTTCATGGAAAAGTGGCACAACTGTTAAGTGAATTTGCCTCTTGGTGGGAAAACAATGCAAAATCCCGAGGACTAGATGCAGATATATGAAAATATCACAGAACAAAACCTCAGTATATCGATGGATGTGAATCAAAGTAAATATGCTTAGAAGAAAAGAGAAATGCAGTTTAAGAGATGGTCCATAAATATCACAGACAATATAAGGTTGTTATGGAGACAGTTAGATCTTTATACTGAGAGGGTGGTCCACGTCACCAAGACAACTAGCGCTGCACCCCCAGATCCCAGCTGAACTGCAGACTGCTTCATCTCGCTTTCTCTCTCTCTGCTGCGTTGTGAGTTCATTCCAAAGTGCTTAGCCTCTCGTTATAACGCTGTCATTAGGAGGGGCATTAGAGAATGCCTGCCAGGCATCTCTCTATAGAGGAATTGTACCCAAATAGTCAGAGTGCTTAGACTCACTCATGATCTAATGCTCCACTAGCACCGAAGATATTGTTATCTGAGAGGTCCCACAGAGTAGAGCGAGCATAATGGTTTTAGCTCTTTGGGTTGCAAACATCAGTTATCTTTATTAGGGACAGACAGGGAACTAAACTGCAGAGATGTTTATCATTTAATTGTCGTGTAGAAGGAAGAAGCCCGTTAAAAATCTTCAAAGTGGCTTCTTTGGGAGAAAAGAAGTAGTATTGTTTTCTCATGTTGTGTTTGAAATGTTTTCTCCTCTGAGCGTATGCAATAGTATGAGATGCCAATATCAGGAGTATTGAATGCCTTTAGAATAAATGCATCACTTGTGACCGGCTTAAATATTTTATAGCCAATCACTAAAAAACAAAAAAAAATTATGATTGGAGTTATTAGTCTGAAATTAAACTACTCATTACACATAATTGGTTAGGAATGAGTAGCAAATGTCTAATTAAAAAGCCTTCGCTTTTGTTGGAAAGACAAAAACGCGTGTGTGACCTACATGCTCCAGTAACTCAAAAGCATGATGCTCACAAAACTGGAAAGCATCTGGGAAGCTATAATCTGATTGGCTGACTTTATGCAATTTCCGGGAGTACGTCTGGAAACAAAGGCAAGGTACTGGATTGATACAACGGGCACTTTTAAAGAACAACAATCACTAGATTTGCCAAAATTGAATAGTGACCTAAAATCATAAAAGACAGTTAGGAAACTATTGCTATATCTACCTATTTTTATGCACATTTAAGGGACGCCAGCAGCCATACAGTATCACCCTGTAGCCCAAGACTGGTTGCCCACTGAAGCTAAGCAGGGCTGAGCCTGTTAGTACCTGGATGGGAGACCTCCTGGGAAAAAACAGGTTGCTGCTGGAAGAGGTGTTAGTGAGGCCAGTAGGGGGTGCTCACCCCGTGGTCTGTGTGGGTCCTAAAACCCCAGTGTAGTGATGGGGACACTATACTGCCAAAAAGAGCACCGTCCTTCGGATGAGACGTTAAACTGAGGTCCTGACTCTCTGTGGTCATTAAAAATCCCAGGATGTCTTTCGAAAGAAGTAGGGGTTTAACCCCGGCATCCTGGCCAAATTTGCCCCTTGGCCTCTGTCGATCATGGCCTCCTAATCATCCCCATATATACTGATTGGCTTCATCACTGTCTCCTCTCCACCAGTAAGCTGGTGTGTGGTGAGCGTTCTGGCGCAATATGGCTGCCGTCGCATCATCCAAGTGGATGCTGCACATTGGTGGTGGTTGAGGAGATTCCCCACTTCTATGTAAAGCGCTTTGATGTCTCAGAAAAAGCGCTATATAAATGTAACAAATTATTATCGCATTAAAAAAACATTTGATGGAAACACCAAGATGCACATAAATTCTAAAAATATGCACACAAAAAAATGGCCTCAACAGTATAGATGTGACTGGATAACTAGACTAACCAGCAGACCAGTTTCATTGCACATCATCTCAAATGTTGGTTTGGTCATTCTGAAATGCCTGAGCCAAAGTCTGTCATCAAAATGTTTGGGTATAATGACCTCCCAGAAGTGTCTCACATGATTGTGTTCCCAAACACCAATATGCAATAAAATACATAGGACCAGATTTACTAACAGCTTGCAATAGCGCAAGCTGTCTTTTGGCAAAAAAAAAAAAAAAAAAAACGACTGTCAGGATTTACTAAAGACACGCAGTAAAAATTAGTGCTGAAAAGGCTTGGACATATGCATTTGTAGGACTTTCCATATCAGACGCAAAATTTATGGGAGGAGAGTATTTAAATGTATCACACAACATGATTTACTAAGGTTTGCACTAGTCAATTTACCGGTGTTTGCACCATTCTTTAACGCCCAAGAAAGCATGTCTTAAACCAGATGCTAATTTGCGCTGCTCTTGGTAGATTGCATTGGTCATTATAGAAATGCTCCTGCTGCAGTTTATTGTGTTTCGACTGCGCTCTGAGGCACAAGTCATTTATGATGTAGGAAAAGAAGATCCACAGTGCTTTCCTGATTGCCGCAACTTCCAGTTTTAGATATTTTGCGCCAACGTCCCAGGAAGTAACGATTTTGTTCTCTTGAATACATAGGATGGAAACACTGATTTATTTGCAAACATTGTATGCCATATTCCTATTTTGCAAATATTTTAAATTCACAACATTGGATGGAAACAGCTAATGATAAAGCTGTTTTTTTAATTATTATTCTATCTTTAAATGTATTCCAAAATGCATAAATCCAATTAAAATAAAGTATGACTTCAATAAATATTTATGTAAAAATTTCTGAATTAATATATTTATTTATTAAAACATATATATACTTTTTATTTTTTATTTTTTTTGAATGGTCTCTTTCTCTCTCTTTTAAATCAAAATCAGAACATTTAGATGTTAAGTCAAAGGTCAGGCTACACAATACTATGTGCCATCAAACTCAAAGTGTCCTCATTCCAGAAAGATTCATCAAACCATGTGACACTTTCAGTTGACAAAGACAGCATTTACCATGAGGCGGTGTTAAAGTACAATCCATAAAAACAGCCCTAAAAGGCTTCAGTGGCAAAGGTAGGAATGGCGCCCTCCGCTCAGTCGATAAAATCATCTTTTGCCTCCAGTCACTTTGTCAAATGGCAGCCATAAAGAGGGAGCCTGCTCCGCTTTTTATTGTTTTTGAATTGTGGGCACTTTGCAAGCCCCCTGAACCCCCCTGAACCCCCTGTGTCCTGGCTAATGTAAATATTTCAGAGATAGGTGCATAAAAACAGATATATAATTCTAATAAAGAGGCATAAATGTTTTGCGTGGCCCCACCGAGACCCCACTTCTGCCAATGGGAGAAAAGCATTGAAATCAGATGTGTATTACTCTAACAGGATGCAGGGAGGCATTTTATCCTTGTTTTTGCAATCTTCGGGTAGAGGGACAGCCTGTTTTCGCTATTGATAAAGAGACTATTGACTCAATCTAAATGTAAAATTGAAACCGAGAAAATCAACAGCGTAATTGACCTTTGAAACCACCATCTGTTTATTTTCCGTTGGGTAGATGAAATGGATTTGTCTTGTTCAATATTAACATTTCATAGCGCCTCATAAGCCAAGGATTTACCTTGTTTATCATTAGCACCGGTGGTTATACATTATTATCGCCATTTCTTAAGGTCATCGAGAGGCTAAAGCAAATAATAAACCCAGTGAAAAGTTTGAAATCTGAAATAAAAGGTGACCGTGTGGAAGACCAAAGCAATTTCTGATAAAAAAAAATTATAATAAAAAAAAATGGAAATAATTGTAAAAATATTAACAATAAAAAAATTTATTTATAACTTCATTTAGTTTAAATAAATATAATTAATTTAATAAAAATTATATTCATGTTTTTTTTTTTGCATAGCTCACCCAAGAATGATAATTCTGTCTTTACTTACCCATATATCATTCCAAACCTCTATGCTGCAACAGAACATTTAAATAGATGTTAAAATAGAAGCATACAAGTTTGGAATGACACGGTTAGCAATTCAAGAAAGAAAAAAACAATTTAGATGAATGATTCCTTCCTTGAATAATTGCATTATGCAACTACTACCAAGCTTTAATTAATCCGTCCCCACCTCAAGTTCGCCATAAAATTATATCTATTTTCTTTTCACTGATTCATCATGATTCATGTTGGGAGTGTCCTTGAGGTGAGGGTCAGGGTGATTTCAGAGCCTTGCTGGGGTCGAGTGCCTCACATTTTATCTGCAAACCGTCATTATAGGACATCCTGTGAGAGAATTACAGATGATTCTCAATGGTCCTTTCTGTCGCTCCTGAAGCAGCATCAGTCAAAGGCCTAAACATACAAAAGGTTGGAAAAGTAGCTTGTTACTGGAAAAGCTGCATTATTTTGAAAAGAACAACTGAAGTAGATAGTAGCATCATTAGTTAGCTACTCCCTCAATACTGGAACCGTACAGAAGTCTGGAGCACAATGACAAATAACAGATATCAATGTCTATTACATTAGTTGCCTTCAGTTTTCAGCTGATGAAGGGACAAATGTGGATATTATGAGAATGATGATTGATTAGAGGATTATTATGAAAGATTGAAATGTCTAAACAAACATAATGAAAAGGAAAAACAAGGCTAGGTTACAACACTTTTCCTCATTGTCTTTGTGTTTTTTTTTGGGCAAAGTGTCCCATTTTGCTTGTTCTCCTTTGAGCAAACTGAATAAATTATGTACACTCTGACATCTATTACATCAGCTACATTAGAGGAAGAAAATGAAAGCAAGCAGATGCAAAAACTGCATTTTTGATTGTTCACTGAGGCTTAATTTTTCAGCACTTCCTGAAATTGAAACAAATGGGGTAAAATCTTTCATTGAGATTGATCGAACGTAAACATTTTTAACGATGAGTTGAATTCATCTATCCAAATCTGTCAGCAACTGGCAAAAAAAGAAAAACAGAGTATAATTCAAGTAAAATTCAACCAAATTTAACAATAAAGGGCACAAATTCTTCACATTTAAACACAATATGTATATAAATCATAAAAATCATCATATTCTCTCACCACCCTATAACTTACAATTAAAAGTGCACACTAGGGACTCAACGACTTTTTAAGTCGACATTTATGTGATTAAAGTCAAGTCGACGTCAACTAGCTCTACTAATGGTGAAGCTGTGGGTTTTAGTTAGCAGTTCCGCATCAGCTTCCGTACACGAAAACTCGCTTCCGGGCACATAAAAACGTCAGAGCGACCCTTAACAGATTAGACCAATGAACTTTTGATGTGTCATTTACTGGAGGAGGGTGTTATCTTTGTTTCTTAGCTTTGATTGGTTTATTTTTGGCCTATGAAATGCTCGTAAATGGCGATTTCCTTGAGGCGGCGCTGGGTGGGGAACTATGTCACAAGATTCCGTACAGTCATTGTTGGGAGTGTATAATGAAACCGTACAATGGGGCATCATGATTTCAGTAGTTAGATTTCGTTATGACACAATTTACTTCACATTTGACTCTTTGGTTGACTTTAAAGACCTTATATCGCTGATCTGCAAAATATTGTTCATTACGAAAAATGGCGCGTTAAGTCACCGCAGGGATTTCCAAGACCTCATGAACATAGTTTTTAAACCGCCATTTAAAATGGGGTTTTATTAACCTTATAACACACATTTTAGGTTAAAGATTTTCAACACCAATAACCATTATGTTTAACTTTAATACTATACACCACATGACCAAAACTTAATTCATTTACATTTATTCATTTAGCTGACGCTTTTATCCAAAGCGACTTACAATTGCTATATATGTCAGAGGTCGCACGCCTCTGGAGCAACTAGGGGTTAAGTGTCTTGCTCAGGGACACATTGGTGTCTCACAGTGGATTCGAACCCGGGTCTCTCACACCAAAGGCATGTGTCTTATCCATTGCGCCACACCCCCTGGTGTGATTCAAAGCGTCACTGTACGGATTCATGTTACGGAAGCGCCGCTGTACGGATTGTGATGCGGAACTGCTACTAAGAAATATTTGCTAAAACCTTTCAGTTTCTAAGATATTTTATTGATAAATCAGAACAGTGTTGACAATACATTTCTTCGCAACTGAATATTTCTGTGTGTGCGCGATCTGCTCGTGGTGTGCAAGCTTTTTTCTGTATGTGAGTGTGGTCCAATGCAGCAGCTCATTAGTTTAGAATGGCGATTAACTTACATGTACAATAAGCTGTTCAAAACTTGCATTC
The DNA here is from genome assembly GCF_965113295.1 of Leuciscus leuciscus. Lineage (NCBI taxonomy): Eukaryota > Metazoa > Chordata > Actinopteri > Cypriniformes > Leuciscidae > Leuciscus > Leuciscus leuciscus. Next base: position 29,265,962 of record NC_138740.1, on the reverse strand, counting down.
AACCGATCAATTTTAAGCATCCAGATGGCATAATAAAACATATCTTGTGAGCGTTCTCAGAGTATGTATTTATTTGTCATTTGAACTGTTGGAAACTGTAACACAGTTTGTTGTTATGGGAAGACGGAGGCGGGAACCGGCGACCATTTAAAGACTTTAATGACAACAAAACGAAAGTAAAAGACAGCAGCCCATCACGGACGACTGCTGTCACATAATAAAACATAAAAAACACAACATAAGTCCAGGCCTGTCCTCTCTCGCTCGTCACTGTCCTCGCTCCTCCTTTATGCTTCCGCTCCTCTGTGAGAGATACGAGACTGGTGCGTCGCGCAGGTGTCGCTCATCAGTAATCACGCCACTGGCCTCGTCCTGCTCACCACAGAAACGAACCGTAAAATGATCAGGGACTAGTTGACGTCAAGCTTAAAAGCTTAATGGCAGAACATTAAAGTTGACTAGTCGACTAGTCTGAGCAGATTTCTAAGGGGAAAATACATACATAGCCTCAGCTATGTCAGGCATTTCTCACCAGTATTTGACAAGGCTCTTAGGGAGCAACCAATCACAGGGAAGCTTCTACTCCATTTTAATGACCCTAGTGATTAGGGGAGAATAACTCAACTTGAGTAAAGGAACTTCTCCAGGACTCGTTATATTAATGGCTAAACTATAGAATGCTACAATGATAAGGAGAGACTCCATCAGCAATCCACCTCTACACCTCCACCATTCCTATAGAAGCGCCTCACCAAAGGGGAGCATATATCCCTTCTTCAAGACCCAACAACAGTTGAGGAGGGAGGTAAACAAAACAGAGGGACTTTGTGATTTGCTAAACATAGTTCCATTCACCCTGCTCTACCCTAAGTGATTCTTGAGCAGCCCACCAAAGGGAGCATGCAAGGTGTTAAAAACCTCAGTAACTAGCACCTCCCTTCGATATTGCCACTCATCCAAGGGGTAACATAGATCCTAACACTTACTCAAGAAAGGCATGCAAACGAGAGCAGGACATTATGCAGTTTGCCCAATAACTCGCATCACCCAGTCTTTAAATCTGAAGCCACAGGGGAGCCTAGGCTCTGCTTAAAGACCCCATTGTTATTTGCGGAGAGCAGCTCATACCCTTCCTTGAATCAAGGGACTCTACCTAAGACCCACTATTGCACAGCACTTTGTCTTTTTCTTTAGCACTAGATCATAGTATGCAACAGATAACAAGGAGAGACGCCCCACAGCGAACTTCCTCTACTTATTAGCATTGTCGAACCAGGGCTATAGTAGAGCACCCATCAAAGCACCCATCTAAAGGAGAGCATACATCCCTACTTCAAAACCCAACAGTAGTTGGGGTGGGAGGTAAACAAAGTAGAGGGAATCTATACTGCCCTACATAACTCCACTCACCTTGCATCAACCCTAAAGGGGTAAGCTTCAGGGATATAGCTGAGACCCCAACTTCTCGACGATCACTTCATTGGAGAAGCCCAAAAGGAAAACTCCTGTCAGGCTCCTCCCGATCTAAACTATAGAATGGTACAATTATAAGGAGCCAAACAGCGGGGTGGAAAAGCTCGACTCTCGTCACTCAAGGGATATTCAAGCATGGGTGGACCTTCTCATAGTGAATATATCAAAATGAATGCATTCAGCTCCCTCGAGAGCCGAACACACTCCGTGCAAAAGCTAGATTTATGTCTCTCTAGATAGAATCAAGTAATAACAGAACCTTGTGTGTGTTCCAACAGACTCTTATCTTACACGTGCATACAAACAAGCAGCTCCTGAAGACAAAACAGCTGATGATGTAACTCAGGCACCCTTTTATACTCACGGGTGCTCTGCGTGGGACGTCATGGACTTCCATCCGCCAATGATTATTAGCTTTTGTTTACATGTGCCTCAGACACCAGTGACGCTGATGACATTCAAATTACCGTTCATACCAAGGCGCAGCTTTGAAGTTCCACTTCGAAAGAGAACCCCAGGTAAATGCAATCTTGCTTCACATTTCACTCTGCTCATAATCTACCTGAGATTAACAATTAATACTGGGTATTCATAAGATACTGCTTCAGACGTTACATTCCTAAACTCTGGGTTAATGTCCTTATTTGCATATTTGCAGTGTCAGTGTCATTGATTGTACTAGCAATGTAACCAGTTTATATAAAAGCTCTAGCAATGGGCATCCTCATATTATACATTGTCAACGGTCAACTCTTCACTCCTGTTGATGCGTTTTCTGTCAATGTTTGCCATTTCCCCCCATAAAACACTGAAACGGCTGTTTCCGTGACTGTCCAAAGCATGTGAATACGAGGCATGCGATTGGGTGTCGGTTGCTAAGCATCTAGTTGTAGAATTCTAACACTGCATGTTTGACACCGTAATGCGGGGTTAACTGCATAAGTGGTGCTAACACTGTTCTATCTAAATTACAAGTGTCAAACGTTCTTTTACCCGGGGTTAAAAGCAGGGTTTAGAACATTGATAACCTGGGTTAAGTGCAGTGTGAAAAGTCCTAAAACAAAGCATACAACATCAATTCTTCTGTGTGAATTCTCCTTTCGTGACGATAAAATATAGGCACCAAGGTTGAGTGATCTGATCCATACCCTTCCTAAATTCACTTTGAGAGATGAAACGATACTGTAAACCTCTGCTGACAGCGACTAGCTCATCATCCATCCCCTCTAAATCTCAGCCCTTGTTGTGTGTCTTAAATGATGAGGAAAAGGAAGACAAACAGGCAGGGGTGGATTTACAAGTGTATGACCTGACCTCCTCTTCACTTTATCCAGCGTCCTGCCCCACTGCGACCTTGAAATTGGCGGTATTGGAGCTCGACGGGGTGGACGGGGGGGTTTTAGCGGAGGAACAGACTCGAGAAAGCGAAACAGCAAATGCTTGTGTTCTTTTTCCCTCTGTGAAAAAGAGAAGAGAAAAAAATCCTAATCTCACGCCGTCTGACGGGGGGCTTAAACGCTCGATTGCTTTGCTGCTCACGTCCCGCTCCCATCATCTTCCCCTCTGCGTCTAAGAGAGAGGGAATCTGGGCAATGCAGACACACACACACACACACACACACACACACACACACACACACACACACACACACACACACACACACACACACACACACACACACACACACAAGCGCACATATAGGCCTCCGCGGCAACTCAGTGTTGATGAATGACGTCCCCGTCCCATTGGGTCCCTGTCGATGCATGTTCAAGTGGACAGGATTGAATTTAACCATAGAAATGACAGACCATTTTTTTGGCAGGGCCACATTACAAGAATGGGTTATGGTGACGAAGACTTGGTGATTTATGGCATTACGAAGCGTTAGGAGGGATTTGTAGAGAAAAATCACAGAGAGAGAGAGAGAGAGAGAGAGAGAGAGAGAGAGCTTGAGTCATAAAAAGGTTCACATTGAATATCTGCAAGCGTTCGTTAAAAGGATGGCAAGATTCTTTCTATAGCGCTTTAGACACTCACATTTCATGTTTGCACGCTTGTCACATTCTCTGTCCACTTTATCAAATCCAGCAGAAAAAATGCTATAAAGGAAGGAATGCTCAGAATGGTAATAAATCCGCCCATGAAAACAAATTTACAACAATGTCAGTAATTGAGTATGATTTAGGCTGTACAGTGAAAAACTGCTTATTATGCATTGGTACTACACCAGTTGAAACAATGTTTTCTTCTTTTTCTTTTTTTGTTTTAGATGACTAAACCACAAAAAACAAATGGCATAATAATAACATTTCACAATGCTAATTTGTCTTCTGGAGAAAATTCTCAGGAGAATGTGTAAACATACCTCAGAACATATCAATAAAACAAGGCAGACGGGTTTTAATTTCCTTCAAATCTATGAAAATCATTAAGACTGAATACATAAATTAGATTGGGAATTACCCAGGTTAATACAATTTGTAGTAATAACTGAGGGAATCTCACAAAAAACATGTCCAGGGCACAATTAACCCCAAAATCCAATAAAACAAAACAAAACAAAACAAAACAAATAAATAAATATATTTATTTATTTGATTATATTTGGGAATATGAATCTAATTTATTATATTATGTATAATAGGATGATAAAGTGTTTTCAATTTTCAGTGGTGATTCTTTACAGTAATACAGATATTTTATACAAAATTCTGTAATATAATAATTGTTTGTCAGCATAAATCAAAACACTACTATGATGTATAAATACTTAACGTTTTATTGCATCACAGTAATGGAAATCCCATTACACTATTATGTTATCATAAAAATAGTTACTAATTTAAGAGAAAAAAAAATCTTATTTTTGGAGTGGAATATAACCTTGACAGCTCCTGTGAGATTCACTCAACCAGTAAAAACACGCTTCAGGATATAGCTGAAAAGAGAAACGACAGGAGGGACGAATGAAAAAGTGGATCAAAAAAAGAGAGAAAGAATCTGACAGGCAGAGCCAACGTTTCAAAAGAAATCTGTCCTGAGAACATTGGACCCGGCCCTTTCGGAAAGGAGCGAGTGATGCAATCATCCCTGCAGGAATTGGGTCGGCACTGTAAGCCATATTCAGCTCTCCAGATGCCCGGGCTAAGACCAAAAAGGGTTTAAACCATTCAATGGTGCCAGTGATTGAGGACCTAGAAGTGTCATTAGATCCACAGTAATCCTGAGGGGCGGAAGGAGGAACAACAGAACCCTGCCGTGGAATGGGTTTAAGGGGAAAAAAATAAATAAATGAGATCAGAGAGTGATAAAAGAAGTCCACTGGAGAGATGAAAAAGGTATCGCATTTGTCAGAATCTACCTGCTCCCATGCATCCAAGCCTGGGGCCATTTGTAAAATTCAGGTTTTGAATGAAAACACTGCTTTGTAAAGTCGCTTTAGAGAGAAAGTGTCTGTCAAGAACATGCATTTAAATGCAAATTTGAGTGATATGAGAAAAAAACACAGAGATTATAATAAAAGTAGTTTCCCTGGTCATGTTCAATGCTCAGGATATTATAATCTTTAGAGACAGACCAATTGTAACGGTTATGATCTGTTATGTCCTGTTTTATATTTCGTTTTCATCTATGTTTGATCGTTTCCCATTGTTCAGCTAGTTTCCCTGGCTGTTAATTAGTTCTTACACACCTGTTTCTGTTCTACTCATTATCTCCCTACTTTATATACCCTTAATTTCCTCAGTTTCTTGGTCCGGTATTGTTTATGTCAATGTCTATGTTAATGTGGTTGAATTGGATTTAATCTCCTGCAATCCCTTGAGTGTTCCTTGTTTATTTCATCAAAGATGGTTTCATTATCTCCTTCGTTGTGCACATTTATTCCACACACACGTGACACCAATATATATATTTTTTAATATTTTTAATATCTGGACTGGCAATAATTTTTTTTTTTTTTTTTTTTGCATTGTAGTGATCTTTTGCTTTTTGAACTTTTTGCAATCAATAAAAAATAGTATTGTTGCATTTATTTGTATTATCATCATTTTATTATTATAAATATTAAAAACAAATAAAAACAACAACAATTATTTATTTTTATTAATTAAAAATTATTTGAGATCTGATATTATTATTGCTATTATTATTATTATTTGTATTATTATTATAGTATTTATAATAAATTATTACAAAACTTTTAAAAATAAACATTTTAAATAAAGAAATAACTGTTGTTGTCATTATTATGATTCAAAATGCAAGTTATTCACATGATAATATGTGTATCAGTCGATCTCGAATCATTACGACGGATGATGAGATTACGTGAAGGTGGTTCCTCTTCCTCCACCTTCCTGCATAATTTCCATTTGAATTTATGGGATATCTGAAGCAAAGTCACTTTGAGCTCCGTGTAATTTAATAGAGCCCGGAGAGAGAATCTGATGTACCGAAATGCTCAAGAAACAAAAGCCTCGTGGTTTTCAGCATTATATACTACGCACCTTCTCAACCCACAATTCCCTTTCATCTGTCATACGGTTCGCATGCAGAAATCAAATCTCGAGATCTCACGGTGACACCCACTCTATTGTTCAATCTCTGGTACACGTCATCGGCTCGCGGATATGTCGGCGTGACGTGTTCATGTGTGAAATTAAGAGTGATGTTGCAGTGGCGGATCTGGGGCTTCTCTCTAAACACTCCTGATGCAAAAGCCCGAGGTCCTTGGCTCATGAAATGTTTTGTTGTTTGAGACAGAGCTGAAAGAGATTTAGGAGAGCAGTTTTGATGCAAAAGAAAGTGATTTTAACATCAAGGTCACAGTTAATCACCTGATGCAGACAAGTACAGTGCTTTATTATGAATGTGGTATAAAAGATGGAATGATGAAAGGCTTTTGGCTTGCTTAGTTTTGGACATTTAATATTCAACAATATTATTGATCTGCCTTACTTAAGATGATGCAATTTTTTTGTATTATATCCATGTTATCACTGTGAAGCTGCTTTGATACAATCTGTATTGTAAAAAGCGCTATATAAATAAAGGTGACTTGACTTGACTTGAATGCCTTCGATGTTAAAAAGGCACAAATGTAAGTTCACGAGATCACACTTACAAATAAGTCAGATAGAATAAATGCGTATTTGGCGTGCTGTCCGATGAGAGGGCTCCGGGCTCGGTATTCGGCCCGAACCCAGAGTACTCCCCCTGTATTCCAGGCTGTGGAAGAACAAGCCGAGAGTGAGGAGTCGGGGTGGTGGAGGGATGCTGAAAACAGTCAAAGAATGTTAGGTGAGTTGACAGAGTGAATATATATATGCTTCCTCTCATGCTGATAGGGTAAACATGCTAATTGTTTGATGACAAGTTGATTGGATTGATTATTTGAACGTGCTCCTCCCGGACTTTGTTTATGAAACATCATATGTTGTCAACCGCTTTGAACTTTTGGCCTTCGGATTGAGATCTGACATCATTTGTCAGTGGTGAAAACTGCCTGTAAATGTTGTATAAATGGGAATGAGGATTCAAGGCTGGTGTTTATGGTGAAAAGAATAATCCAGCAAAGCGTTTAAAAAACATCAATGCGGCTTTGTTCGATTTTTTTTTTTCTGCACGGTAGCCCAAATAAACCCAGCTGCTCGTCAAAGATCCCGCTGTCATTCTAACCATACACATCCAGAAAATATGACTGAGCTTTTGTCACTCATGGATGGAAGCAAACATTCCTCTATCTATCATTACCCATAAGCCTCTGAGAGGCTCTGATTTCAGAAACTCATTATTTTGAACGTTTCATAGCCAAGTGCCCGATTTCTTTTTAGGTAGATTAATTTTATCAATATATAATGAGGGTCTTGATGTCAACTCAACAGGAAATGAGGATGTCAAGGCTGATTTTTCAGCGGCAGAGAAAAACTAATCTCTGATTTTATTTTATTGTCCCACTGGATGTGCAGCTCGAGTCGGCATGGTCATTCTTAGCCTTAAATCAAATCCTAGCAGCTCTGCGCAAGTGAATGAGCTTTGGGAGGGAATTAGACGGGACGCTCTTGCTCTTTAAGCCTTCTGGGTAAAAACTTGTTTGATTTTCATTGATTTCAGTGCTAGTTATCAGCATGTTGTGACATGTAATCAATGTTCCTTGCCAAATTGATGAAAATCAGTATAGGGTTGTGCAAAGCAAGCGTCAATTAGCTCCACGTTCTCTGAAGTGGCTGAAAATAGGTTCAAAAATTTCCAGGTTTTGGAAATGCAAATAAAATCTGACATATGGATTCGAGTAGATCAATCAAAAATCAATTTCACATGAGCGGTGAAGTTAAATTGCGCCAATGAGACTTTGACCTCTCTTGAGAGACGAGCGCCAATCTCCATCCTTGCACTGTTTGACTGAATAACCGTCAAATCCGCCGTTCTTGTCATCGTTATAATAACTTGTCTTACACGTCTCTCTTGACGTACCGCATCAGATGTGCTGCTCGTGTTTAAAAAGGATTTAACTGGAAAGAAGAATTTGATTAGATATATAACGCAGGATTACTTGCTGTATGTCCGTGCCAAATAAGTTAAATTGTAATGTGTTTAGCAGTCTAATATGCAGAGGCTTATAGGCAGATAGCAAAGGCGGCATCCTTGGCAATGTGACAGAACAGAAGGGACAAAATCCTCCTTGAAATGAAGTACCTGGAACACAATGTACATCACATATTATTTACAGAAGATTACACATGTAGAGAGGTAGATCCTGGGTTATCGGCACACAGCAGAATTTTAGTCGGAAAGGGAGAGGGAGAGGAAGAGAACGCGAGTGAGAGAGAGAAAAATCGCATTGCTTCTGGCTCTGCCCAAACAAGCGGGCTCATGGGAACTTCCCACTGCTGGTGAGTGGGCTGAAATGAAAAGCTAAGAGAGCACTTTATCTCATATAGAGAATGTCACGAGTCCAAAAACACAGTTAAGATTAAGGCTGAAACAAGTGAAAATGCTATCACTCCAATTGTTTACTTGAAAGGTCACAAAGTGTTGCCAGGCCCCTGAAGATATCTTTAATCCCACCGAAAAGGAAAACTAGAAGATTACAGTACACCTGCAAAAGTTTGTCGGAGATGTTATCAAGCTAATACCCAAGTGCTGCATGTTTAATCTGAACTACTAAAACATCATAAAAAATAATATTGAAAACAGGAATGTATGGTCACTTACTTTTATAAAGCTGTCATTCAAGCTTCACTCACAAGCTTGTCAAAAAGTGCCCCTATACTATTTTAAAGGTTCCTTTATTTTTCAAGTCTCCAACAATAGGTTTACATGCATGCAAGTTCATTACATTACATGCAAGTTCAAAAAACACTTTCATTTGATCATAATACAAAATTGCACATTACCTCGTTTCTCAAAGAGTCTGAAAATAGTTTGTTCTAAAATTCAGTGTCTCTAAACTCCTCCTTTCTGAGAGACTACTCTGCTCTGATTGGTCAGACGGCCCAGTCTGTTGTGATTGGTTGACCGCTAACAGCATGTGTCGGAAATTAAACCCCTATTACCATATATTAATTTCAGCTACGAAGGCTTTTTCAGCATTTGATACTTTGGGCCCTATCTTGCACCCAGCGCAATTGACTTTGTACACCGACGCATGTATCATTCCTATTTTGCACCCGCGCACAGCGGACTTTTCCCTCCACAGACGCACGTCGGTAAACTAGCAAATGCATTTGCGCTCCCGGGGGCGGTTCAGCGCAAAGAGGAGGCGTGTTCCGGCCCAAACGTATTTTGCAGGTTTAGAAAACAATTCCGCCACTGACCAGGAAAAACCTAGTCTATTAAAAGTCAGTGGCGCGTTGCGCATGTTATTCATATGCTATTTTAAGGGTGCATGCTTGGCCATAACCAATGTAGCGTGTGCACAACGCGCATACACTTTGCTTATCTCATCTACACACAGACGCAGCAGTTCTCATTTTTAGAAACCCATACATTATTACAAGGAAAAATATTAACACATGAGGGAAATCATTGTTGTGTCCATGAAGATGTGAAAAAATATAGGCATAAATCTAGCTTAAACATTTACCCAAATTATTATACGCCTGTTTAACCAAAGTTAATTTGGGTGTGTTTCTCCATCCCCAATGTCACTTCTCTGTGTTTTACGGCCCTGACGAGAACGTCGGTCTCCTCGGCTGTGAACCGCTCCTGGCGCACGCCTGGCAAATCCGCCGTTATAATATCAATCCGCCATGGAACAAGCGCGCCTGCTCTTAATGAGAATGTGAGATGTCGCTCTGATTGGTTTATTTCATGTTACGCCCAAACCACACCTATGAATAACGAAGCTACTTCAGACCAATCCATTTCAGATTTGCGTCGGGCACAAGAGTAATTTATCCCGCCGGTATAATAGCAACAGCGCCCAAGACCCGCCCACAAAGTTACTTGCGTTTCGCGCTTGACACTTGCGTTTCAGATCGTTAAAATAGGGCCCATAGAGATACAAATAGTAATGATGGCCTCATCCTTTTGAAGTGAATGCAAAGTAGATTCGCTCCTCAGAAAACGGCGTCTTCTGGACATGTTGATAACACAAAAACTCTTCCAGTCTCAGCTACAACTACAGTGTTTGAGGGCGGGTCAAATTTGATACATTGTTACGTGTAACATGAAGTTAGGGGCCGCTTACACAGAACACATTTTTCCATTTAACTGCGCTACTTTTCCATTGTTTTTCAATACAAACACTAGGGCTGGGAAAAAAATGTATTCACCCAACTATCGTGATTTTATTTATGATTTTAAAATCTTTTTTTTTTTTTTTTTCAGAATCTATTTACGTCTATTTTATTCCAGAATCAATATTAATTCACATTAAATTGCTTTATTTTAGTCCTTGCTTATAGACGAGGTAGAGGAAAGTTTCAACGCAACGTCTGGTGACGCAATGTCTTGTGACGCAACGTTTTGATGAGTGAGTGTTAAATATCCTGTAACCTGGCACACGGCAGGAAGCAACCAAATATTTAGCATTTCTCTGGATAGCGCTGCCGCCGAAACACCCGAGATGGCGAGGATGGAACAGTTGTGTCGTGAGGGTGTCGGGAAGGAGCTACTTAATATATTTTTATGTGCCCCGTCCCGGATGTGGATGGAGCACATCAAAATATGATTCACTATAATTCTGATATTTAAATACTAGATATGATAAAGAGAACCATTAAAGACCAAACCAATTCACAATAATGGATCAAATTTTCCAATTATATATTTGAGAGAGAAGATAATGGTTTAGTAAAGCTGTGTGAGCAATACAATCTGACATTAAAAGCCAATTTGACATTACAAACATCTACCGTGTTTAGAAAACAGCAGAACTACTGTCACACCACTGAAAAATGTAGTGAAGGAAGTTAGCAGCATCACTAGTTACTTTTGGTTACTACACTGCAAACCATGCCAAGATATGCTCTGTAATGGAGCCATGTTTTCACATTTGGTTCGACTGCTTGGCCTAAACTCAATTTCGATTCCACCCTCCTCCCCCGCAGGTCTCTTTTCACATTATATGATTTGGCTCCAAACTGTGGTACATTTGCGTCATCAATACCAACGTGAGTACTAGCAGCAGCTGTTTACCACTGCCTACTCAGAGGGAGAAGGCGTCAAAAATGTTTTTTATTCATGTAAATCTTCTGGGAAATGATGATTGTGTGCCAGTCCAACAAATGAAACATTATTATTAGCAGTTCACTTCTGCAAATCAGGCCGGATTGGTTTCACACCAGTTTCTAACTGTACTGAGGTCCATGAACAGCAACCTAATGCCCCGTTTTCAAGCATACTCAGGTTTGGTGACTCAGGTCAAGTTCAGAAAATGGGTTTTACAACAACCAAATGAACCAAACTCTGATATCAAACTCATAGACCATTTCAAAAACCAGAGTTGACCTAAACACAAGAGGTCAAAGCTCCTCTTAAAGGGATAGTTCATCCAAAAATGAAAATTCTGTCATTTAAATCATTTATTCACTGTGATGTTGTTCCAAACCGGTTTGACTTTTTTCTGCGGAACACAAAGGAAGATTGTGAAATATACATTGAAAGTAAATGTGGTCCAAAACTGAACTGAACCCTGACTTTAATTGTTTGGACAGAAAAAATGTCAAGAACCTAAAGGATAAAAAAAGAAAAAAAATTCATCATTTACTCTCCTTTAAAGCTGTATGACTTCCTTTTACCTGTGAAAAAAAAAAAAAAAAAAAAAAAAAAAAGGCCCATTCAATGAAAGTCAGTGGGGTCCAATGTTGTATTGCATAGACAAAAATAGTTATTCAAAATATTTTCTTTTTGTGTTCCACAGAAGAAAGTCATAAGTTTGAAAAGACAAGTGAGTAAATAATGACATAATTTTCAGCTCATGGTGAACTCTCCCTTTAAGCTGCCGGTCACATCTTTATATGTTTTTTATTTTTATTTATTTTTTACAACCAAAAATGCTGAACTCAATCAATTCATCAATCTGCTTCCTTAATTGGTCTTTAATTCTATGGCTTATATCTGTAATTCATGAAATTTAATTTTCCACCAGGACACATTAAGTTCCGTCAAATTTAGCTGCAATTAGATTGGCATCAACGGGCACCATAACTCTGCTAATTTGGAGGGAAAAAAGAGATCTTTGTGTTTTTGGCTGTGTCAGCACTTTTGAGTTAAGGCTTTTTTTCTATTTTTTTCCCCCCTCATATGGGTGCCTCATTTAGCCTGCCTGATTGTATAAGGCCCCAGGAGCCCTCGGTCCATTTAACCATTCTAATTTTTCAGTGCACGAACCACAGGACAACTCTACTAATAAGGTATTCAGTCAAAGTGCATACACTTACTGACTGACGGACACACACGACTTGCTAATGTGCGTGATATTGCCTCTGAGTTCCCTGACCTGATTTGAATAAGAATGACCTGAGCTGAAACGGGTCACGGTGTGGGCAGAAAGGCATGCGGCCGCTTTGGGGATTGATATAAGTATTTTGGGGTTTAGACGCAGGTGTGTTATGAGTGGCTAGATGATGAAGTATATGGAGTCATGCCAGATAAGGATGGGCTGACGCTCTTATACCGTCTGTGAAGCATGAGAGGACAATTTTGTGAATAAATCATTAAGATTATGAGCAGATTCTGATTCTTTACTGTCAAGACTCGATTCTGGCTACCATCACCACTTCAGAAAAAATGCTGCAGGGAAAAAACAATAAGACATCTTAAGGAATGAGATAAGCAATCAGTTGATGAAATAAAGAAAATCATGATGCCATGCCAAGGAACAAGATAAAAGAGGATTGATCTAAAGAGAATGAAAAGATAGATTGTGTGCAGGCCGATGGCTGAGGGCAAAAACTGTCAAAGTAAGACCTTTAACTGGAGGCTGCCAGAACAACCCACAAACGCTCTGACAATTCGAGCCAGGACTGAAAGGAAAGCGTTTGTACAAATAGCATTGCTTTACACAACTCATGAATCAGAGAATCACCGTTTCATTTCTGCTGTTGGTACACAGAAAAAGAAATGCATTCTATGCAATTTTTGGAATTACATCAATAGATTTGATAATATGTTGACAGTTAAAATACATCTTGTTTGTTCCATAAACATAGCTTTTAATAAATTAATGAAAACCATTAAATCACATGATCAAAGATAGCAAGCTATATTACAAATGCCATTATTTCTCATAGCAATTAAACCTTAAGAGTGTCATTTATGCAATTCATCAAAAATAATTCTGGAATTCCTCATAATCACTTTTGTCTTGTTGTCCAGTAAAGAAAAATCTAAATACCCTTAAAACACAAATACATTTATTTGAGAATCGAAATTAATTACTACTAAATCAAGTTATATTGAAAATTATATTGCTAAAATGTTATATATTAGGGATGTCAAGTGATTAAATTTTTTATTCTAATTAAATATATTACATGATGTGCAGATTAATTAATCTAATTAATCACACATCAAATTTGGCTGAGAAACTACCCCCAAAAGATCAATTAAAGTCATTACTGTGTTAAATGAGAAAAGCATCGAATAAACATTACAAAAAAAACAAAACAAAAAAAAGGAAAAAAGTAGCTTTATAAACAAATATTTTAGGCCTATTTGATTCAACATATAATTTATTACACAAACTTTTAGACTATAATGGCCATGGTTTAAAAAAAAATGTAATTGGTATTTAGATATTACATACTAGATACGATTCTGGATAAATTGAGAATCATGATTTTTGTTTTAAATAGAGATCACGGTTCTGAATACACAAACAAAATAACGTCATTTAGGCTCCTAGAGGTTCTGACAAAATTCTAAATAATAATGTTTAAATAATTTGAAGTAATTATTTAGAAAAAATAGGTTTGAATGAATGATTCGTAAATACTTCAATTGTTTAATTACTGGATGACTTGTTTTTCAATGAATCTCTTGAAGGAATGATTCAATGACAAATACATTTTTTAAGAGCCACTTGTCGCCACCTAGTGGTGTAACAATGTAGTCAGTACAATTGTTATTGTATTGTATATTGTATATATAAATTACTTTCCAAAAGGTGATTTACTCTATTTTGATGGTTATCATAGACATCAGAGTTTATATCCGAACTATAAAATTATATCCAGTACTTTCTGTGATCATTTGAGCATTTGTAACAGAGAAATAACGATAGGCTATACTGTTATTTTCTAGCGGTTTCAAACATGACAACTGCTCCCCTCTGGGTCAGAGGAAGCGGGAGCACAGATTCAGACGTTCCAGTATGATTTTGTCAAAGGTTTAATACACAGGTGAATCAATTTGGAATAAGATCGCGTGGGTGTTTGAATAGAGATCACAATCGTTTAACGATTAATTATGCATCTCTAGATTGTTTATTGCAGCTCAGTGGTGGCATTAATGCATTTACACTGCAATTACAACTGCATACAGTAAATAATGCAATGAGATTAATGGGTTTTAAATGGGTATTAAAGGGATAGTTCACACAAAAATGAAAATTCGGTCATCATTTACTCTCCCTCATATCGTTTAAAATCTGTAGCCTAATGCTTTCTTTTTTATTTTGTTTGTCAATGTCAAGTCAATGGTAACCAAAATGTTCGCAAAAGAAAGAAGTTCATTTTAACATGTTATTTTTTCCCATAACTAATTAATTAAATAAACGTTTTAAATAGAAAATGAACGTGATAGGTTGTAGATGAGTCAAATGATTCAAACTTGGTGAAACTCTGTGAGACACGTGTTACTCCAACTTATGATTAGTCTTACACTTTACAGGGATTTAAAGAGAGATAAAACAGATTTAAACTTACATATCTCAAAATATGTGTTTCATCAAGGTTTCATCAATATATACCAGGTAAAAACATGAAAGACATCAAAGACTTTGAATGCTCCAGATGAAAATATTTGTCTTGAAAAGTGTTGCATAATCATAACACCTTCACGTCTATAAAAAAAAGGAATACTGAGAGAAAAAAAATACCCAAAATGTCACTTGGAATAAATTATGAGTTATGCACAAATACGTTTATAAATGATTAATGAACGAGAACATCTAAATCTATAATTAATGTAGCAGTTTGTCTAGTTTAAAGGTGTTATAGTGCACAAAATGTGATGAATTTCATAATCCCCCAAAAAAGTGAGAATTTCACAAATCACCTATTTGACCTGAAACTGACCATGTGTAGGTGCCCAGAAAATTTGCCAATGCCCACCTAAAACTCCAAAATGCATTGGCAAAATAATTTGTCCTTAGACAGACTGAAAATGCCAATGATCCACTGGAAATACACATAGTTTATTTTTCAGAGAGGGAAATAAAGAACCCTGGAAACGTCTGATAAGGTTCTATAATAACAATGACAACAGTTTTGGGAAGCTCATTAATTGAGAGTCTCAAAGTAATTGCTTTACATCCTGCGGGTTGACGCCATCGTTAATGCGGAGAGCTGTCAAACTGACAAACAGCAAGTTGTGGAATATGGATTTTTTGTGTGTTTTTGTGTTAATAACCATTATCAGAGAGTTGCCGAGGGAGACTGTCAAGATGGCACCCGTGATAAAACGGCAACACGTGCCAGAAACACCTGCCTGCGAGAATGACTTATTTTCTTGGGAAGTGCGCTGCTACAACTTTCACAGGGTTCTGTTTGGCTCACCCTGAAGGAGAACAATATTGATTGGTTGAGCCAAACAGAACCTTGTGAAAGTTGTAGCAGCGCATCGTTTCAACCCATGTTTGGGCCAAGTGTTGGGTTTAAAAATGTATGTAAAAATGTAAACCAATGTTTTGGTTTGACCATATTTGACCCAAACATGGGTTTGTGAAATACCATTAATAAAAAAGTTTGAAAAAGGCTATATTCTCTGCTTTGTTGGTATTCACAACTTTCCTGCGAGTCTTAATGGGCGTTGCCATGACACTTGATACTTCCTGTTGACGGTATCTCAGTTCCGGTTTAGCCTAACGCTTAATGAAGCTAGCACACAAGGGATACTCGCGTCACGGGTACAAACGGGTGAAACTGATTACTGACAAGTAGTAATGCTGACAGATTAAGCAATGGCTCCTTGTGGCTCAACGTGTACCGTTGTCGGGTGCACAAACAACACGCGAAAACTGAAGGATTTTATGAATGGGACCTGTTTCCAACATTAACGGACCCTCTACGCAGAAAGAGTGTTTCTTGTACTTAGAAAAAACTGCAGAACAACTGTATATATATATTTTTAAGTGGTATGTTTATTGTTTTCAATAATTTGAAAATGTATTCGAGAATTAACTTGAATGTGCAGCAATTTTTACAAATAGAGAGTATGTAGGCCTACTATATTTGTTGTAGCCATTAAATACGAGCATTTAGTTTCATATTTGTTCAAATATTAGAATGTTATTTTTCTCATCTATGTTGATTATGAAAAGTGAACACCATGATCGGATGCATCGGGAGCAGGCTTGGGAGGGTTACTTTGAAAATGTATTCCGTTACAGTTACAAATTACTTCATAAAAAAAGTATTCAGTAACGTAATCCAAGTACTATAGTATGAAAGTAATGTAACTGATTACTTTTGGATTACTTCAAGGTCACGTATATAAATAAAGTCAAGCAAGAAGAAATATTATAAAAAAAATATTAAAAAAACTTTTATTTATTAAGAATTTGGTCCAGTGTACAATATTTTCAAAATACACACACAGACAAATTTATGTAACGGGCTATACAGACATTAATGTATGGTATTACAGATTATTTTGTTTTATTTTTAACTAATTTTTAATAAAAAAATAAAAACACAACATTTAAAATTTTTACACAATCTACATATTAGTTTATTTTAAAATAGGCCTACATGTTGACTAAAGCCGTGATCTTTCTTAATTTGCCTGACTGAACTTGGGGCATCGGCAGTGGGAGTTCCCCTACGTTACCAAGACAGCGAACATCCCGTTACGTGAGAAAAGATAAGACAGGACATTTTGGGTACTAAAAAAGTTACTCTCCAAAATAGCAGCAGAATTTCCATGAATTAAAAGCAATTTTACCCGCAGGCAGCATCGTTTCTACTAGCAGCAGTGATTCAATCTGCGTCTGAGGAGATTGTAGACAGCTGTTATTTGCACATGCACCAGCGGGTGGCACACGTGAGTCATTACTGGCAACAGAACCAGGAACTACTGTATAATCAAGCAGCGCTTAATATAGTGTTATTATGCCAAAATACTTATTTATTTAGTTTTAAATGAAACCATTGTAATCCTGAAAGTATTCCCTCTTTTTTCAAAATGTAACTATAATCTGATTACTACGTTTTTTGACGTAACTGTAACGGATTACAGTTACTGGATTTTTGTATCCTGATTACATAACGCCGTTACATGTATTCCGTTACTCCCCAACCCTTATCGGGAGACATAGAGTTAGAGGTCTGCACGGGCTTTAAACTGAAGCCCGAACCCGGCCCGTACCCGCGATCATTTAACCCGACCCGACAATTACATTTACATGTTAAGCCCGAACCCGAGGTCCACTCTGTTTCTCACAACAAATACCATTTCTGCAATATGTTGTATTCAATGATTGCTTGAAACGGTAAACAAATACATGTAGGCGCAGTGGCCCTATAAGCACAGCAGTAAGAGAAAAACTTACCAATCACGTAACTTTGCTGTGGTCGAACAGGTGTAACAGTCACACATTTCTCTGGAACTCAAACTTTAAACTTTAAAAAGTTCACGCAGTGTTGCAAAACTATTTACACAAATATATCCTTCTCAGTATGAGTTATGAAGTAAGAGAACGGCGTCGACAGTTGATGGTTTCAGCGCCGTCCTCCTCTGATTGAAAGTTAGTCCAGCTGCACTGAAGTTTCTCTCGCTGCTGCTGCTACTTGCAGGGATGCTGAGGATACTACGGGCCAGTTGTGACAGTAAGGGGAAAATATATATATATATTTGAGAGAGAGAGCCTGTGTGTCTGTGTAGCCAATGTACATTGCACATCTGCGCACGCATGTAACGTTACTTTCTTTCTCTCGCGTGACGGTCACCACAACACAGCAAGCAGGCAAAGCACACGGCACGCAAACTATATAGCCTATTTAGTTTTTCTTAGTTACAAACCCGAACCCGACCCGAACCCGAGGCTGTTCATTATTAAACATTAACCCGAACCCGACCCGAAACCCGAAACATTTTCGGGACCCGTCGGGCTCGGGTCGGGTAGCAGACCTCTACATAGAGTGGGTCAGACATGATTAAACAAAATTTTCTTCATTAAGTTTTGTTTTGTAGAAAACCTTTCTTTAAAGTGAATTTCGTTTTGTAAAAATTGTATCTTAATTTTAATAAATTTTTCATCAACCAATTACCTGGATTTAATAAATATAGCAGACAATATAAATCATGACATGGAGGCGCCGGCACGGTCACTTCCATTGCACGTGAACAGGAGCGCATCTCATCATAAATTAACCGAAACTCAGACATGAGAAATAAAGCCTAAACTTCATCTTTGCAGCAGACACTGTCAGAAAAGACTAGTTTATTAATAAAAATCAATGCACGCGTGTCACCGGATTTACAAATGCACATCTTGCTTGTTGCACGCACACTCGGTACACATACTGTGTCGAAATAACGAGATATTGTGTTGAAATAGCATTATTAATAATAATAAATCTTTAATAATATTTGTTGAATGCCGAATGTTGTGCTTGTTCAATTTAATAAAATTAATACTTTAATTGTGATCATTAAAATAATTGAATATTAAATATTAAGTGGCCAATTTTTGCTCATTTATTAAAGTATAAATAATATATATAGCACCCCCTCAGCACATGTTAAAAAATTATCTGGCGCCGCCCCTCGTTATAACGGGCCAGTATTTAAAATGGTTGGGTCTAAATTGGGCTCATAATTACAGTTAATGTGTCGGGCCGGGCCGGGCTCGGACACAACGGGCTCAGGTAGGGTCAGGCTTGATTTTTTGGGGCCCGATCTAAGCTCTGCTCGTCATTACCCAAGCAAGTTGTTTGGGCTTGTTGAGGCTCTCTGATAGCAGTATCTTCAGGCTAACGTAAACCGGAAGTTTGTTACCGGCTTGTTCTACGTTGCCATAGCGATCATGGGAAAGGTCAGAGTTCGGGAAAGTTGTGAATACTACTACTGTTCAAAAGTTTGGGGTCAGTAGGTTTTTTCTTTCTTTCTTTTTTTTTTTTTTAATATTTTTTTTTTTACCAAGGACATATTAAATTGATAAAAATTTAATCAACTTGTTTTACGTCGAGGTCACTTCCGTGATTTGAGAAAAGCCCGTAAAAGTCCTGGCAGAAAGCGATGCATAAAGATGTAGTGTAACGACGCCCAGTTCCAGGAATGGACTAATATTTTGTTGGTAGTACCAGTTTGCAACAATTATTAGTTAACACTAAGTTGTCAACACTTCGGAAAATAAAATAAAAAATGCATCGCTTTCTGCCAGGATTTTACGGGCTTTTCCCAAATCACAGAAGTGACCTTGACGTCCAGGTTAGCGTTAGCATTAGCCATCAGGCAAGTATTATTTAAATAAACTCCTGATGTACTTACAAACTTCCCAATGCCTCGTTTTATGAGTACACAACCTATTTGTACTACTGTAGAAGTTTGGTACCATTCCGGGCATTATTAGTGGGGTAATTTACGAGATACAACCTTGGATCCATTAGCGCCTGCACTAAGCCATTCGGCTGATATCTCTAAATAAGCTCTAACTTTAATAATGTTCGACCAAGGGAAAAAAAGCTTTTTTTCAAATGGGGGTGTTTGGCTTGAGGTCATGGTGCAAAAGACCCGAACCATCCCTTTAAGTTGTAATAATATATTTCACAATATTGCTGTTTTTTCAGTATTTTTGATCACATAAATGCGGTCATAAAATACTTATTTCAAAATGAACAAATCTTACTGACCCCAAACTTCTGAACATGTAGTGATTTAAAATATTTTGTCTAATATATACATTTCTAACATGAAAAACTTGCAATTTATTGAAAAACATTACAAATATTTAAATCAAATCATATTTTTCTTTAAATATTGTTTTATTAATTGATTCTCAGGCTATGTCTTCACTTTCCATCCAGTTCCAATTGTATAAACAATAAAGCCAAAATTTTTTAAAAAAAGTGTCTGAGATTGACTAGAGCTTATTTTTGAAAGTCTGCTTTGACCTACAAATACAAATACTGTCTTAAATTACAACAAAAGGATATTAAATGATTAGAAGTTACAGAGTTCATAAGGTACTAAAATGTCTTGAGACCACAGAGAACGCTTTCCCAGAAACTCTTCCTCTGAGATATAACAACACTCAAGGGCATACAGTATAACTGTATAGTGCTCTCGGGTTTTCTGGAAATTTTATACACATCCACTCACCATTTGCCCTTGTCTCTAAGATCTCAAATTAAAACAAAGCGCTCAGTCGAAACAAGGCGAAGCGAACAATTCCACTGTCATAACGAAACAGTCTAATGCCATTCTATTCTCAGACGTTTCTTTCACAGCACACTCAAACCCCAGACACCAGGTGTTGTGGAGGCAAACCGGAGAATGCAAATAGGCCCAACAAATGCACCGGATGCAAGATTTCACCATTTGTCATAGAATATGTTCATTACCCAGTGCTCTGGACCTAAAATTAGTGTCAGAACAAGACATCCTCACTGGGTGATGAATTTATTTTCTGCACGTGTTGCGGGTTTTTAGACTGAAGGCACAGATACCTCCTTTG
This sequence comes from Leuciscus leuciscus, assembly GCF_965113295.1. Taxonomy (NCBI): domain Eukaryota; kingdom Metazoa; phylum Chordata; class Actinopteri; order Cypriniformes; family Leuciscidae; genus Leuciscus; species Leuciscus leuciscus. The sequence continues at coordinate 29,245,143 of NC_138740.1, read as the reverse complement.
CCCCCCTCTTTCCCTCCATTCATCCCTCCTCTCCACCTTCCGCACGTCCTTCACATCTCTATGCCTCTGTTCTATATTTTTCTTTGGAGAAATATTAGTCAACAGTGAAACCCCGACCACACAGCAAAGGACGGCACCCACCAGATGGTGCGCTAATATTGCTCTCCGTATGAAGGTGTTTCATCTCATAATCCAAGGAGGAATATTCGACTCGGGTAGCGTCCCGCTCTCTCACCTTGTTTACGTGCAAAGGACTCATAAACACAATATAAAACAGCTCATTGTGAGTTGAGATCGGAGAGACTGATATACTTAGAGACTTTATTGTTTTATTATTTAAAAGACTTGGAAAGAATTTTCACATTGGAGAGGCAATAATATATATATATATATGCACCGACGTATTATTACTTGTTAAACCCAATAAACCTCAAACAAACAATAAATATCTTAAAGCTCATTAAAGTAAGAAAAAAGTCAAAATAAAAGTATATTATTAATTGACTTTAGGAAGTGATATTTAAAGTCAATATATGTTTTTTCCTCTCAAAACATTCAAAGATTTCATTTTAAATAAGTTTTAAGTGTTCTGAAAAAAAAAGACTTTCTTTGACAGGAATGTCCTTCAAATACAATATAATAATATTGTGTGAAAAGAGAGAGGAGGAAGTCAAAATATCAGAAAAATGAAATATATTCTTTTTCTTGTCTTTATGCTTTCCTGTATATCATGTGTGACAAGTATTTATGAAGCATTGTCCCTCAGCAAACGTCTCCAATAAACACAAAGTCAAGCCGCCCAGATTGACTGCCGTCCCGCCTTCCCACTTTGGCCCGTACGCTAATGATATCAACGACCTATGAGGGCACATTCTCGCCTGCTTCCTAGTACATCACATATCCAACAGCCACACTAATCAACGTATCCCAGCATCCATCAGTGCCACGCCCACTGATATCAACTCAGAAAGAAAAAGAGAAAGGGAGGAAAATATGGCTATTTTTATTCAAATGGAGTACACACCCATTTGGCTTCTGAAATGTGATGTATTTACTAATTCAACGGGGGAAAAAAATGTAGGGTGGGACTTGATTAAAATAAAATAAATGGCTTCATGATGGACTGAAAGATTTTGATTTTAGAGGTACAATAGGTTTCTACATTTTGATGAAAGTTTAAAGAAGGCTCTTTCTTTGGAAGAATGTGCACAAATAAGACCAGGAATGTATATTAAGAATGTAAATAGCGTCAGTTTTGATTTCATGTCAACTTTAAGTAATTAAAACACCACAACAAGAATTAGCCACAGCCAAGAATTATCTACTCTACAGACAAAATGCAACATTGAACTGTGATTTCCAGTGGGAAATCAAAGTTCTTCAAATTGACTATTCTCTAATTCACCAAGATATAGTCTGTGAACATTTTCCCAAAGTTAATGTTAACCGTTACAATTTAGCTGATATAATGAGATGTTTAAAATAGTTTATCTGCTTTCCCCTGGTTCTTGGCAACAGTTTCCCTCCTCAGTGATTGTTTTTGTTCGTTTTACTCTATTCCTGTCTCTTCGTTAATTATTAAAAGCCCATATCCCATGTCAGGGAGCAAATAACCACACAAACTCTTGTGTCACATTCCTGAGCACTTGGACCAACTACCGTGTGCAAACTCTTTTGTCCGTCTCAGATGTTTTTAAGGCCTGAGAATGGACTCGCACATGCAAAAATCATTATCTTAGCAGCTCTAGGGCTTATCTGGAAGAAGTTGCTCATATGAAGAATCAATAGAAATTTATTGCCGGCCAGGCTTTGGTAATGGTTTTCACCTTGAGTAAGGGGACGTGCACCTTCACGAGGACGTGCTTCCTTGTAGTTGCGACTGCACAAGTTCTTACATGTGTTTAATCTTGAAGACTTCCCAGAATCCTCTGGGGAGTCCGGAGCATGCCGAAATAGGCCCAAGAAAACTGGCTGTAGGCTCCATTGTCTCATAATTAATTCATTTATAATCACTGAGCATGGTTGTATGATTCAATAAAATGGCTATTAATTACTAGGGCCTCTATTTGAGAAAGAGAACAATGGTCTGTCTTAGTAGGGTTGCTTTTATGGGATCAGGTATTTTTGGATGCCCATCAGACCATTAAGTGAGGTCTATCTCAATACCCGCTGAAGCATTCAAACAAATAAATCTACATTTGACCCTGCCATACCTTCAAAAGAAAGGCTCTGCTGCCCGGTATTATTGCAGTTAGATGCACGGCATTGTGATTTTACACTAAGTGATGACACGCACACACAGAGATTAGCGCTTAGCGTTTTCCTCATTCATTTCCAATGACATGTCGGAGCCCTGTGCTCTGCTACTTTCATTCCCGCTGAAGACCCTTATCCCTCCATTCAGCGGTGGGAGATGCTCCTCAATGGCTTCTTTCACACCTTTCGCCCTCTTGTCACTGTGTGAATGCCAGTCGGGCTCTGCCATTTCCACAGACCTTTATCTGGATGGCACAAAGTACGCTTTGCGTGGGTGTCTTTTGTCCTCTGCCGGGTGAATGGCTCTTTTTGATTTGTCCTTACAATCTCCAGTGCAAAAGAGATGGAATTTTCTGCCTGGGAGCCTTCGCCAGTATGGAAAAAGGCAACAGCCCACCAGTTGGGTCCAAAGCACTTGCTACCTCAAATCAAAGTTCAATGAAGCTATGTTAGAGTGAAGACTAAACTGTCAAAGACTTGTGAAAAATTGAGTATTCATGCAATCTGAGGATACATTAATCCAGATACATTAAAAAACGGCATTTTCGATTTAAAACCGCTTTCCGACCACATTAGCGTTTTCGGGCGTTTTCCAAAAGTTTCTCATCCACACTGAAATGTCGGCAAATGCTAAATTCGCCTTACTGCGCATGCGTAAACCCTCACAAAATTCACTGAGATGATTCATAAATAAATAATAAAGTAATTGCGCAATTCTTCTGGCAGGATCATTTTATTTAGCTAAATATCTCACCATTCACTGATGCATCCAGGTCACACTCAGTCACCATGTTTGGTCTAAAACTGCTCTCATGTTTTGCCGCAGGACAGCAAATGTGAGTACATTTTCTGTCATCTTTGCAGGACTGTGATATGAAGAGTGTGCAAAGTAACAAATTTTAGCAACTGTGTGAAAGTGAATAGCACAATACCGGTATAGACATGAATATCTATGAGTTCAATATGCGTAACATGCGTCATCATTTTTGTAATACCTCAGTTTTTACAGTTCACACAACAATGCGACAAAAATGGGCGTTTTCAAATTTATCCACTTTGGAGAGGGTTTTCAAATTTATCCATTTTGGAGAGCGTTTTCATTAATAAAAACGTGGACGGAAGGCCAAAACGGAGAGAAAAAGATGCGTTTTCAAACGAAGACATATTAGTGTGGAAAAGGCCTGAGACTGAAACCCTCTAGACTTATTAAAAAACAATTAAATATGGAGCAATGGAATAGTTTGCTCAAAGCTGAAAATTCTGTCATGATGTACTTGCCCTCATTCATTTCTAATCCATGGTATTTTTTTATTATTAATTTTGTTACATTGAGATCATTCACACTGCTCCTTACCTTAAAACAAAAGGATAAAGTGACCATATGTTATTCATAACACAACTTTCACTCAAACATTAGACTAGCTTTTACATGTGAAAACTCTTTGAGAGCTGATCCACTGAACTCTGAACTGAGGGACACTTGAAATTCACAAGAAATCTTATTATGTCTACGGGTTGTTTTAGCACTTGCTTTCAGCCGTGCAACACCAAGGATGTCCCACAAGCGCTTGCATGACAGGGTACATTAGGATCTACATCTACATCATCGTTTGAAGCAATTCTGCCTCATGAGATTCTGTCTCACAATCCATGACTGAACTCAAATATAAAATAGCTTTAATTCCAGGCGACTTAGAAGTGAGCGAACAAGCTTCTTTATTCCGGACCCAATTTTAGATGGTTGAGGAACAAGTCGTCTAACATTGCAACTTCCATGCTTACTGTCTGCTGGAAAAGAGGCTTTTTAAAGAGGACCAGACAGCAATCTTCTCTGCCCCCAGTGAGTAGTAGAGGACAGGATCAGACTTTATATAGATTGTAATTGTTTCTCCACCTTCCATCTCTTTTTTCTTTTTGGGCTGGATTCAACGGCACAAGGTCATTGCTCTTAGGCAGTTCCAAACCTGCTTTATTGTTTCCCCAGGTCACAGGGGCTGACATGTATCACAGCTATTATTCCTCTCTAACAAATGGCTGTCTGCCGCTTTGATGTATGGCTCCCTTTTTGAGCCGCTTCCATAATACCCTTGACAGATTTTTTTCTTCTCTTTTTGTGAGGATCCATCTTCTTTTTTCGGCTTTTCTTTTCTTTCCTGTCCGCTTCCCTTTAAATCTGGAAATTTTATGATGGCATCATGATGGATAATTGCAGTTTTGACAAAGAGTCTGTTTCAAATAGCGACCGAAATACACATTGATCTTGCGCCTGGATAATCTGTTTTGGACAAGAAAACAATCTTGTTAGACGTCTCATTGCCATTAATAAGTGCAGAGATGCTTTTTCATGGGCATTATCTAGTACAGTCAGCACCGTAGAGATGCGTTGGCACATTTTCGAAGCCAAAAAACTTGGCTTTCAATGTGCTACCATTGGGTAAAATGCTTCATTCATTAAAGGGCTGTTTCACCTCTGGCTAGGATTTGAGACCAGACCAAATTGCCACCGTGAGGGACATTGTATGGCAGGCACTTTAATGAGCTTCTCGTGGCGAGGTTGAGAGCGCCGTTGTCAGACTTCCGCTGCCACAGTTGAGTCAAGTCAGAGTTTTACATAAGAATTAGGGCTTTATCGGCAGCTGCGCCGCAGGTAGCAGGAGTTTCGCATGGCTTATGTGGTGGGACAAACATTTGGAATCCTGTGCCATCCATGCCAAGGTTGGGCCTCTGATGAAGCGCTCGGACGAGTTTGTTTAGCTCCCCGCGGCTAGCTTTCAGCTCATTACAGAAAGCCCAAAACCGTACCTCAGCCTGTGAATTATTTATGCAGGCTGTTGCATGGTCGTGCTTCACCGTGTGTGTGTGTGTGTTTTAATTAAACAGAGCCAGTCACCCTTAGACGGGCCACTAGGATGGGCAGTTCTACTAAAATGCTACACACATATTCAGGGCACAGCTGACAACAGAGGAATACCGCTGGCCAAGGGCCAGATAAAGTCCTATTAGTGTATGGCATACTGATATTTTGATGTAAATGCACTACAACAACACCCTTCACCAATCGAGGATCTCCATCACTCGTGGTTGAGCAAAATATTTAAATATGCAAATGAGATTTACACATTTGTCGTAAGGTTTGATAGTCATTATCATTTACCCTATCCAGAGTGCTGCGTTCCCTCATTAGAAGCCAGCGAACACCCATTTGTGAAGCCAACTATATAAATAAATGTAAAAGGAGCAACAAGTAATTAAATATGTATTGCCACAGTAATTGGCAAACATCTGAGATGCTCAGCCTTGGAGAAGCGCAAAGTCTTGTTTAACATTCCTAAACTATCATCGGGTAAATTACCAATGTCACTTAAGTCACTGCACTTGCTTGACAAATAAGGAGTAATAGAAATTCAAAAAGAACAACTGTTTTACCTGAGCTGAGAGCAAATCAGCAAAAAAGGTCATGTTCTATTCAGAATTGAATTATTTAAAATTTGAAACAATCACTGAATTCCTTGTAAATCCTAAAGTATAACAAACAGGATGCAGAATTCAAATTTAAAAACAAAATTAAAATGATTTAAAGGTACAGTATGTAAGATTTTTGTAATAAAATATTCAAAAACCACTTTCACAGTGTGATATATTTCATTCAGTTGTGTACGTACATTATCCCAAAGGTTCCCAAGGATTTGTAAATCCAGAGAAATTCCAGTTTTTAATAATGGCTCGTCCCTGGTCATTGTTGCCTATCAATGACGTAATATCCGCGATATCCTCGGTTTCCACTTGTAGAAACCATAAATACAACACAGTGTCCTCATTAGTGGCTGTTTCGTGTCGTTCAGTCATCATGGTTCACGATTATAGATTGGCGAGTACAAAAAATCCCCAAAAACGTAAACATAGATCAACTAAGGCAAGCAGGCTTTGGGAAAAACTGAGAAATAAAACAAATATCAATATCGGCATGGCGTGGCGTTTTCAGGATGGGGAGAGCTTTGCGACAAACTTGGACTTGATCTTTTGACAGAGACTCCGCTCTCGCATGTGTTTTAATAGAGAGAGGTAAGCAAATATATATTATTTATTGTACACTACAGTTATATTGCACTTTGTTTGTACTTCAGTAACGTTTTTTATCAAGTCTGGTGACCAAGTCTATGGCAGTGAAATTAAGAATGTGTTGCACAAAAACATTACTTGCAAATACTGTGGGTTTGTTCACATCTCTGGATGGTGAAAACGACATCTCCCATAGTTCCACTCTCCTTTATAGCGTCATCAAGCTTCATCTTTGCTATTGTTTTGAAAATGAGACCTCTGGCGGCGAAAAAAATACATATTGTTGCTTTAACTGTAAGAAAAAAAGTTATGAGACAAATTTTTAGTGCTGACTCGGCATAGCAATATTTTTTAAGTTTTGAAATAAAGTTTAAAGGTTTGAAGAATGATAGATTGGGATTCAATTCAATTCAGTTCAAATTTCCACCCATGTATTTTGCACAACCCTGAGGCCTGATTTCACAGACAGGCCTTAGATTAAGCCAGGAAAAGGCCATGGTTTAATTAGGACATCTAAGTAGCTTTTATAAATGTGCCTTAGAAAAGAACATTACTGGTGTGCATATTGAGACAAAACAATGGTACTGACATATTTTAAGATATGCCAGTGCAAGTTGCTTTCAGTTAAAACAGCTCAAACATGCATTTTAGTCCAGGTCTAGGCTTAAGCCTTGTCTGTGAAACCGGGAGTGAGTGTGATAAGCAAAGGTATAAAATGCAAAAACGTACTTACTAGAAGTTACCTTGTCAAGATTATTGAAAAACGCCACTTATGTGACAATCCATGCCATAACAGTGAGTTGTCAGAACTCATCTCTAAACATTTAAAAACACTGAAAGTCACCAGAGAGGTTGTAACATTTGTTTAGCGCAGGGTGACGCTGAAGCCTGTTTGAAAATTCCACAGACCTTATCACCAGTCGCTCCCTTCACTCCCGCTTCACAGACCTCTAAGCATCTTTAATTCCATCTCCAGACAAAATATGCATACCATTACTCTACCACAGATTAGATCTTCAGAGACACTTCCATCTAAATTATTGCTGATTATTTTTTCATAGCAAGGCATGCCATGTGGCAGCAGGGTCACTTTCAAGTGTGGATAAAGAGTTTAAATGGTATGTGCCCGAAAGGGCCTGGTTTGAACCCAGGCTTCATTAAAATTCTCCTGACATCTGTCATACGGCTCAGGGGCTGGACAGAGGGAAGGAGGCCAAGAAAGTGCTGCTCTATTTCAATTGACTTTATTTACTCTACTAATATGTTTACCAAATGAGCAACAAATCCAAACAAAATAAACAAGCTAAATACACCAGGCATTCAAAACTAAATTAAGATAAATGTCAATGATATAATTCATACATTTACATTTGAATTGAGATACACAGGATGCAGAATTGTATATGTACACACATGTATACTAACTTCTGAACTTCTTTGCAATTTAGTAAGTTCATCCAGTCATTAAAAGAAACATTTCAACATCCAGTGGGTGTGGCCAATTCACTTTGAATTGAAAGCGGGTCAATTCTTAAATTATGTTTTTTGTCCGGCCCTCAATCACATCAGAGCAATAACATGCAGGTGTGTGTCGAGCGAGTGTGTGTGTGTGTGCAATACTCACCCAAGGTTAACACTCTACACCAGCAATTCCAAGCCCATAAAGGAGGGTAAATGGAGATCAGGAGTCAAACGCTCACAAGCGTGCTAAATTATCTGCGGAAATCAACACAGTCCTCATTAATTACACAATAGGCAGTTCGTCATTTTCCCACTCCCTCTCCGCCGCCTCCCCTGCCACGTGGTGTGATGAAGAGGCCCTCAGGATAAAGGGAGGATGCGTCTTTGCCTCTGACATTGCTGCCAAACAAGCTCTGATAATGTAGGAGAATGACTCACGTTCACCTTCAGCTCTTCTGATCTCGGCGACGGGAGTTAGCGTCACACATACACGAACCCTGGGATATTTGTTGCTGTCACCTTCCTCTTGATCATTGCAATAATTTTTTACGGTTAAAGGAAAACGATGCGCTGTGCACTTAATTGTCTCGTGGGCACCTGCCGATGCCCTTTCGGTTACCCACACTGTCTGTGACATTCCCATTGATGCTGTTTTATGCCTAGGGGAGTATGACACTTCATCCATCTCATCGGAGAACTCTTTGTTAGACTTTCTTGCTCGCTCGAGAGAGGTACACTCGGAGGAAGTATGCAAATGCTAAGGAAGATTTATAGTGTAATCTCTGACTCTAAAGATTGATCTAACATTACCGCTGCAGCAATATAAAGTTGGCTTTTGTCTCTTTCTCCAGTGGAATACTCTGAAATAAGCCTGGAGACTATCCATTATTTCCCAGCAGAGGTGGATTACTCCTGGCCTGCCTCTGTTTGACATTTACAATATGCATTTTATTATTGGAACTGATCTGTGAATTAACGCTGGTACTGCAAGCCCCGCGCAAAGCTTCACAATCGAGTCGAGCATCCGCCCTTTCTGCATCTCCTCTGACCTTTCTGCACTGCATTATTTAACACACACAAAACCGGCACACCGGCGCACGATGCTGGCAAATGGAATTGACAGTGACATATGGCAGCGGGTGGCTACCGTGCATAATTGACAACCTTAAAAAACGGGCAGCTCTTGGCCCGGTCTCTCCTCTCCCTGTTGAAAAGACCAGCAAATCTGGCCACCAGTACAGTATGAGTTTTTGATGCCAGTACCTGATAAGCTTCTTAAGGTTAACCCAGTGGTTCTTAGTGATACCCACATAAAAAAACATTTTTTTTAAATATAGAAAAAGTTGTATATAATAAAAAAATTTAAAAACATTTAGATTTATTTACTTAGCTAATTAAGTGAGACGAAAACAGTCTATATTAGCAATTGTCAAAAATGCTGTGAACTTTAAAAAAAATTCTGAATTGTCTTTTAGCTTTGTACTTTTGTGACCAAGAGACCGAGGCTGAATCCGAAATCGCCCCCTATACCCTCAAATAGCGAATCATTTGCGTGGACATCCATTTGTAGTGGTGTCCGAAACTATAGTGGACGTTATTTAGTGCACTCATTCAATCCCACAATGCACCGCAATAATGAGCGTACAGCCAATGTACGCTCAATGGCTGTCCGAATTCGCTCACTCGTTTCCATTAATTTCATCAAGTGAACTGTATTAGTGGACTAACATAAGGAATAGTGATTGAGGGTGTAGGGGGCGATTTTGGATTCAGCCTAAGTGATCAAGATTTGGACCAATTGGTTAACTACATTGACTTCCTTAATCAATCAGTATCATGAAAAAATCCATGCTAGTTGACCAAGTTTGGTCCACCAGTTAGACCAGCACCAGACATGCTTTTTTCTAAGCTCTAAATCTAAGCTCTTTTCAGCAGGCTAGTCTAAAGCCTTCAATCAGAGCACATATTGGAGATCAGTTTCATCTAAATTAAATTAGTACTCTGAGATCCTTTTAATAGAAGTGGAAAAATAAGGAAAGGAGAGATTCAAAAAGGCCCCTGTGGTCTATGGCAGGACAGTTTGGGCTATAAGATTGCACTTTTTAGTGCTGTAGAGCAAGAAAAGCAATCAAATTCAAGGCAGGTGGTGCTGGTACTCAATCAAAGCATTACAAGGCAGCACATTTAATGTTCACATTGAAAAAGTGTAAAACTTCTAAAAAATTGTTACACTACTAAAGCTGCATTTACACTGTCAACCATTTCCAAATTCTTCAGTGGCACAAATTGGATCTTGTCGCGTGTGTAAACAGCAAAAACAACAAGACAACAAGTTTTTTCAGGGGTGTGCGGCCCATATAAGCTGTGAATGCTCTGCATTCCCAAGCCATTAGTGGACTCAGTAATTAATAACACAAGTCGCTTGTTTGAGGTGTACCATAAAAATTACATGATAAAATGTTGATAATACGTATGTAACTGTCCGTCATTCCTGGCATTCCCGTATTCTTTTTGGTTTGCTGGCAAATGGCCGATTTCATGCGCAGGGAAAGCAGTCAGTTTAAAGGTGAAGTATGTAGTTTCTGCGATATTAAAAATACAGCATATTTTGCAAACCCCCCCTTTCGCGTGTCGCACCTAACTCAACTCCAAAACAACTCAACAGCTTTTACGGATGCTTGTGAAGGCAACCAACAGGTAAATGTAGGCTACTTTTTTTTTTTTTAAAGGTCAAAAAATATTAGGAATACTTTTAACTGTGTTGCTAATGCTATGTGTCATGAGAGTATGCAAATGAGTAGCTACTGTAACACTCTTATCTAGAGCGAACGTGAGTGTCTCGCTTATTATAAACCCATCCCGTATCTGCACCAGGTGCATTTTTGACATCCTGCATACCTGGTTAAAGAAGTCACCGCTCGCAACTGGGATCTAATTCAGCCTGTCTTTTAAATATACAATAAATCATATATATAGCCATCTAATATATTTCTAAACACTTGTACCCAATTTTTCTCATAATTATTTTCTTTTTTAAATTCCATTTAAATGTGCATAAGTGTACATCATGGAAGATATTAATATTAAATATGTGTATAAAATGAACAGATTAGAAAATATATATATATATTTAAAGTCCCTCACATCTGTATGTCTGAAGTGAATGTAAACCGATGAGTCAAAAACAAAATATTGGATCTGAGCATGAATAATTGCAGTGTAGATGCAGCTTAAGAGACATCTTCTGCTCCAAAAATCCAGAAATATTGGTTCCCAATGCAAATTCAAAGCACACAGGCAATTTGTTAATGAATTGTGAGTATAAAGTACAACAAACAAATATAACTGTTTACCTAATAAGCTTTAAAAACAAATCCAGCATATGAGCTGATGCAACAGAAGGTAAACTCCACAGCTCAAACTTCCTCTTCATACCCTGTAATTCCAGAGCTTTCCACAGAAACGTGTGCTCCCCCTACAGCCATGATTAGTTTGCTGGGCTAACCACCAAGATCATAGTCCAGTCAGTTCCTCTCAAGCATAGTTCGTGCTCAAACATCAGGCTGATGTCATAAGAAGCAACGTCCTCTCAAGCAGAGAATGCTCTATGAACATTTTGATCCATTGTAGCACATCAATTTTGAAATTTAAGTCCAGAAAAACAGAACACTGTTGAAATTTAATTTCCCAGCATGTATTGCTGTTCAAACGCCGAATGCTGTAATCCTGCAGTGGTGTAGTTTAAAATGAATGTTATTCATGGTGCAGTGTAAAATGAATCAAATACTTCTGGTTATTCCCTCTACTCCTTCCCTCTGTCCTGCACCATCCAGAAAGATCTAGTGGATAAAAAAAATTCATGAATAAAGTTAAAGTCAGCATGAAAGTTGCGATAGTATTCGCTTCACTATTGTGACGTGTGGTGGTCCTCTACCAATTGGCACACTTCATATGTACTTGCACTCTTGTGGACTTACAATGGCTACTGTGAAAAATCCACAAGACCGTAGGGTGCCCCATTTCTCATTTTAGGTTTCAGAAGTGCGCATCGAGGGCGCATCACGGCTGCAAAGGGGGTGCTCGCAAGCCGAGGCCCCACTGAGACTTCGCACAGACTTCTACCCGACAGTCAAAGCGGCATTACGTCATGAAAGTGTGGACTCGATTTTGTCCATTGGTGATTGAATGGTTGTGGTTTGCCATTGCTGTGATCTGACTGATCTGAGATCAATCTCACACAAGGGGTTGCGATCCCTTGCGCCAGTAAACACATCATCAGAGAAGAGAAGAGAAGAGAAGAGAAGAGAAGAGAAGAGAAGAGAAGAGAAGAGAAGAGAAGAGAAGAGAAGAGAAGAGAAGAGAAGAGAAGAGAAGAGAAGAGAAGAGAAGAGATGAGATGTTGCTGCAAGAAGGAGGGGAAATTATTTTGATTCAATATTACGAGGGCACTTGAATTTATTTATTTTTTAATAATGATGTGCACAAATATTATATTCCATAAAAAAACAAGGATAGTCAGTTTTGATTTCATGGTGACTTTAATTCTTCTATGAACATTTAAAATGAATTAAGGATGTGCTGAGGACTAGGTGGGTAATGATGATTATATAATTAACTTCTACATCCGAAATTGCATACTTCCATACTATAGGCCTATAGTAGGCGAAAAACAGTATGTGACAAAAGAAGTATGTCTGAATTCACAGTACTCAAAAAAGAATTAGCAAAAAAGTACCCGGATGAGCTACTACTTCCGGTGAGATCCTGAAGTGTGCATAAGATGGACACTTTACTATCCCATGAGTTCACGGATTTATGAATGAAGTGAAGCGAAGCTAAGCAAATGACGCTGGTAGGTCACATGATGACAATATGGCGAATGTAGTACATTCGAACATTCATACTACACACATTCATACTATTTAGAACATAAGAGATAAAAAAGAGTATCCGATTTCGGACACAGCCTTGGAGTCAACCTAAAGAAAGTTAGATTTAATTTTATCTGGTGGCTGTAAATGTGAATTTGTTCGAGGCATCTACTGCCATCACGAGTTGCAACAACATTTTAAACATAGAATAATGTCAACATGAAATCAAAATGGATGTCAACATGGGATCTCATTCACTTTCTGAATATACATTCCTGGTCATATTTTGAGAAAATCACGCTAGTCCAGAAACATTGTATACTGCACAATCCTGCACACTGTAACTTGCTCTGCTCCTGAAAACTTTAATTTTCAGCTGATTTCACTTTTAGCACTTCCATGACTCCAACAACCTATTGTATCATAGAGAGACTTTATGAGTTTTCACAATCTAATCAACTCTTATGGTAGGAAAATTCCATATTATGAAATTTGCATATGGATGCAATAAGCATGATTGTGCACATTTTTAATTGCATTACTTTTTTATTAGATTTTTTTATTATTTTTTTATTTTATTATTAATTACACTAAATTATCATTCAAATCACTAGCTCGAGCTCCACATTTCCATAATATTCTTGTTAGGACATCTTGAATCGAAATGTGTATGCTAGAATGAACAAATGCTAAGCACTTACAGACGTAACCAGGCAGTAGCTTTAATTTCAGTCAGGACTGGATGAGAGCAGAAACAAAACTGGCGAATATAGAGATCAATGTTCTGCTTGGTATTCATTGCCCTCAGGACCACATCTCTGTGTCCTCGCCTGTGAAACCCCTCTGATAGTTATCCGCAAAGTGTCACAGAGGACAAAAAAAGAAGACATTTAATAATTAACAAGAGTATACAAGAACAGCAAAGAAAATAAATGATAGCGGTGAAAAGGAGGACAATGAGGCGACATTAACAATCAGGTCTGCGGGTGACTAACGAGAGAGCCCCACAACGTTTTAATTAGCAGCCTACTGGACGGCAGAGTGATTAATGAACACAATTTTATTTAAGCTTTGCTCTGAATTAATACCAAATTGACATTTAATGAAAATTACTTACCACCATCAGAATTAAAGCTGTTTTCAGCCTTGAAAACAATACCCTGCGAGGTAAACGATCTCACCACCATTAAAACGGGTAGAGAAATATACTAACGCACGTTAACCATGACAAACGTTTTCCGACTGGTTCTTGTTCACGTTACCTAGCTTTTTGTTATTAGAGCTATTTTTTTTCCCTCCCTGCTAATGCATATGCATGATGTTTGAGAGTATGTAAATGCCTGGTAAATGCCTGCATAGTTTTAATTGACATTGCGCACACTCTGTTGCATGTGGTTCATAGAGTAATCACACATTGCAATTTTAGAGAGGTAGGACAGACTAGAATGAGATTTAGATATTCAGATGGTGCAGTCATGTCCTGCTTTCCCGTTTCATCTTGTGCTTATTATTCATATATAGAGACCGCTTGAAGATAAAACACTTGATTTGTCTTGGTGGGGGTGCTGGCGTCCTGCAGCGTGTGCGGGGCCGAGCTATACCTCAGCACACCTGGGCCACCTGTTGCTTTCACTGCGATCTTAGGGAATTTTCCCTGCAGTTCTGAAGTTCCATGCGAACTGATGCTTTACGGCCCATGCTTATATGAATCACATTCTCTGGGGTTTTGCGCTAATCAGTAGCTTGATTACTCTTCCCAACTGTCCTTTATTATGACTGTAGTGTTAAAGCTGCTGTGTGCAATTTTTCCGATGTTAAAGTACTTTCTTCTATCCCAGCTTAATATGCAGAGACAACTATAAGTAAGCCATCCGCAGGCTGATTTCCCTGAAGAATCTTAACACCCGGGGCCCTATCTTACACCCGGCGCAATGCAGCGCCAAGCGCAAAGTGTTTTTGGCTAGTTTCAGTTCGACGCAGTTATCATTTTCACGTCCTGCGCCATGTTGTTTAAATAGCAAATGCATTTGCGCCCATTTGTGCGGCCATGGGCGTGCTGGTCTGAAAACGAGGTGTGTTCAGGCGCATTGTTGGCACGTTGCTATTTTGAGGCAACAGAAATAGACTGCGCCATTGACCAACTGAAACCTGGCACAATATATTTTTTTGTTATTTAAAGAGCGCGTTAGTAATGTGCGCCTACAGGTGGGTTCACAACACGCGTACACTCTGCTTATTAAACACACAGGGACACACAGCAGCACACAAACATGCCAAATATTTAAAATAAAAGGATTACAATGTAAAAGATTATTATTGTGTACATAAAGATATGGCTGTCCCGTAGATGGTCTGCTTGCGCCCTAAACCTCGCACACGAGCAGTTCCGTTTGTGCTCTGGAGACGCGTTCGTTCTTTCCATTATCAAATTCCGTTATGTAAATCCGCCATGGCCTGAGCACAACTGCCATTTAAAGGGAATGGGAGATGAGACTTTGATTGGTTTAACGCACGTAAATTCCAAAACACACCCATTACTCATTAAGAGAATAGGGACAACCCTTTTTTGACCATTTTTCCCGTTGTTAAACTAGCAAAAGTGGATTCGGACACTCCCTAAGTGAACTTGCGCCCTGCGCTTTAAACCATGCGCTTAGATCATTAAAATAGGGCCCTTGGCTTCTTTGAGTGGTCAAAAACTCATCATAAATACAAGGGGACCTATTTTAACTATCTAAGCACATGGTCTAAAGTGCATGGCGCAAGTTCACTTATGTCCGAATCCACTTTTGCTAGTTTAACGACAGGAAAAATAGTCTGCGCACCTGGCGCATGGTCTAAAATGGTTGTCCCTGTTCTCCTAATGAGTAATGGGTGTGTTTTGGGCGTAACGTGCAATAAACGAATCAGAGTCTCATCTCCCGTTCCCTTTAAAAGCCAGTTGCGCTATGGCGGATTCGCTATTTACATGGCGGAATTGAAAAATTAACGCTTCTTTAGCGAGGATCTGCTCGTGTGCAAGCAGACCATCTACGGGACAAAGTGTATGCTTTAATACATGTATTTAATACAAAGTGTATGCTTTAATACAATGCTTTTTGTTCTTTAAATAACAAAAAAAATATTGCGCCATTGACTTTGGTTTCAGTTGGTTTCAGTCGCTGCATTGCTCTGGGTGTATGATAGTTTTAAAAATAGAATAGCATAAAATATTTTGCTTTTAGAAAAACAACATTTTAATATATAAAATATAGTTTAATATATATATAATATATTATAATATATAAATAAACTTCAACAAAATACAGGCACAGGTCTTCCTCCTCCTGAATGCCTCCTTTCAGACAAATTCTTGTTGTTAAATCTCCCCGAACTGTGCTGTCGGTGGTGCATTCAACAAAGAGTGAATATTTCAGTGTGGATTTAACCATCCTGTTTATGACCACATTACACCCATTACACACTGATGACAACACCAGGAGCTCCACTTAGCCCTCACATGTGCTTATCACCGCTCTCTCTGTAATCAATAGAGAACTGTGGGGCAGAGTGGATGGAGGGAGAGGGCATCAAGTGATGGAAGCAACAAATCACAAGTGTTTATTCAGCTGCTTTTGTGTATGTGTGAGTGTGGTGCATGTGATAAAGCCTCTCGAGATGGCCGTTGATGACTGTGACCACAGGGTCATCCACACGCTCAGCTAAAGGATTGAAGGATTGTAAACGCTCATCATATTTGCACTGGGAACTCTATTTGTGAGACTGACTGACAATATGAGTCCACCAAGCAACAGCTAGCTCATGATTTGGTCTCACACATTTTAGACATAATAAGCTCGGGGTTATAAAGCAACATAAGGATTATAAATGGATAAAAACAAACAAACATTTTCTCTTACCCCAAGTTAATATGCAGAGACAATTATAAGTAAGGCATTTTTGCATTCTGACTTGCTGGCGAATAACAACACACCTCAAGGACATGCACAGGCATGCACTATATGTGTTATAACATAAAATATTTTGCTTTTACAAAATAACAATATTTTATAAATAAAATCTAGTATAATGCATATAATATAATATATATTATAATATGCATTTGCTATTTAAACAATGTGGTGCAGGACGTGTAAATGATAACTGCGTCAGGCTGAAACTAGCAAAAAACACTTGCATCGCGTTATTTATTTTTTTGGTTTTCGCACAAAAAGTATTCTTGTTGCTTGATAAACTTAAGGTTGAGCCACTGTAGTCACTTGGACTATTTTAACGATGTCTTCACAAACTTTTCTGGGCTGGCAGATATCAATTACCTTGCAGCCTATGAAGGAGTGATTCAGCTCTCAGATTTCATCAAAAATATCTTAATTTGTGTTCCGAAGATGAACGAAAGTCTTACGGGGTTGTAACAACATGAGGGTGAGTAATTACTGACAGAATTTACATTTTTGGGTGAACTAACCCTTCAAGAATTAAGGGTAGGTAATTTTTATAAATTCAGCTTCTTCTTTTTTTTTGTCTTGTATGTTATGTAAAAGATCTTGTTCAGGACAGAACTAAATAAAAAATAACATGCATTTTATATGATCCCTATTATTTTGTTAAAATAATTAACATTTTGCAGATTCTGCAAGGTTTGAGCATGACTGAGCAAAACTGAATGAAATATTGTTTTTGCTTTCATTCAAAATATTCACAAAAATCTAACCCTTTAATTAAAGTCAAATATTTGAAAGAAAATAATTCTTATCACAATTTTTTTTTTTTTTTTTTTATATATATATTCCACAATTATTGGCATCCCTTTATTTAATACTTTGTGCAGCCTCCCTTTGCCATGAAAACAGCAATGGGTCTTCTCCTATAATGCATAATAAAGATGAAAAACATATGGCAAGAGACCTGAGACCATTTCTCCATACAGAATCTTTCCAGATCCTTCAGATTCAGAGGTCCATGCTTGTGGACTTTAGCTCATATCACAGGTTTTTATATGGGGTTTGGGTCAGGGGACTGGAATGGCAATGGCAAAACCTTCATTCTGTGGTCAGTGAACTATTCTGTTGTTTATTTTGAGATGTGCTTTGGATCATTGTCATGCTGGAAGATCCAGCCACGGCCCAGTTTAAAGGACAAGTTCGGTATTTTACACTTAAAGCCCTGTTTACAGATCGTATCTGATGAAATAGAACGGTTAAGATTAAAATTTGGACACATGCTCCTGTCCCGAGAATTTTAGGTTTATTTCGCTTTTGTGGACCTATTTTGCCAAACGCGTCACACCCGTGATTCAGCGAAATAAACCTAAAATTCTCGGGACAGCAGCATGTGTCCAAATTTTAATCTTAACCGTTCTATTTCATCAGATACGATCTGTAAACAGGGCTTTAAGTGTAAAATACCGAACTTGTCCTTTACGCTTCTTGACAGGGTGAATCAGGTATTGATTATCTGCTGGTACTTGATGGAGTTTATGATGCCGTGTATCCTAGCAAGTTGTCCAGGGTCTTTGGAAGAAACAGCCCCACAGCATTAAAGATCCACCACCTTCAACATGGCTATGTTTCTGTCAATGCTAAACCCACCTCTGGTGTTTTTCCAAAAGCTTTATTTTGGTCTCATCTGACTATAAAACCCAGTCCCACTGAAAGTTCCAGTAACGCCTGGCAAACTGTAGGTGCATGAGATTGAGGAGTTTGACGATACCAAATGCTTTAATTGTAACCTTCCCAAACAAATTGTGGCTATATAGGTGAGGTCTGATCGTCGTTTTGGAGACTTTCTAACCCCATGACGCAATAGCAATTTTCCAACTTTGATCCTTACAGTTTGTCAACTCAAACCAGTGTGTGTGAGGCCAAACACACGTCCTCTTCCAGGTAGATTGTTTCCATCTCCAGTTGATTTAAACTACCAACCTACCAACCAAGCAACCTGCTTGCTGCCATTTAATTAATAGTTTTAATTCCAGGAGATTAACGAACTGCTACTCCAGGGGGAAATCATAATGGTTTGCTAAAAAATATCCTTCGCAAGGTTGAGAAAATGAAGTAGCAGTAGTTATAACCAAAGTGTATCCAAACTTGAGCTCTACCATTACAAAATGTTCCAGTCGAGTAATTTCACTGAACCCATTTAGGCTCCAAGCTATTCTTTTTATTCGTTAATAAAAACACAAACAAAGGCTTTAATTAATTCCTGGTGAGGAGATGTAAAAAAAGAGGACAGCTGGGATGCTACCTACTCTCGTAAAATATCTTAAGACGTGATGACTCGAAGTTAGCATGTTGAATGTATCTCTCTTCCTGCCTGTCAAACCAAACCGCCTTCCTTTGAACTACAAATCTCTCTATTTTTATTAATCACTGGTGTCTTTTCGTCTCACACTGTAAGCTTCACCACTTTCACTGTCATTTGTGACAAAGCCATGCTACTTTTTTTGCGATATGCCATTTACTGGTGGATCAGGCCGCCATATGCAAAAGCGCCACTATCAGTAGTGGCCCTGGGGAGAGATGTTCCACTGAATAACAAATTAGCCATTGAAATAAGACAACTCAATAATACCACAGACTAATTGCATACGCCGGGCAATGCCCATTAATTCTCTCACTGTAGAATCTTTAGCTTCATTGATCATCTCCTCCATTTGTTTAAATAAATGTGAATGGAAACGGAGAAGTGATGGCGGCTAGGCATTAGCCTGTCCCTCGCCGCTAACCTGAGGCTAGCGGTGGCGCATACAAATCAGAAATGAGATAAACTACTGTGTAACAGCTTATGTCGAATTTGTGCTTTTACAGAGAGTAACAGCTGAATTATGCAAGCCATGTCAGATCAATATGGGCAGTGTTTACAAGTGTTAATCGGGATTCACGTATGTGAACATCCATAAAATCAGATCCTTAATTAGAATCTGTACCACTAATAGAAGGAGAGTCGTAGTATGGAAAGAAATGCAACTGCAACTGAAGTGAGGTGTTATTGAGGAGTTATACTGCCTACATAGGGCAGCTGCTTTCTAAGGCAGCACCCTAACTAGTGATGTACCACAAATTTCAATCGAGTTTGATGATAGCATATTGCTAATGCCACACTACAGGCATACAAATAAACAACTCAATACTGAGTAGAGTAATCTATGTTTCATTGCACTGAACTATTTTTAATCGATACTTATCAGTATGAGATCTAATTCATAAGAGAACGATTTTGAAAATTCTACGGGCAGCAACTCTCACAATTGATTTCACTAGACTTTGATGATAGCGTGTTACTACGCTAATACCTAAACTCAAATAGGCAACTCACAGAAATACTAAGTAATATAATAAATTTTTCATTACACTAAACTTTTCTAATCAATACTTATCAGTACTGAATGAAATATAATTCAAAGGTAAATGATTTTGAACACACTGCACTGGCATTAACTCTACACAAATATGAGAGATGCATGTCACAGCTGATTTCAATAGAGTTTGACGTTTCCTAAGTGAACAAATTTGAGCTTTCTACATAAACAGAGACTGTGTGTGCCGCACAAATAGTGTATATGCAATACTCTAATATGCATACAAATACACAACTGACAGAAATACTGAGAAGAATAATCAATTTTTCATTTCACTAAACTGTTTTCTAATCAATACTTCTCATTTACATCTATGCATTTGGCAAACACTTTTATCCAAAGCGACTTACATTGCATTGAGGTATACATGTTATTATTAAGGTTTAATTAAGGTGTACATATAGAACCCATGACCTTGGCATTGCTAGCGCCATGCTCTACTGATTGAGCTATCAGCATGAAATGATATAATTCATAAGTGAATGATTTTGAATGGACTACATTAGCAGCAAATCTACACAAATAGACTCCATATGAGAGTCATGCCTTATAACTGATTTCAAAAGAATTTGACGGTTCTAAGTGTATGATCCTGAGCTATTTACATTACATAGATAGCAACTGCATGCCATACAAATAGTGCTTGCCATGAAAGACAGACCTCAGTATTTATTTAATAGTTTGACGATGGCATGTTTCACTAATGAGCATGATATTCCATATAGCTCAAACAAATAATGAGTAGGATAATCAGTTTTTTATTAGAATAAACAGCCTTTTTAACATATTAGCATTGAATGAAATATAGGTTGAAATATACAGAAACAATTTGTTGTAATTTGCACTATTTGCATTGAAATCTGTTTAAATAAAACAGAAAGTGCCCAGAAAGAGGGGTAAAACCAACTATGGGACTGTCTTTTGCAGTTTATTTGAAAATATTTTTAATCAATACTATTATGAAAATAAAGGTTCCAAAGTTGTTGTTTTTTGTTTTGTTTTGTTTTTTACAGCCATGCTGTCACAATTCCTGCCTCGTTTCCCCCGTTTTGTGTTCAAGGACTCTTATTTTGTAGTGCATTTTCTGTTTCTATTTTTCTGCTGTTTCACAAAAAATATATATAACACTAGCTAACACTGTATAAGCAGGGAAGGAGAGTTTAAAAAAACAAAAAAACATTTATGGATGTAAATGGAGGAGAGCCTTCACTGTGCTTAATAAACCGCTTTTGTGAGGAATAACTTATTTAAAGAATCGACATCTCATCGCCTAATCTTCAACATGTTTTCTCTTAAACATTTCGTTTAGAGAAATCATGTTTGCTCTTACACATTTATAAGAGAAGTCGCAGACAATTGTGCGACAGGTATGATTCAGTCTACGGCACTTCTCACTCATTTCTATGGTATCCGCCAACAGTGATTGACTGTCGCACAACAGACCCTCATATCTCCCAATAATAAGACCATCTCTGTTCACTTCTTGTGCTTAGTTCCTATTAGCCTTTGTTTCTATTGCTGCCTTGTTTGATGCCATAGCGATTCATTACTGACACCTGTGCCTTGTTTAGCATATTGCTATCCTGTGTATAGATGCCCTGTTGTCGTTGTCTTATTATTTTGTTTCCGTTTCTTGTTTGGATTATCTTCGTTGGTGTTTTTGAATAAATGTATGCTGCACTTGGATCCTTGCTCTCCCTGAATCTTCAGATGCCATAGAAGAGCCATTTTTGGTTCCCCCAACCTTCAACGAACAGGTCTTAAAAGAACCTCTTTTTGTTCTTAGTGTGTAGAAAATGTTAAAACTCTTTTTTAGACTATAAAATAACCTGTTGTGTTATAGAAAGGTTGCATGGATGTGAAAAGTTTCGTCATGGAACCATAGATGCCTTTAAATAACCTTTATTTATAAGAATGTATTGAACGAATTAGGGATGTTTATTTTTCTCGCTTTTTCTCCCATCTTTGATATTTATTAATTGGCGGGACATTGAATTAGGGACATAATACTTAACATTTCTCTGCACTGGATAGCCCAACCCACAATTCAATCTCAATGGCCCAAAGTCCCTCTTCACAAAGCTGTACACTGAACATCAAATATCTTCTGATTGGCTGTGAATATGTCGCATCACATAGCAGTTTCGCTTTCAGTGTGAGAAACAAATTGCTTGTCGCCGGAACATTCGCATCATGCCTGGTCAGGACACGGTGAAAGTCTGCAGCATTTTGTGTACATGAGTGAGAAAAGAGAGAGAGAGAGGGGGAGAGAGCAACACCTCTGACAGTAATTTATTTGGAGCGAGATCTGCCAGCGGCAGTAACGCCCCCCTCTGCATGCCTGGCATCTGTGCTGCCACCCAAAATGTCAGCACACAGAAGCGGGCACTCACGGGTCATTAGGGAAAGCTGTCACATCCCACTGTCACCCCGTCCCTGCAGAGAAATAGAGAGAGCCACACTTGTTAGAGCAAACAGCGCCCAAAAACAGCCTCCTTCACCTCAACTACTCTTAATGGAAACAAACTCAGGGGAAACTGCGCTCACTAAACGCATACCTGTCATAAAACATCTTGCAAGGTTTTTCCTTGCCGAGATCAATGCAGATAAAGTATACATTTTATGACGATCCGAGTACTTGTGCAGACAGGTAGGTGTAGTAAGGAAGACACTAGATGGTGTGTTTTGACACTAGCTGCTCTGTTTCAGTGCCGTGCAAGTACACGTCTATAGCTCTGATCCCAACCCTCGTGAGCTGCCTTGCTGTACAAAGCTAAAGCAGCATCTTCTCTAAAATGGAACTTTGTGTTAATGAATTATTTGAACGCTGTACAGGAACTTTTCATACCAATAGTGTTCCATATACAAAGCACACAGGGCACTAGATTCCATCATGACAATTTAATAGTTCAATTAGTTCAATTTAATAGCACAATTCAATTTAATAAAAGCATAAATAGTACACTGAATTCTTGGTTAAAACAGTTTTATATTAAACCTATATTGTATAATATATTATAAGTTATATAATTTTCACACATTAAACTTTTAAAATGATTACATTTATAAAAAACATTTTTTTTTTATTACTTTAGAGAAATTTAAGAAAAAGTATTTATTTTCTTTTTTGGAGTGCATTATGGGATAGTTTTCATCAATTTGGCCAGGGATTGCTCTCTTCTGTCTAAATTGGTAAAATACATTATTATTAATATTAAGTATTATATAAATATTAAATATAAATTTTTTTTTTTTTTTGGTCATATTCTTTTCAGTACTGGATGAATCATAAGTCCTTTTGTAATCAACATTTCTCTTGCATCGTAAATCTTTGTATTCATTTATTGACACGTTGCAATATGCCATTGCTTTTTTTTTTTCAATTTTGGGAACTTCTTCAGTTTGACCTAATGAATTTTTGGGTAAAATAGTCAATATTAAACTATTTTTAATCAATACCATTTCAAATCAATGAAGAACATTTAGCAATTTGGACGAGGATTGTGGGGCTGTCCTCTTCAATTTGGCAATAATAAATCAAATGAAAAATTGCCAACAGCGATTTTTTATTTTACTTATTTATTTATTTTTTCATTATATTAAACTTTTTTAACAATACATTTTAGAACTGAAAGTAATTTTCTGATCAACATTTCTATCGCATTGTCAATTTTTATTCATTGACACAGTGCACTATGGGATTGCCTTCAGTTTTACCCAAATTTTTTTTGCGATAAAATAGCTTAATAATTACATACTGTATCAAAATAACTTTTAATTTTCAAATGAAATTTACATAAGGCCTACAATCAATCATCTACTGTTGCAGTGTATGGTGGGATTGTCTTCATCACGCTGGCCAAATGAAATTTTGGCTAAAATAGCTTTTAATCAATACTACTGTATATCAGTACTCAACAAATTAAGGATATTAATTCTCTCGCATCATCCACCATATTCAATTTATTTATTCATTGTTGCAGTGCATTATGAGCTAGTCTCCTGCAATTTGTCTAAAAGAAAGTATCTTAGGAAGAATAGTAATTGACATGCTAACCTTTTGGAACAGCCATCACGTAATGAGCATGCCAATGTTGCCTAAAGAGACAGCTCGCTTGGGTTTCGGAACAGAGCTTGTGTGTTTTTTTGTGAAAGCGTGTGAAAGTGCAGATAAAGATATACAGCACTAGCTGACTAGGTACAGAGAACATCTGCAGAGAGCAAGAAAGAGAGAGAGAGAGACAGACAGAACGCTATGGTGCCTGGTATCCGACATGCGCGCTGACGGCCGATTTGTCGCTTCAAACGCAGAGGGCTGACCTGCGGGCGGAGACACACACAGCGCACAGTGAGACAGCAACTGAGTCTGAAAAGCTGTGACACTTCAAAGAG
The DNA here is from genome assembly GCF_965113295.1 of Leuciscus leuciscus. Taxonomy (NCBI): domain Eukaryota; kingdom Metazoa; phylum Chordata; class Actinopteri; order Cypriniformes; family Leuciscidae; genus Leuciscus; species Leuciscus leuciscus. The sequence goes on along the minus strand of NC_138740.1, from coordinate 29,220,747 downwards.
AAACTCACACACGCAAGCACATACACCCACAAACAAGCTGTCATCTCCCGAGAAAAGATACACACCACGCTAACCTGTTTACTGTGTGTGAGAGGAGGCAAACAACAAATAGGTGCTATGCTAAGGGTGCAACAGAAATCAAACTCTATAAAATAACCCTGATGAAACCTGAACAGAGCCTAACAACTCTCATCTTGCGCACATTCACAATTACTTCTGCAAACCTGTTCATGCTTCCATATCAATTAACGCTTCACTAAGTTCCACCTACACTGTTGATTGAATTGCAAATGTAAATCTAAGGTAGTTTTGACATACTGCCTGCATCCAAAATTGCATACTACTTCATACAGTATGTCTGAATTCACATTAATTAAACAGTACTCGGATAACCTACTACTTACTGAGAGATTCTGAAGTGCACAGCCAATGGACACTTTACTATCCCATGAGGCCACAGGAGAGGATTTGTGAATAGCAGTGAAGTGACACAACTGATGCTGGTAGGTCACATGATAATGACATTATGACAGATGTAATATTCATACTAGAACATACAGTAAATTAAGTGTTTTGAATTCATTAGGAGTAATTCATTCATTAATTAAGTAGGCCTATGCGATTTCAGACGCAGCCATGATTTTTTTAATTAGTTCATTGTCTTAAATTTGGCCAATTTTAGGTAAAATAGTTTATTTGAAACTATTTTTAATGAATACTAATTCAGTTTTGAACGAATTAAGGACATTTATTTTCTTACTTCTGTCATCTTGTATATATGTATTCATTGACACAGCACACTATGAGATTGCTTACATTTTGGATAAAATTGTTGAATAATTAAATAAAATATATTTTTTTTTATCAGCACTTGTCAGTCATTTCTATTGCTTTGTCCGCCATCTCTGATTTATTTATTCACTGTCGCAGTGCATT